>NC_090646.1:258540724-258884724 GCF_040937935.1 Hyperolius riggenbachi
CCCGCCGACCCCCGAGGTCGGCAAAAACAAAACTAGCTGGAGGCGGGGGACCAGAGCAACAGTGAGTGACTACGAGGCCACAGGATGGCTGCATGGGGCTGGTAGAAGCCCCAGGTAAGTGAAACTCTTTTTTTTTTTCCCTGATATTTCCTTTAACCATTTCAGCCCACAGGGTTGTTTTTTGCAGTGCTGGTCGTAATGGAAAAATCTACGCTTACGGATCATTACGCGTAATTTTACGGTATTGGGCATTACGCAATTACGGTTACGGCGTAGGAAATTATCTACGGTTCATCACTGTAATTACGCGTTAACTTACGCAGTTACGCGTAAGGATACTGTAATGTAGGCGCTTACGCTACGATGTTACGCGTAGTGCCGTAATACCCATTAATGCGTACTTTTTGACGCATACGGATGATGTATACGCAATAGCCGTCAATGTGACAGCTATTGCGTACACATCATTCGTATGCGTCAAAACGTACGCTTATATACTGAAGGGCGGGAGAAGATACTATTGGTTGCTTAGGATGTTGACTGATTGGCTACTCTTAGAAAAGGGGAGTTTTTACGTTAGTAATTACGCGTAAAATTACGCATACCTAGCAATTACGGTAGACAGCGTAATTACGATACCACATTACTGCTTACACGTAAATAATTACGAGTAAGACCGTAATTTACCCGTAGCGCTTATGCGTAAATTTACATTGAATTACGATGCGTAATTACGCTCATGCGTAATTTCGGCCCAGCACTGTTTTTTTGCATCTGAGCAACTTTCACCTTCCATTCATTTGCCAATAACTTTATCACTACTCATCACAATGAATTGATCTATATCTTGTTTTTCCCGCCACCAATTAGACTTTCTTTGGGTGATACATTTTGCTAAGAATTAATTTATTCTAAATCCATTTCAACAGGAATATTAAAAAAAGAAATTGAAAAAAAATCATTCTTTCTCAGTTTTTGGCCATTATAGTTTGAAATGAATACATGCTACTGTAATTAAAACCCATGTATTCTATTTGTCCATTTATCCCACTTATTTAACCATTTAAATTATGTCCCTATCACAATGCATGGTGCCAATATTTTATTTGGAAATAAAGGTGCATTTTTTAATTTTGTGTCCATCACTATTTACAAGCCCATAATGTAAAAAAATATAATATACTCCTTTGACATGCATATTTAAAAAGTCCAGACCCTTAGGTAGCTATTTATGTTTTTTTATTGTAATTTTTTTTTAAAAAATGTTGTTAAAAATTTTATTTGGGTAATTTTTGGTGTGGGAGGTAAACAGCTAATTTTAAATTTAAAAAAGTGTTTATTTAATAAAAAATAGATGTTGGTGTAGTTTTACTATTTGGCCACAAGATGGCCACAGTCAAAAATTCCTGGAAGCGTAATCGTACGCTTCCAGGAAGCATTAGGAGGACGGGAAACTTTTTGTTACTCAGAAAAACTGCAGCCTTTGATAAGAAGCTGTCAGTTTTTCAGCGGGGGCCTTAATCAATGAATGGGATCTATAATCCCATTCATTGATCGCTGGGCCAACGGCCGATGGCGGGAGCGCGCGCAGCCCATCTGGACGAGAATGTTCGTCCAGATAGGCTTAAGTGGTTAATTCTGTACTGCCAGGGTCAGGGGGAGCTCACTTGCTTGCACTTCATGGCGCACTTCATGTGACTGTAATACTTCCTTCTTCTAGCTTTGGAAGGGGGAAGTATCAGAGTCACATGAAGAGCGCAGTGAAGCATAAGTGAACTGACCCTGTCCGTTAGTTCAGCACTGAATGGTGCTGAAGTGTGCTGTTCAGCAGTGGTGCTCAGCAGAGCTCGAATATTCGAGTAGCTCGAATATTCGAGCTCTTTTTCAGCTATTCGAGCTCGGTATTCGAGCTCCGAATAGCTGTAGCTATTCGAATGGGCTATCCGAGTACACTCGAATAGCCCATTCACTATTCGAGCTATTCGAGCAACCCGGCGCTATTCGAGCTCGGTACCGAGCTCGAATAGCGTCATAGCCCAGATTGATGTCCTTAGAGCCAATCAGAGGGCTCCCAGGCCCTCTGACGGCAGCCAATCACAGAGGGGGACCCTGGCCAGCCCCTACCCTATAAATAGCGGCCGCCATGTTCCGTTTCTCCATGCTTGCCTGAGACTTGTACAGAGAGAGAGTTGCTCCTTTGTGCTTTGGCTTAGCAAGTGCTCTATTGTGATCATTTACCTAGCGTTTTTGCTCACCTACACCTGCCATATACACCTATATTGTTGTTAGTTAGATAGACATTGTATTTTAGTTAGTAGCTTGTGTGTTACATTAGAGACAGGCAGCTGCTGCAAGCTTACAGGTTTAGGCCTCAGGGGGGCCTTGCCTCTGTGGGCAGCTGTCCTCTGTTTATTTCTCTCATCTATACCAGTATTTCTGCTGTCCTTTACTAATAGTATTGTAGTTATACTGTACTAGGAGTAGGACACTCACTGACTGTCACTGTTTATAGGCTACTAGCTAGCTCCTGCGTGTGTGCACTCACTCACTGTCTGTGTGTACACACACTCTATTTCCTTCTGATTACTGATAGATTATTGTTAGTTAGTTGTACTTACTTACTACTTACTCTTACTGTACCCGTAGGGACACTCACTGTCACTGTTCATATAGGCTACTAGCTCCTGCGTGTGCGCACTGCACTCACTGTCTGAGTGTACACACACAACACACACTCTATTTCCTTCTGATCGCTGATTGATTATCGTAATTAGTTAGTTCTACTTACTGTTACTACTTACTCTTACTGTACTAGGAGTCTAGGACACTCAGTCACTGTCCATAGGCTACTAGCTCCTGCGTGCGTGCACTCACTGTCTGAGTGTACACACACCCACACCCCATTTCCTTCTGATCGCTGATTGATTATTGTAATTAGTTAGTTCTACTTACTGTTACTACTTACTCTTACTGTACTAGGAGTCTAGGACACTCAGTCACTGTCCATAGGCTACTAGCTCCTGCGTGCGGTCACTCACTGTCTGAGTGTACACACACCACCCACACTCCATTTCCTTCTGATCGCTGATTGATTATTGTAATTAGTTAGTTCTACTTACTGTTACTACTTACTCTTACTGTACTAGGAGTCTAGGACACTCAGTCACTGTCCATAGGCTACTAGCTCCTGCGTGCGGTCACTCACTGTCTGAGTGTACACACACCACCCACACTCCATTTCCTTCTGATCGCTGATTGATTATTGTAATTAGTTAGTTCTACTTACTGTTACTACTTACTCTTACTGTACTAGGAGTCTAGGACACTCAGTCACTGTCCATAGGCTACTAGCTCCTGCGTGCGGTCACTCACTGTCTGAGTGTACACACACCACCCACACTCTATTTCCTTCTGATCGCTGATTGATTATCGTAATTAGTTAGTTGTACTTACTGTTACTACTTACTCTTACTGTACTAGGAGTCTAGGACACTCAGTCACTGTGTTCATAGGCTACTAGCTCCTGCGTGCGTGCACTCACTGTCTGAGTGTACACACACCCACACTCCATTTCCTTCTGATCGCTGATTGATTATTGTAATTAGTTAGTTCTACTTACTGTTACTACTTACTCTTACTGTACTAGGAGTCTAGGACACTCAGTCACTGTGTTCATAGGCTACTAGCTCCTGCGTGCGTGCACTCACTGTCTGAGTGTACACACACCCACACTCCATTTCCTTCTGATCGCTGATTGATTATTGTAATTAGTTAGTTCTACTTACTGTTACTACTTACTCTTACTGTACTAGGAGTCTAGGACACTCAGTCACTGTGTTCATAGGCTACTAGCTCCTGCGTGCGTGCACTCACTGTCTGAGTGTACACACACCCACACTCCATTTCCTTCTGATCGCTGATTGATTATTGTAATTAGTTAGTTCTACTTACTGTTACTACTTACTCTTACTGTACTAGGAGTCTAGGACACTCAGTCACTGTGTTCATAGGCTACTAGCTCCTGCGTGCGTGCACTCACTGTCTGAGTGTACACACACTAAATTTACTTGTGATTACTACTGATTATTGTAACTGCTAGTTGTACTTCCTGACTGTTACTACTTACTTACTGTACTAGGGGACACTCACTCAGTCACCTCACCAACCAACCCACTCCATTAAAGTACCCCACTTTTCACCCGCCCTTTTAAAAAACTTTTGTCTATACGCCCAAAACATTGAAGATGTCTGGAAGTGGCAGCCAGCGCGGTTTGGGCAAGGGGAAGGGCAGCAAGGGAATCAGGAGGAGAGGGAGCAGCATTGTGGCAAGCCGCGGCCGCGGGCGCGCCACCATGCACAGTTCCGCAGCAGCAGCGTCAGTGGCTAACATTCCTCCCATAGCCACTGGCCGTGGACGCCTTGGGCGCCGCCCAGCAGGAGCATCTGCAACTCACGCTGCAGAGACACAGCAGCAGCAGCGTGTAGCACCTGCTCCCATTTTCCTCCAGCCGGGTCGGAAACGTCCCATTGAGGAAAAGGATGCAGACACTGTGGTGCAACTCATGACGGAGGATGAGCAGCCCGCCATCAGCTCTGCATCCGAGGCCTCCACCCTCACCACCACCACCACCACCACCACCACCCCTGTTCGCAGCAGCCGCCCAGCAGGGCCTGGGGAGGAGGCCAGTTCACCATCAGTCGCCGACCTGTCACTCAGCAGTCTTTTTACCCCAGGCACCATCAGGGTATTGTCTGCTGTTGTTGGCGATTTTGAGGAGGAGATGCTGATGGGCACTTTGGGGGAGGAGGGATTGGACAGCAAGACTGTGGCGACAGTCAAGCGTCCCATCCATGCATCAGGAGAGGAGTTTGGGGGGTCATCATCCCAGCAGGACATGTTTCAGGAGGGGCATGATGATGATGACCCGGTGACAGACAGAGACTGGGTGCCACCACCTCCAGGGGATGTCGTCCTCAGCAGCTCTGAGGAGGAGGAGGAGGATGCGCTTGTGGGCCTTGCAAGGAGGCGCATCATTGCAAGCATTGGCAGCGTCCCACACCCTGCTGGTGTCTCAGGCTCAGCAGCAGCAGCAGCAGCATCAGCCAGTACCACCACCAGCCGCACCCAAGCCCCCCCCCCCAACCACCACAGGGAGACAGGCAGCAGCGCTTCCATGCCGTAGGGGGATGTTTCTGTCACCAATCTGGCGCTTTTTCACCATGCCCACTGTGTACAGCAAGTACGCCACTTGCAACCACTGTCAGCGGAAGTTGAGCAGAGGTGCAGACCCCTTAAAGTTCAGCACCAGCTCGCTCATCAACCACCTTGCGGCTAAACATTTCCACCAGCATGAGGAGTTCCAGAGGCTGAAGGCATCTGGTGCTGGCAGTGGCACCACACCCATCACTGCACAGCCTTCAGCAGCAGCAGCAGCAACAGCAGCCACCCGCCCTCCTGCTCCTCCAGCAGCACCAGCAGGAGTGCGGAAACGCACTGCTCCTCCCCCCTCTGCAACTCCTGCCGCCGACACTGAGGCCTGTTCTGGCAGCCAGTCCTCAGTGGCCTCCTCTGCTGTGTCTGCTGATTCCCGTGTCAGCAAAAGGCCACGCCAGAGCCTTTTGAGCGAGTCCTTCCAGGGGGTGGTTAGGGCTCTGCCTCCCAGCAGCCGTCGCGTGCGGCAGCTGAACGGCTTGCTGGCACGGGCCATGTGCTCCCAACTCCTGCCGTACACGCTCGTGCAGGAGGGGAGCGACATTCGTGCGCTGCTTGCTTGCGCAGCCCCAGACTGGCAGCTCCCCAGCAGACACTTTTTCTCCCGCAAGGCCATTCCTGCACTGCACCGCTTTGTGATGGCCAATGTGGAGCGAGGGCTGGAGCACGCGGTTGGTGAAAGGGTCCACGTCACCATGGACTCCTGGAGCAGCCGCTTCGGGACAGGCCGCTACCTGTCCTTCACTGTCCACTGGGTCAGCTTGGTGGAAGGGGGTGAGGATGGGAGAGCAGCAGCGGGCACAGCAGCAGCAGCAACACAGTGGGTGGTGCCACCCCGCAGGCTCAGGGGAACTGCAGCAGGTTCCTCCGATCCTCTGCCATCCTCCGGCACACCTGGCCAAACCCCCCGCCTCAGCAGCAGCGTGAAGGCCCGCCACTGCCAAGCGCTGCTGCACTTGGTCAGCCTTGGGAAGACCAAGCTGACGGCAACCCATGTGTTGGCCAAACTCCAGGAGCAGGAGAGGATTTGGCTGACCCCCAGAGGCCTCAGAGTCGGAGAGGTGGTGGCCGACAATGGGGCCAATCTGGTTGCCGCAATAGACAGGGGAAACCTGACCCACATCCCCTGTCTTGCCCACGTGCTGAACCTGGTGGTGCAGAAGTTCCTGCGCACCTACCAGGGGATGGGCGAACTGCTGGAAACGGCAAGGAATGTTGTGCGTCACTTCCGGCGCTCGGCTGCAGCCTGTGCGAGCCTGGAAGACGTGCAAAAGGAGCTGGATCTGCCACGCCATCGGCTGATCCTTGACGTTCCGACTCGCTGGAACTCCACCCTGGCGATGTTGGAGCGTCTGGTTGAACAGAGGCGCGCTGTCAAACAGTACCTTGCCCTGGCCACTGTTTCCGCAGCTCTGAGAAGGGACAAGACCAGCAACTTCCCGTCCATCGTCCCCGATGATGACTGGAGGCACATGCAGCAGGTGTGCTTAGTGCTGGCTCCCTTCCTGCAGGCCACAAACATGGTGAGCAGGGACCATGCTATGGTCTGCGAGTGGGTGCCCCTGGTTTCTCTGCTGAACAGGGCCCTCGATGCTTTGCTGGAACAGGGAGCGGCAGCCTTGGACCAGCAGGAGCGGCAACCAGCTGCGCAGTCCACCTCTGAGGGGGAGGAGGAGGAGGACTTGGTGGAGGTCCCTGACCTGGCTGCTGATGAGGGGGATCAGCACAGCGCAGCTGAGTTGGTGCGGGGGTGGAGAGAGGATGAGGCGGCAGAGGAGGAGGATGAGGACAGCACTGACGTCGATGTGCCAGCAGACGTGGCCCGCCTCTTCCCAATGGCAGCGCACATGCTGACGTGCCTGCGCAGGGACCCCAGGGTGATCCAGATGAAGCAGAGGGAGGACATCTGGATCAGCATGATGTTGGACCCACGCCTCAAGGGGAAGTTGAGCCAGTTCCTGCCGCCTGCAGGAGGAGACCCAGCGCAACAAATAAGGAGCTTGCAGCAGGCCCTTGTTGAGCGCTTGGAGGAAGCCTTCCTCCAGCCTTCCACCCCCACTGTCCAGCAGCCAGCACAGAGGCAGCAGCAGGTGCCTGCATCCAGCAGCAGCAAGCGCCCCACAGACCTGCTGTCTCTCAGCCACGAGCTCTACAGGACTGTAGAGGCTCCGGCAGCAGTGACTAGAGAGGAGATGCATGCAGCAGCATCCTCCTCCGGTCACAGCCAGCGCCTGACCCGCATGGTGGCTGACTACATGGGGTCGTACAGCGGGCTTGACAGCGATGCCCCTGTTGATCCCATGGAGTATTGGGTCAAGCGCATGGAGATCTGGAGCGAGCTGGCGCAGTACGCCCTGGAAGTGCTGTCCTGCCCCCCTTCCAGCGTGCTGTCCGAGCGCTGCTTCAGTGCAGCTGGTGGCGTGGTCACCGAGAAACGCTCACGTCTGTCTCACAAGTCTGTGGACAGACTGACGTTTCTCAAGATGAACCAGGCGTGGGTGGAAGGCGAGTTCCTGGCCCCTGTTGTCGGCGAGAGGGGGACATGAACTGGCTGCCGGAACCATCGTTAATGTGCCTTACCACCCTTTACCACCTCCTGGCTCCTGCTCACTAAGCCAGCCTGGTTCACTTTGACTATTACGTCGCCTGCAGCCACACATTTTACACCTACAGTGGGCTGCTGTGTACTGCCCTTCTGCTGTCTGTCTGTGTTTCCCACTGCCAGCGTACACAGAATTACCTTCTTCTGCTGCCACTCTGCCACCAGCTATTACGTCAAACAATAGCTATATTGGTTGCAAAACCAAAAACCAAACAAACCATTAAAAAAAAAAAAAAGGTTTAATTTTTCTGAGGTGCCCGGGTTGAAAACTGTGTTGTCCCAGTTGTGTATTGGACACAATGTGGGCTGCACGACCGCTGTCTGGGACCTCCTGTTGTGTTTATTTACAGCCCTGGTATCACCGCTAGGTACCAGGGCTATTATGTCACGCTGCCTACCTGCTGCCACACTCACACTGCTCCTCCATACCTCCTCCTGCTGCTGCTGCTGCTGTCTGTCTGTGTTTCCCACTGCCAGGGTACACAGATGATTTACCTTCTGCTGCCACTCTGCCACCAGCTATTACGTCAAACAATAGCTGCTCGCCTACTCCTCCATTCCTCCTCCTGCTGCTGCTGTCTGTCTGTGTTTCCCACTGCCAGGGTACACAGATGATTTACCTTCTGCTGCCACTCTGCCACCAGCTATTACGTCAAACAATAGCTATATTGGTTGCAAAACCAAAAACCAAACAAACCATTAAAAAAAAAAAAAAGGTTTAATTTTTCTGAGGTGCCCGGGTTGAAAACTGTGTTGTCCCAGTTGTGTATTGGACACAATGTGGGCTGCACGACCGCTGTCTGGGACCTCCTGTTGTGTTTATTTACAGCCCTGGTATCACCGCTAGGTACCAGGGCTATTATGTCACGGCGAGCTGCCTGCCTCATTGACTGCCTGCTGCCACACACTCATCCTCCTCCTCCTGCTGCTGAATTTACCTCCTGCTGTCTTTGTGTTTCCACTGCCAGGGAGCACATACAATGGCGCTTCCAACATGCGTGCGCCCACCAGCTATTTGTTACGCTCAAAAATAGCTGCATTTCTTTAAAAAAAAAATTGAAAAGAGAAATACGTGAAGAAGAAGAAGACGATATTGAAAAGGAAGGAGAAGATGAAGATGAAGAAGAAGAAGAAGATGAAGAAGAAGATGAAGAAGATGAAGAAGAAGAAGAAGAAGAAGAAGAAGAAGAAGAAGAAGAAGAAGAAGAAGAAGAAGAAGAGGAAGAAGATGAAGATGAAGATGAAGATGAAGACAATATAGAAGAAGAAGATCGAGAAGAAGAAGAAGAAAGATAAAGAAGAAGAAGAACAAGTATATACAGTAACACTACTGAACAAAATTAAGGACACAACTTCTCTTTCCACATTTTTTTTTAAAGGAACATCCCCACATAATCACTTGCTGTTGTTACTTGGAAAAAAAGAGGTTTCTTGCATCATTCACCCTCAAAACAAGTGTTGGAAGCTATTTAAGGCCAATTCGAATAGTCAGCTCGAATAGTTAGCTCGAATACCGACTCGAATAGTGAGCTCGAAGTCCGAGGTCGAATCGAATAGTAAAAATTATTCGACTCGAATATTCGACTGACCTCGAATAATTTACTATTCGAATTCGACCAAACTCGAATTTTAAAAAGGGGTATTTGAGCATCACTACTGTTCAGGTGAAGACAAGTTTTCAGAATTAGATATCCCGAATTTGAACACCAACACTTCCAGTGATGATTGCAAATTCTTACCTATTTTTCATACATCTAGGCCAGGCTTACAAGATCACATATGTTCTCCAATGTTCCCCAATTTTTTCCAGCCCAGCAGAATTCAGGCCCTTTGTTTCAGCTTTTCAAAGTCATAATTGTTCCATTGATTCCCGTGTAATCTGGACTTTTTCAGCTACCTTACGCACGCAAATTCCTTAGTAATGTATTTTACATTTATGCAAGAAAATCAATGCAGTTATCTTTTGTATTTGGTACTGTGGACTGCGCAGATTATCACTACCTTGAGTTAAGGACGATTTTACATTGGACTTTGCCATTTATCACATTGTACAAGTGCAATAAATCATTCTGAAATTGTGTTAGAGAAATGTATTGTGTTTTGTAGCTGATTAGTTGCATGCACCCAAATAGCACTTAGTAGGAATAAAGTTCTCAGAAAATCTTTATGACTGTTGCTAATTTACCCATGTTACCAACAGGTAGTACTATCCATATTGGAAATAATCAAAACTGTCTTTCTGTTTTCCAGTACAGCAATAGTTAAAAAACCTTGACTTGTTATCTATGCAAAAGAGCTTGTTGACAACTTGCCGATTTCAGTCTGGTTTCCTGAACAGTGAGTAGAAGCAAAAACAGCTGAGAAGCAATTAGATAATGATTCTAATGAGGTTTCACTGCAATAAAGTCCAAAAGGTCATTAGTTCTGTATCCTTTTCCGCTAAACAAAGCAGAGTGTGGATTCTAAACAAGCAGTGAGAGTCAGGGCCGGATTTGGGGAAAGGCCCCCAAGACTGGTGCCTAGGGCGCCAGAATCCACCAGAAGGTGAGGGGCGGGTGGTGACAGGTTGACTTCACCTGTCACCAGCCCTGAAATCCGCTTCCTAAGTCCGCAGCCTCCACATCACCGCTGCTATACAGCGCATCCTGTTACAGCGCTATACCTCTTCCTGTTAGGGGCGGGCAGCCGCATAACTGCTCAGCCGCCCCTTCCCGGAGAGTAGGAGCCGGTGCGAATGTCCATTATCCTCATGTTCTCTTCCCCCCTCAGTCACTCGCAGAGCGGGAGCAGAGTCAGTCACCGAACTTTCAGCGCTGAAGATTCCTCTGTCACACTGTCAGCCTCTTTACAGTGCATCTCTCAATCCAGTCAGTGTCTCTTACGTGTGACTCACCGACACTTTACCGGGGTCACATGATGGGAATCACTGGCGGTGAGTCACACGTAAGAGACGCTACTGGATTGAGATGCACTGCAGAGGCTGACACTGACCAGTGAGACAGAGGAATCTTCAGCGCTGAAAGTTTGGTGACTGACTCTGCTCCCACTCTGCGAGTGACTGAGGGGGGAAGGGAAGATGACGACATCCGCACCGGCTCCTGCGCTACCGGGGGCGGGGGGGGGGGGGGGGTGTCGGGGTCGGCTAGAGGTGATGGGGACATCATCGGGCTTCCTACACTTAGGGGGAGGGGAGGTTACTTGTGGAGGGCATTTGGCAGCCTATACTAAGGGAGGTGGGGACAGCATCCGGCCACCTATACTGAGGGGGAAGGGGGGACATCATCTGGCTACCTATACTGATGTTGGGGGGGGGGCAGCATCTGGCTACCTGTACTAAGGGGGCGAGGGGAGGGAACACAGCATTTGGTCACCTATAGTAAAGGAGAGGTGCAGACTAACCAGAAAGCTCATGGTGACCCAGAACTCATTGGAGTGTGTAAGGGACTACAATGGTCCTAAAAGCCCCCTTACTAAGATGTTAAGAAAAACAAAAATTTGCTTTCCTAAAACAGAAAGAATTTGCGATAATTCAGGTTGGAGTGCGCTCGAGATGTCTCCCAGAGCACCACTGCTGAATATATGCAAATTAACCATTGTACCCTTAGAAAAGGAGGGGAGGGGTGTCTGTACTGAGGGATTTGGTGCAGCATCAGGCTACCTATGCTAAAATGGGAGAGGTGACAATGTGGCTGCCTACACTGGAGGGGGGGGGGGGATACATCATTTGGCTATCTATACTAAAGGGGGGGGGGCAGCATCTAACTACCTTTACTATAGGAGTGAAAGGGACAGCAAGCATCTGGCTGCCTATACTAAGGGGGAAATAATTAAGGGGGGGACAGCATCTGGCTACCTATACTAAGGGGGGGGGGCAGCATCTGGCTGCCTATATTAAATGTGGGACAGCATCTGGCTACCTATACTAAGGGGGGGGCAGCATCTAACTACCTTTACTAAAGGGGTGATAGGGACAGCAAGCATCTGGCTGCCTATACTAAGGGGGAAAGAGTTAAGGGGGGACAGCATCTGGCTACCTATACTAAGGGAGGGCAGTATCTGGCTGCCTATAATAAATGGGGAACAGCATCTGGCTACCTATACTAAGGGGGGGGGGGCAGCATCTGGTTGCCTATAATAAAAGGGGGACAGCATCTGGCTACATATACTAAGAGGGGGGAGGAACACAACATTTGGGCAAGGAAGAAGAGGGTCCCAGGCAGCAGTGAGGGGTCTTAATATGCTCAGTGCAGGAACAGTGGACACCAGGATGATCTATTAAAGGACAACTGTAAACAAGGGGAGATGGATGCTTCCATACTTATTTCCTTTTAAACAATACCAGTTGCCTGGCAGCCCTGCTGATTTATTTGGCTGCAGTAGTGTCTGAATTACACCCGAAACAAGCATGCAGCCAATCTTGCACAGATCTGACAATAATGTCAGAAACACCTAATTTGCTGCATCCTTGTTCAAGGGGCTATGACTAAAAGTATTAGAGGCAGAGGATCAGCAGGATAGCCAGACAACTGTTTTTGCTTAACCACTTGAGGACCCACCCTTTACCCCCCCTTAAGGACCAGCGCTGGTTTGATTGATCTGTGCTGGGTGGGCTCTGCAGCCCCCAGCACAGATCAGGGTGCAGGCAGGGAGATCAGATTGCCCCCCTTTTTTCCCCCCTATGGGGATGATGTGCTGGGGGGGTCTGATCTCTCCTGCCTGCTGTGGGTGGCGGGGGGGGGCACCTCAAAGCCCCCCTCCGCGGCGAAATTCCCCCCTCCCTCTCCTACCTGCTGCCTCCCCTGGAGATCCGGGCTGCACAGGACGCTATCCGTCCTGTGCAGCCAGTGACAGGACGTCCCCTGTCACATGGCGGCGATCCCCGGCCGCTGATTGGCCGGGGATCGCCGATCTGCCTTACGGCGCTGCTGCGCAGCAGCGCCGTACAAATGTAAACAAAGCGGATTATTTCCGCTTGTGTTTACATCTAGCCTGCGAGCCGCCATCGGCGGCCCGCAGGCTATTCACGGAGCCCCCCGCCGTGATTTGACAGGAAGCAGCCGCTCGTACGAGCGGCTGCTTCCTGATTAATTAGGCTGCAGCTGGCGACGCAGTACTGCGTCGCTGGTCCTGCAGCTGCCACTTTGCCGACGCACGTTATGAGTGTGCGGTCGGCAAGTGGTTAAAAGGAAATAAATATGACAGCCTCCCTATCCATCTAGTTACAGTTGTCCTTTAAGGTATTTTTTGTGTAATGTTCACTTTAAGACTTTTTGCTTGGGGAAAGTGTGTAAGTTTGGGGGTGAGATGTTGGTAGCGGTGGTGGTGGGGGGAAGTGTGTGTGTGTGTGTGTGGGGGGGGGGGGGAGACTCTTTTCTAAAAGCTTTATGGAGATGAAGATTTCATTTTTCAGCACGACCTGGCACCTGCTCACAGTGCCAAAACCACTGGTAAATGGTTTACTGAACATGGTATTACTGTGCTCAATTGGCCTGCCAACTCTCCTGACCTGAACCCCATAGAGAATCGGTGGGATATTGTGAAGAGAAAGTTTAGAGACACAAGACCCAACACTCTGGATGAGCTTAAGGCCGCTATTGAAGCATCCTGGGCCTCCATAACACCTGAGCAGTGCCACAGGCTGATTGCCTCCATGCCACGCCGCATTGAACCAGACATTTCTGCAAAAGGATTCCCGACCAAGTATTGAGTGCATAGCTGAACATAATTATTTGAAGGTTTACTTTTTTTTTGTTTTAAAAACACTTTCTTTTATTGTCGGATGAAATATGCTAATTTTTTGAGATAGGCATTTTGGGTTTTCATGAGCTGTATGCCAAAAACATCAATATTAAAACAATAAAAGGCTTGAACTACTTCAGTTGTGTGTATTTGAATCTAAAATATATGAAAGTCTAATGTTTATCAGTACATTACAGAAAATAATGAACTTTATCACAATATGCTAATTTTTTGAGAAGATCCTGTATATATATATACCTCATCATGTGAATAGAAAATAATACTAATGAAAGGTATACATTAAGAAAAGCATATACAGTAAATATTTAAATAAAAACAAACACCAATGTAGTCAATTGTGATGCATGATAATACACTATAGAAAAATCAATTTATGGACCATAATAATACAGCTGATAATCTTCTGCAACTAAAGTAGTTGACTTAGACTGAACTTTCTTTGAACTTGCCTCATCTTTGACTTTGGCCTTCACATTAGCTGTGCACAGCTGTCATACTTTGCTCAAACACCTGCTTCAGAAAAATGCAAAAATGGCACACAGTCTAATGCCATCAAGCTATATACAGGCCCCATCAGGAGTACCCTGTCACACTTCCAGTTCAAAGCAAGAGTAGCATGCTAGCTATAGCAAGTTCTGGTGTAGGTAAAAAACAGAACAGTTTTGAAACAGTTTGGCCATCAGCTCCATCTGCTGCCAGGGGGCTGCATTGCAGCTGCCATCAAAAAGCAGAACAGTAGGTGCAAGTCACCTTCATGGCCCTGTGGTCCCCTTTTGGGGTGCTGGAATGTGTACTAAGTGCTCTTGCTGCCCTGTTCCAGATGCTCGAATACTGTATGTGGTTCACATGTTGGGTGTCCTGTTGCAAGTACTGAAACAAGGAGCCACCCTATCTCCATGATTCAACTATTAGAAAAGGCTGAAACAGTCAAACATAACCTGACTATCTTGCTCTGTAGGATCTGATCAGATAGGCTAGCCTTTAGCCCAAGGCCTTGGACACCAAGAAACCCACTAGGAGTGATTTTCTGAGCGCTTTGCGATTTGAAAACTCTTGCTAATGTAATGCTATAGGTGTGATCCCACTTGAGCGATTATAAAAATCCCCCATAGCATTGCATTAGCAAGAGCTTTTTAAAATCACTAGCGATTACAAATTACTCCTAGTGGGTTTTCTGGCCTGACACCGGTTTACTGTTTATCCTTCCTTGGAATGCTTTTGGTTGGTGCTCACCACTGCATATCAGGGACAATCCACAAGACCAACAATTTTGAAGTGCTCTAACTTAGCCTCAACAATTTGATATATGACAAAGTTGCACAGATGCATACTCTTGCCATATTTTGCCATATTTCCTGCTTCCAACACATCGCCTTCAAGAACTGACTGTTCACTAGCTGCCCAATATGTCCCACCTCTTGACAGGTGATACTATGGCATGATAAGTAGGGGTCTGTTTATAAAGGGCATTAAAATTGAAGCCATAAGTTCGCACTTTTAATACAAACAAAGCTGGCATCTCCCTGCAAGAATAATGTTGCCATCTCAAAGGTGAGGTATGGTTTTAACTTCTATGGAACCACAGAGGTGCTTGCAATTTGCAGTGATTACAAGCCCCTCCCACTCAGGGCCCTGACACCTGGTAAGCCCCCATCTGCTGATCATTGACGTTACCTTCAGTAAGAAAATGGGATATTCTCCTGCTTTCTCATTAATCATTCAGGCCACATGACACACTCAGTACCTGGTTGAGTGACGTACACTGTACTTAGTTCTGGATATAAGGTTTGGTGAACCCCAGATTTAACACACTCCCCGTATGCTTAATACAGCATTGAACTTGGTACCCCACACAGTTATGATTGTGACCACATTATAAGCAGGCCAGTGGGAGCCGTTTGCCAGGGAAAAAGCATTGCTGCTCATCACAGAGGTGTTAAACATCATTTTTGTAATAAATATATTCATATTTTGTGTTTATGATTATTATTATTTAGTATTTATATAGCACCATCATCCTATATTATTATATTGTCTCATCACTTAACTGTCCCTCAGAGGGACAATCTAATCCGTACCATAGTCATATGTCTATGTATAGTGGGTTGCAAAAATATTCGGCCCCCTTGAAGTTTTCCACATTTTGTCACATTACTGCCACAAACATGCATCAATTTTATTGGAATTCCACGTGACAGACCAATACAAAGTGGTGTACGTGTGAGAAGTGGATCGAAAATCATACATCATTCCAAACATTTTTTACAAATAAAAAACTGCAAAGTGGGGTGTGCGTAATTATTCGGCCCCCTGAGTCAATACTTTGTAGAACCACCTTTTGCTGCAATTACAGCTGCCAGTCTTTTAGGGTATGTCTCTACCAGCTTTGCACATCTAGAGACTGAAATCCTTGCCCATTCTTCTTTGCAGAACAGCTCCAGCTCAGTCAGATTAGATGGACAGCGTTTGTGAACAGCAGTTTTCAGATCTTGCCACAGATTCTCGATTGGATTTAGATCTGGACTTTGACTGGGCCATTCTAACACATAGATATGTTTTGTTTTTGTTAAGGACTGACTGAAACTTCTCTTCAGTCCCTGTTGACCTTCCCACAATGGAAGAGGCTTTACCCAGTAGTGGAGTCTAGGTGACCACAGTCTTCACCCACACACCCTTGAGGGGAGTGCAGGACCACACCCCCAGGAGGGGGATGTGGAACTTAGCTGCCTAGTGCCCTACCAGGTCACTACTGGGATTACCTCAGCAAGTGGTTGGGAGAACAGAGACACTAATAGTGGAGGAAGCGTAGACAGACGAGATCCAGTGGTCCAGGGTAGATGAAGTTCAGCGTAGGTCGGGGTCACAAGCCAGAGGTCGGGGCAGGCGGAGATCAGCAGTAGTCGGAATCACAAGCCAAGGGTCAGGGCGGGCAGCAGACAACGGTAATCCAGAAGACAAGTCAAAGGTCGGGGCACGCGGAGATCAGCAGTAGTCGGGGTCACAGGCCAAGGTCACAACAGGAGATCAGATCAGAACAATAGCAAGACAGGAACAACGGTTCACCAACAGGCTAGCCAAGCTGTCAGAACGAGCAGCACTGCAGTTAGGGGCAGTGCTGCTTTTATACTGTGCATTGGTGCTGAAATTAGCGCCCTGCGCATGCGCGCTGGGAGAGGGACTACAATGACCAGAGAGCCCCCGCACGTGCGCACTAGAGGACGCGCCCGAGAGCCCCATGGAAGACCCAGCTGGTGAGTGTGACAGTTTTAAACCATTCCATTGTTGCCCCAGGTTTATGTTTACGGTCATTGTCCTGCTGGAAGGTGAACCTCCGCCCCAGTCTCAAGTCTTTTGCAGTCTCCAAAAGGTTTTCTTCCAAGTTTGCCCTGTATTTGGCTCCATCCATCTTCCCATCAACTCTGACCAGCTTCCCTGTCCCTGCTGAAGAGAAGCACCCCCAGAGCATGATGCTGCCACCACCATATTTGACAGTGGGGATGGTGTGTTCAGAGTGATGTGCAGTGTTAGTTTTCTGTCACACATAGCGTTTTGCATTTTGGCCAAAAAGTTCCATTTTGGTCTCATCTGACCAGAGCACCTTCTTCCACATGGTTGCTGTGTCCCCCACGTGGCTTGTGGCAAACTGCAAACGGGACTTCTTATGCTTTCTGTTAACAATGGCTTTCTTCTTGCCACTCTTCCATAAAGGCCAACTTTGTACAGTGCATGACTAATAGTTGTCCTATGGACAGAGTCTACCACCTGAGCTGTAGATCTCTGCAGCTCGTCCAGAGTCACCATGGGCCTCTTGACTGCATTTCTGATCAGCGCTCTCCTTGTTCGGCCTGTGAGTTTAGGTGGATGGCCTTGTCTTGGTAGGTGTACAGTTGTGCCATACTCCTTCCATTTCTGAATGATCGCTTGAACAGTGCTCTGTGGGATGTTCAAGGCTTTGGAAATCTTTTTGTAGCCTAAGCCTGCTTTAAATTTCTCAATAACTTGATCCCTGACCTGTCTTATGTGTTCTTCGGACTTCACGGTGTTGTTGCTCCCAATATTCTCTTAGAAAACCTCTGAGGCCCTCACAGAGCAGCTGTATTTGTACTGACATTAGATTACACACAGGTGCACTCTATTTAGTCCTTAGCACTCATCAGACAATGTCTATAGGCAACTGACTGCACTCAGATCAAAGAGGGCCGAATAATTATGCACACACGGTCACTTTGCAGTTATTTATTTGTAAAAAAATGTTTGGAATCATGATTTTCGTTCCACTTCTCATGTGTACACCACTTTGTATTGGTCTTTCATGTGGAATTCCAATAACATTGATTCATGTTTGTGGCAGTAATGTGACAAAATGTGGAAAACTTCAAGGGGGCCGAATACTTTTGCAACCCACTGTATGTATCATAGTCTAGGGCCAATTTTTAGGGGGAGGCCAATTAACTTACATGTATGTATTTGGGATGTGGGCGAAACCAGAATGCCTGGAGGAAATCCACGCAGACTCAGGGAGACTATGCAAACTCCATGCAGATCGTGCCCTGGCTGGGATTCAAACCCGGGACCCAGGACTGCAAGGCAAAATTGCTAACCGTTATGCCACCGTGCTGTCCCGTATGATGCACTGTCGAGACAGCAAGGTGGGGTGAGCTACAAATTGGTGCTCTATCTTTATAACTAGGCCCCTAAATGTTATTCACTTTACCTCTCAGTGGTTTCAATATTCTGGACGATCAGTATGTTACAGTTAACAGCCAGCTGCACTCATTTATTAACTGGCACAGTTGGAATTACATCTGAAATCTGATTAGCTGCTAAGTGCAACAAAAGCCTCATGCTTTCCAATATCATTTCACATATGGCTTCTACATTTTTTAACACCATTAACAAAGTAATGTTCTTCTCATTTACCGGCGGTACAAACAAGTTCTCGGTCAGAATGTGCTAAAATCAATAGTACCATGAGAGGTTCCTTCCTCTTATCACTTTCCAAATTTAACACCACCCCATAAAACAAAAACTTTCTTTAGGACACAAACAACATCTTGTGTTATTTCTGGACACTGACCCGAAAGTAGCCGGGAGTATTTTGATCTTTGTTTACTCAGAAGAGGAATGTATATAGCAGTTCTCAGATGTTTATTGGAGAATGTGGAAAATGTTGCGGAAAAGCTTTCTCAAAATGAATAAATATTTTACAGAGAAATATGCAGGAACACTCAGTTATTATTACTTCCACTCAGCCTAGTACATTCCTGTAAAATGAAGTTGGATTATTGGAGAGAAGGTCTTCCTGGCCTCTTCTTACTAAACTTCAGAGCAACGTCCTAAATAGAGAGTATCTGATGAGCAAACAATATTATGGAAGTTACGTTTTGACCAAAAGTAAAAGTCTTTGCTTGAGGTCAGATGAACACTGCACATAACTCTGCATCACAGCAGTACATAGAAATATCACAGTTTGTCACCTACTGGTTTCACAATGAATGCACCTGCATAAAAAGTGACTCATGCGTTTAATTGCTTTTGTAAGAAAGGTAGAATCCACCAAGACTAAGGTCACTTTCATGCAATCTCTCATATATCACAACTGTGACATAGATAGGTTTGTAATTTGATTCTTGAGCACCTATGTTACAGATCGTTCTTGAAGAAACCTAGTTTCCTGATGACTGAAAATAAGCCTAAAGTAACCCCATCTCGCTACCCATAGCTTAAAGAGGAACCTTAACCAAGGTTTGAACTTCATCTCAATCAGTAGCTGATACCCCCTTTCCCATAAGAAATCTTTACCTTTTCTCCAATAGATCAGCAGGGGGGTCCGTATGGCTGATGTCTATAGTGTGATGTCTTGGTCCTGAGAGTTTGCTGTCTCTGAACCTTGTTGCATTGTGGGAAATAACTGCTTTTTCCCCCTGCCAAGTAAGCAATTTCTCCCTCTGTGAATACAACGCTAAGTAACGAACATTACGTACAGATCACCTGTCAGGACTAGAGATGTCATCACCAGTGATAAATTTCAGAATGTAAAGCAAACCGTGACTAAATAATTAATAAATGATTATTGTAAATAAATAAGCAATTTTATTCATTATGTTATTTTCACTACAGTTCCTCATTAACCACTTGAGGACCGCGGGCTTTACCCCCCTTAAGGACCAGACCCTTTTTTTCCATTCAGACCACTGCAGCTTTCACAGTTTATTGCTCGCTCATACAACCTACCACCTAAATGAATTTTGGCTCCTTTTCTTGTCACTAATAAAGCTTTCTTTTGGTGCTATTTGATTGCTGCTACAATTTTTACTTTTTATTATATTCATCAAAAAAGACATGAATTTTGGCAAAAAAAATGATTTTTTTAACTTTCTGTGCTGACATTTTTCAAATAAAGTAAAATTTCTGTATACATGCAGCACGAAAAATGTGGACAAACATGTTTTTGATTAAAAAAACCCATTCAGCCTATATTTATTGGTTTGGGTAAAAGTTATAGCATTTACAAACTATGGTGCAAAAAGTGAATTTTCCCATTTTGTAGCATCTATGACTTTTCTGACCACCTGTCATGTTTCATGAGGGGCTAGAATTCCAGGATAGTATAAATACCTAGTGCTGGGCCGAAATGACACATTAGCGTAATTACGCATCGTAATTCACTACAAATGCACCATAAGCGTTACGTGTAAGGTTACGGTATTACACGTAATTAATTACGCGTAGACCGTAGGTTACGTTATTACGCGTAACAAATTACGCGTAAGACCGTAAAGTCCTATTGAAATTACACAGTCTGCCGTAATCGCGTAATATTACGCTCCCGTATAATATAAAAAAGCCGCCGACTTTAAGGGTTAATAGCAAAGCCCCCTTAAGTGCTAAGAGCCTCAAATTTGGAGAATATATTAAGGAGATCAGAAGGAATAAGAGGAAAAAAATTTTTTTCAAAAAGACCTTATAGTTTTTCAGAAAAATGATTTTAAAGTTTCAAAGGAAAAATATATACATTTAAAAACCCGCCGACTTTAACGGTTAATAGCAAAGCCTGTTTAAAATTTAGGAACACTAAATTCCCAGGGTATATTAAGGGGATCAGTGGGAATAAGAGGAAAATTTTTTTTCAAAAAGACCTTATAGTTTTTGAGAAAATCGATTTTTAAGTTTCAAGGGGAAAAATGTCTTTTAAATGCGGAAAATGACATTTTTTTTTGCACAGGTAACAATAGTGTATTATTTTCATAGATTCCCCCAAGTGGGAAGAGTTTTACTTACTTCGTTCTGAGTGTGGGAAATATTAAAAAAAAAACGACGTGGGGTCCCCCCTCCCAGACCTCTTTAACCCCTTGTCCCCCATGCAGGCTGGGATAGCCAGAATGCGGAGCACCGGCCGCGTGGGGCTCCGCACCCTGACTATACCAGCCCGCATGGTCCATGGATTGGGGGGTCTCGGAAGGGGAGGGGCAGCCAAGCTTTCCCCTCCCCCTCCGAGCCCTTGTCCAATCCAAGGACAAGGGGCTCTTCTCCACCTCTGATGGGCGGTGGAGGTGGAGGCCGCGATTTCCTGGGGGGGGTTCATGGTGGCATCTGGGAGTCCCCTTTAAAAAGGGGTCCCCCAGATGCCCACCCCCCCTCCCAGGAGAAATGAGTATAGGGGTACTTGTACCTCTTACCCATTTCCTTTAAGAGTTAAATGTAAATAAACACACAAACACTTAGAAAAGTATTTTAACCACTTCCCAACTGAGGGGTTTTACCCCTTGACCACCAGAGCAATTTTCACCTTTCAGTGCTCCTTCCATTCATTCGTCTATAATTTTATCATTACTTATCGCAATGAAATGAACTATATCTTGTTTTTTTCGCCACCAATTAGGCTTTCTTTAGGTGGGACATTATGCCAAGAATAATTTTATTCTAAATGTGTTTTAATGGGAAAATAGGAAAAAATGTGGGAAAAAATTTATTATTTTTCAGTTTTCGCCCTTTATAGTTTTTAAATAATGCATGCTACTGTAATTAAAACCCATTAAATGTATATGCCTATTTATCCCGGTTATAAAACCGTTTAAATTATGTCCCTATCACAATGTTTGCCGCCAATATTTTAGTTGGAAATAAAGGTGCATTTTTTTCAGTTTTGCGACCATCCCTAATTACAAGCCCATAGTTTATAAAGTAACAGTGTTATACCCTCTTGACATAAATATTTAAAAAGTTCAGTCCCTAAGGTAACTATTTATGTTTTTTTTTATTGTAAATTTTTTTTTTTTTTTTTAATTACAAAAAAAAAAAAATTGGGGAGTGTGGGAGGTAAGGAGTTAATTTTTTGTGTAAAACAAGTTTATTTGTGTGTAGAAAATGGTTAGGGTGTAGATTTACTATTTGGCCACAAGATGGCAACATTACCAATTTGTTTCATGCTACCTGCAAGCGTCCTTCCGGACTCTTGCAGGAAGTAGAAAGAGGCTGGGACTTTGTTATTTTTTTCACAATGATCGCGCTGCTCAGCCGAGCGGCAGCAGGTCATTGCGGGGCTTAGATCAACGAACGGGAATGGATTTTCCCGTTCGTTGATCTCTGGGCGAGCGGGCGGCGGCGTGTTTACTAGCGGCGGGCGGCGTGTTTACGAGCGGGAACGCGGACAGCGGCGGGAGTGCGCAAAGTACGGATTTCTCCGTCCCTGGGGGTGAAAGGATGGAAAAAGGGGCGGAGAAATCCGTACGCGCGGGGGTAAAGTGGTTAATTGAACAAAAAACATAACCACGAAAAAGTCCTTTAATATTCTTAATTATTCATTAATACTTACCTGTCCCTTTAAATAAATGATCCCTCGCAATAGCCTCGGAAATGTTCTATCAGTTACAATGCAACAAAGTTATTACAATGTAACAACTTTGTTACATTGTAACTACGCCGCACCCGACGTCACTCGCCGCTCAGCCGCCGCATACACTTACGCGTCCTTGCAGGACGCTAAGTCCCCGCGTCTCCCGCTGTCCACCCCGCCCACATCTGTCACCAACATGTCACCCACATGTGGGTGACATGTGGGTGACATGTGGGAGAGGCGGGGAGGATAGCGGGAGCCGGCGGGGACTTAGCGTCCTGCACGGACCCGACAGAGCTCTGAGCTATATAGCTCAGAGCTCTCTAAGCATCTTTGAATTTGGGCTCCAAGGAGCCCCATTGGTCCTTAGCAGACCAATGGGGTTCCTTCAAATCAGAAGGAACCCCATTGGTCTGCTAAGGACCAATGGGGCTCCTTGAAGCCCAAATTCAAAGATGCTTAGAGAGCTCTGAGCTATATAGCTCAGAGCTCTGTCGGGTCCGTGCAGGACGCTAAGTCCCGCTGGCTCCCGCTCACCTTCCCGCCTCTCCCACATGTCACCCACATGTGGGTGACATGTGGGTGACAGATGTGGGCGGGGTGGACAGCGGGAGCCGGCGGGGACTTAGTGTCCTGCAAGGACGCGTAAGTGTATGCTGCGGCTGAGCGGCGAGTGACGTCGGGTGCGGCGTAGTTACAATGTAACAAAGTTGTTACATTGTAATAACTTTGTTACATTGTAACTGATAGAACATTTTCGAGGCTATTGCGAGGGATCATTTATTTAAAGGGACAGGTAAGTATTAATGGTTAATTAAGAATATTAAAGGACTTTTTTCGTGGTTATGTTTTTTGTTCAATTAAAATACTTTTTCTAAGTGTTTGGGTGTTTATTTACTTTTAACTCTTAAAGGAAATGGGTAAGAGGTACAAGTACCCCTATACTCATTTCTCCTGGGAGGGGGGGGGGTGGGCATCTGGGAGACCCCTTTTTAAAGGGGACTCCCAGATGCCACCATGAACCCTCCCAGGAAATCGCGGCCTCCACCTTCACCGCCCATCGGAGGTGGAGAAGAGCCCCTTGTCCTTGGATTGGACAAGGGCTCGGAGGGGGAGGGGAAAGCTTGGCTGCCCCTCCCCTTCCAAGACCCCCCAATCCATGGACCATGCGGGCTGGTATAGTCAGGGTGCGGAGCCCCACGCGGCCGGTGCGGAGCATTCTGGCTATCCCAGCCTGCATGGGGGACAAGGGGCTAAAGAGGTCTGGGAGGGGGAACCCCACGTCGTTTTTTTTTTATATTTCCCACACTCAGAACGAAGTAAGTAAAACTCTTCCCACTTGGGGGAATCTATGAAAATAATACACTATTGTTACCTGTACAAAAAAAAATGACATTTTCCGCATTTAAAAGACATTTTTCCCCTTGAAACTTAAAAATCGATTTTCTCAAAAACTATAAGGTCTTTTTGAAAAAAAATGTTTCCCTCTTATTCCCACTGATCCCCTTAATATACCCTGGGAATTTGGTGTTCCTAAATTTTAAGCAGGCTTTGCTATTAACCGTTAAAGTCGGCGGGTTTTTAAATGTATATATTTTTCCTTTGAAACTTTAAAATCGATTTTCTGAAAAACTATAAGGTCTTTTTGAAAAAAAATGTTTCCTCTTATTCCTTCTGATCTCCTTAATATATTCTCCAAATTTGAGGCTCTCAGCAATTAAGGGGGCTTTGCTATTAACCCTTAAAGTCGGTGGCTACCTAACATTGATCCATGCGTCAACTTTTCCGCTTGGGAGCATGGCCTTACGCATTAATTGCTAGTAGGAAATTACGCGTAAGGCAATAACGTAACAACCTGCATTACGGTATTCTTACGCGTAATTGCGTAAGGGCCATGCGTAATTACAGACATGAAACGTAGATAAATGTCTACGCCGTAACCGTAATTCCGTAATGCGTAATAGCGTAAAATTACGCGTAATGATCCGTAAGCGTAGTTTTTTCCATTACGCCCAGCACTATAAATACCCCCCAAATGACCCCATTTTGGAAAGAAGACATTCCAAAGTATTCACTGAGAGGCATAGTGAGTTCATAGAAGATATTGTTTTTTGTCACAAGTTAGCGGAAAATGACAGTTTGTGACGAGAAAAAAAAAAAAAGTTTCCATTTCTGCTAACTTGTGACCAAAAAAAAATGAAATCTGCCACGGACTCACCATGCCCCTCTCTGAATACCTTGAAGTGTCTACTTTCCAAAATGGGGTCATTTGTGGGGTGTGTTTACTGTCCTGGCATTTTGGGGGGTGCTAATTTGTAAGCACCCCTGTAAAGCCTAAAGGTGCTCATTGGACTTTGGGCCCCTTAGCGCAGTTAGGCTGCAAAAAAGTGCCACACATGTGGTATCGCCGTACTCAGGAGAAGTAGTATAATGTGTTTTGGGGTGTATTTTTACACATACCCATGCTGGGTGGGAGAAATATCTCTGTAAATGACAATTGTTTAATTTTTTTTACACACAAATGTCCATTTACAGAGATATTTCTCCCACTCAGCATGGGTATCTGTAAAAATACACCCCAAAACACATTATACTACTTCTCCTGAGTACGGCGGTACCACATGTGTGGCACTTTTTTGCACCCTAACTGCGCTAAGGGGCCCAAAGTCCAATGAGTATCTTTAGGATTTCACAGGTCATTTTTGTTTCAACACTACTCCTCACGGTTTAGGGCCCCTAAGATGCCAGGGCAGTATAGGAACCCCACTAATGACCCCATTTTAGAAAGAAGACACCCCAAGGTATTCCGTTAGGAGTATGGTGAGTTCATAGAAGATTTTATTTTTTGTCACAAGTTAGCGGAAATTGATTTTAAATGTTTTTTTTCACAAAGTGTCATTTTCCACTAACTTGTGCCAAAAAATAAAATCTTCTATGAACTCACCATACTCCTAACGGAATACCTTGGGGTGTCTTCTTTCTAAAATGGGGTCATTAGTGGGGTTCCTATACTGCCCTGGCATTTTAGGGGCCCTAAACCGTGAGGAGTAGTCTTGAAACAAAAATGACCTGTGAAATCCTAAAGGTACTCATTGGACTTTGGGCCCCTTAGCGCAGTTAGGGTGCAAAAAAGTGCCACACATGTGATATCGCCGTACTCAGGAGAAGTAGTATAATGTGTTTTGGGGTGTATTTTTACACATACCCATGCTGAGTGGGTCATACACCTAACAGAATACCTTGAGGTGTATTTTTTCTAAAATGGGGTCACTTGTGGGGTTCCTATACCGCCCTGGCATTTTACAGGCCCAAAACCGTGAGTAGTGTGGAAACCAAATGTCTCAAAATGACTGTTCAGGGGTATAAGCATCTGCAAATTTTGATGACAGGTGGTCTATGAGGGGGCGAATTTTGTGGAACCGGTCATAAGCAGGGTGGCCTTTTAGATGACAGGTTGTATTGGGCCTGATCTGATGGATAGGAGTGCTAGGGGGGTGACAGGAGGTGATTGATGGGTGTCTCAGGGGGTGGTTAGAGGGGAAAATAGATGCAATCAATGCACTGGTGAGGTGATCGGAAGGGGGTCTGAGGGGGATCTGAGGGTTTGGCCGAGTGATCAGGAGCCCACACGGGGCAAATTAGGGCCTGATCTGATGGGTAGGTGTGCTAGGGGGTGACAGGAGGTGATTGATGGGTGTCTCAAGGTGTGATTAGAGGGGGGAATAGATGCAAGCAATGCACTGGAGAGGTAATCAGGGCTGGGGTCTGAGGACGTTCTGAGGGTGTGGGCGGGTGATTGAGTGCCCTAGGGGCAGATAGGGGTCTAATCTGATGGGTAGCAGTGACAGGGGGTGATTGATGGGTAATTAGTGGGTGTTTAGGGTAGAGAACAGATGTAAACAATGCATTTGGGAGGTGATCTGACGTCGGATCTGCGGGCGATCTATTGGTGTGGGTGGGTGATCAGATTGCCCGCAAGAGGCAGGTTAGGGGCTGATTGATGGGTGGCAGTGACAGGGGGTGATTGATGGGTGATTGATGGGTGATTGACAGGTGATTGACAGGTGATCAGGGGGATAGATGCATACAGTACACAGGGGGGGGGGGGGTCTGGGGAGAATCTGAGGGGGGGTGATCAGGAGGGAGCAGGGGGCAGTTTAGGGAATAAAAAAAAATAGCGTTTACAGATAGTGACAGGGAGTGATTGATGGGTGATTAGGGGGGTGATTGGGTGCAAACAGTGGTCTGGGGGGTGGGCAGGGGGGGGGGTCTGAGGGGTGCTGTGGGCGATCAGGCGGCAGGGGGGGGAAATCAGTGTGCTTGGGTGCAGACTAGGGTGGCTGCAGCCTGCCCTGGTGGTCCCTCGGACACTGGGACCACCAGGGCAGGAGGCAGCCTGTATAATACACTTTGTATACATTACAAAGTGTATTATACACTTTGTATGCGGCGATCCTAGTGCTAGTAACCCGCCGGCCGTTCGGAAGCGCCGGCGGGTTACTAGCACTAGGATCGCCGCATACAAAGTGTATAATACAGCGCGAGGGGGCGGAGCCAGTCATCGGCGGAGGATCGCGTCACGAATGACGCGATCGCTCCGCCCATGCCCGTACAAGGACCACCGCCAATTGTACATGCGGCGGTCCTTGCGGGATCCACTTCCCGGCCGCCATTTGTACATGCGGCGGTCGGGAAGTGGTTAAAGGATCACTATTGCGAAAATCCTAAAAATTTAAAATAAATATGTAAACACATACAAATAAGTAAGTGTCTTCCAGGGTAAAATGAGCCATAAATTGCTTTTCTCCTATGTTGCTGTCACTTACAGAAGTTAGTAGAAATCTGACAAAACCGACAGGTTTTGGACTAGCCCATCTCCTCATGGGGGATTCTCAGGGTTTTGTTTATTTTCAAAAGCACTTAGTGAATGGCAGTTGCTCTGTCCAAATGCCCAAAAAGTGTGCAGCAAGCAGGGAGGCGGGGCAGCATCTTTATATAAATCCTTTTCAGGGAGTGTCTTTAACCACTTGCCGACCGCCCCCAGCCGATGGGCGGCAGCAAAGACTGGGCCCAAACGACCGCAATACGCCCATCGGCGGGGGCGGCATCAGCGGTGGCTGTGCGGTGATCGCATCATCAATGACGCGATCGCCGCCGGCAATAGGCTCCGCCCACCCTGCACGGAAACCCGCCGGCCAATTAGCAGCGCCGGCGGGTTTCAAATGCGGCGATCCGGCCAATCAGGAGAGTATAATACACTTTGTTATTGTAACAAAGTGTATTATACTGGCTGCCTCCTCCGCTGATGGTCACTCGTCGTGCGACCATCAGAGAGGACAGGCAGCCCTATCAGACAAGTATACCAGCGCACGTTGCCCCACATAGACCCCCCGATCGCCCACCCCAGCCCTCAGAACCCCCCCTGACCACCCCAGCACACCAGTATCTGCACCCCACCACCCACCTAAAAACCCATCAATCACTCCCTGTCACTATCTAGGGACGCTATCCCCTAGGTTAGGTCCCTAACTGCCCCCTAGGGTCCCCTGATCACCCCCCCTACCCTCAGACCCCCCCCAGACCTCCCTCCCAGACCACCCCCCTGTATGCTGTATACAACTATATAGCTGCCTTACCCACTGATCACCTGTCTATCACCCATCTATCACCTGTCTATCACCCCTTGTCACCACCACCCATCAGCGCAGACCCTAAACTGTCCCTTGGGGGCACCTGATCACCCACCCAGACCCTCAGATTGCCCTCAGACCCCCCCTCCTGATAACCTCCCCAGTGCATTGTTTACATCTATTCTCCCCTGTAATCACTCACTGATCTCCCATCGGTCACCCCCTGTGTCTGCCACCCATCAGATCAGGACCCAATCTGCCCCGTGCGGGCACCTAATCAACCCCCCATAACCCTCAGATCGCCCTCAGAACCCCCCCCCCCCCCCAATCACCTTCCCAGTGCATTGTAGTTGATTGTGCTGTAATTGTATTTCATTGTGCTGACATTCAGTTTGATTGTGCTGTCATTGTATTTGATTGTCCCGTGATTGGCTTTGATTGTCCCGTGATTGCCCTGTGATTGGCCTGTGATTGGCTTTGATTGTCCCGTGATCGGCTTTGATTGTGCCGTGATTGGTTTGATTGGCCTGTGATTGGCTTTGATTGTGCCGTGATTGGGTTGATTGCCCTGTGATTGGCTTTGATTGTCCCGTGATTGGCTTCGATTGTCCCGTGAATTGAGTGCCCTGTGATTGGCCTGCGATTGCCCTGTGATTGCCTTTGATTGTCCTGTGATTGTTTCTGATTGCCTCTGATTCCTCACTCGCCACCACCCCCCTGTCACTATCCTAGTGATCTAAAAACAGTGATCAGTGAAAACTGTCACTTTTTTAGTATCACTAGTGTTAGCAGTTAGGCCAGTTAGCTAGGCCCCTTTGTGTCAGTTAGTGCTCAGCCCACTGCACCACAGTCACTAATTAGCGTCATCACTGTCGCTAATCAACATTGGTACTATATAGTATCTGTAAGTGATCATTACTGATCGCAGTCAGATCTATTAGGGTCACTAGGATCCACACAAAAAACGCAGTGTTTGCCCGATCAGGCCTGATCGTTCGCCTGCACTTGCGTTCAGCCCGCCCCACCGCAGTGACAGCATTTTTTTTTCTGATCACTGCAAAAAACACTGTACAATAGCTGTGGCACTGTAAACCTCAGTTTTGATTTATTTTTTTATCAAAACTCAGTGACCACAGCTTTCTACCTCTCAAATACTCCCTTTTGCTAGGTAGGTGCTCTTTTTTTCTGGGTAGTCTCAGAGGAATACCCCCTAAATTTAGCAGACCACCATGGCAAGAAAGGGGTATTCCGATGATGAGGTTCTCAGGTACATGGCCCAGTCGGATGAGGACGATTGGGACGCCTCATTCGACGAATCTTCCGGGTCAGAGTTTGAACCTGAATTGAGCAGTGGCTCACTGACCGATAGTGATGACGAGGTTGATGTCCCGGCTAAAGCCAGGCGTACCACACCCCATGTTGTTGGACCGCAGGTGGCGCAGGATCGGCCTCAAGGGCAGCAGAGTGGTGTTCGTGCTGGTCTGAGATTTTATGGTGGGGCAGGCACCAGCAGCACAACATCTCCTGGACCTAGCACCAGTACTTCCGTAGACCCTGGTGAAGTGGCGAGCACCAGCATGGAAGTTGAAACTGGTTCGGTGGCACGTGCAGTAAGATCCCAGTCGCAGCCACCAAGAAGACGGGCCCGTACTACCCCTAGTTTACCAGAGGTGCTGGCAAACCCAAATTGGCAATCCCCTGATTCCGCCGCACCCGTACTTCCCCCTTTCACCGCCCAGTCTGGAGTCCAGGTGGAGACAGATAATCTAGGATCGGCCCTAGACTTTTTCTATCTATTCTTCACCCAGGATCTCTTAGACTTAATTGTGGCAGAGACCAACCGTAAGGCCACACAATATATAACCGCCAATCCGGAAAAGTTCCTTGCCCAGCCTTTTCGGTGGAAACCAGTCCAAGTTTCCGTAATGAAAATTTCTTTGGGCCTTCTCCTTCACACGGGACTAGTAAAGCAGAATGTGTTGCGGTCTTATTGGTCTACGGACCCAGCATATCATGTTCCCCTGTACTCTGCTGCCATGTCCAGGACACGATTTGAGAACATCCTGCGCTTCCTGCACTTCAATAACAACGAAACCTGTCATCGAAGTGACCACTCTGCTTTTGACCGGCTCCACAAAATTCGACCCCTCATAGACCACCTGTCATCCAGATTTGCAGATGCTTATACCCCTGACCAGGACATATGCGTAGACGAGTCCCTCATACGCTTTACCGGGCGCCTTCGCATCAAACAGTACATCCCAAGCAAGCGCGCCTGGTATGGGGTGAAACTTTATAAGCTCTGTGAAAGGGCCACAGGCTATACATCTTATTTTAGCGTCTATGAGGGAAAAGACTCAACATTGGAGCCGGTCGGATGCCCTGACTACCTGGGGAGCAGTGGAAAGTTTGTGTGGGACTTGGTGTCACCCTTGTTCCAGAAAGGGTACCATCTTTTTGTGGACAATTATTACACAAGTGTGGCCCTCTTTCAGCACTTAAAAATCGAAAAAATCCGATGCTGTGGCACCGTGCGGCCTAGTCGCCGGGGCTTCCCCCAACGGCTCATTACCACCATACTTGAACGGGGGCAGAGGGCCGCCTTGTGTGCTGACGACCTGCTCGCGGTGAAATGGAAGGACAAGAGGGAGGTTTACTTCCTGTCCACCATTCACGCAGACACGACAGTTGAAATTCAACGACGAACTCAGGTCATTGAAAAACCCCTTGTCGTCCATGAGTATAATACTAACATGGGAGGGGTGGATTTCAATGACCAGAGGTTAGCGCCCTATTTAGTTGCCCGAAAAACAAGACGCTGGTATAAAAAAGTGTCTTTTTACCTCATTCAATTGGCAATTTACAACAGCTTTGTTCTCTACAGTAAGGCTGGGAGAACTGGATCGTTTATTCAATTTAATAAACAGATCGTGATGGAACTCCTGTATCCAGGAGGTGCCGTGGCCCAACCCCAAGATGCAACTAGCCGGCTGCATGGAAGGCATTACGCCTATACAATTCCGAGTACCCCAGGTCAACGAATCCGAAGAAAACGCTGTCGTGTCTGCAGCAGGGCTGGAATAAGGCGTGACACCACTGTTTATTGTCCCACCTGTCCTGACCAGCCTGGCCTATGCCTAGGGGAGTGTTTTGAGAGGTACCACGAGCAGGTACACTATTAGAGAGTAGGGAACTCCACACACAGCGGTAGGCACACAAGGGTCTCTCAGTGCTATTTCACACTGCTGCGATGCGTTAGGGCAAAATGCCTAGCAAAAGTCACACTTTGCGGTCCCCCCCTACGCCGGAAGTGCTTGACTTAACGCTAGTGCATGCCTACGTTACTGCGTGGCTTCTGTGGCAATATCGATCGGCCCGGAAGTCATGTTGGTCTATGGCGACGCAGTTCATTACTAGGCCGAATGCTACTCTTGTGGTATTGCCTGAAGGTCTGTTTTGGACGATACGGTGCGGCGGGCTCGACCCACCGGATATGTCAATATGCAGTGTGAAACCAAACATCGGGTTTCCAGAGACCCTAATACACAGGGCTGCCAGAAACCTCTCCTTTCACTTGGGACAAATTGCGTAATGTACTTCGCCACAACTCTGTGTGATTTGCACTTCGCACATTGTTCCATGGGGGAGGAGAGGTTTGTCCTCGGGAGGTAAGTTAAAAAAAAACAAAAAAAAACAACAAAAAAACAGGTAAGCAAAGAAGTTAATGTTTGGTTTGCAATGTTAAGTTTTTTATTAAAAAAGTTCAAAGTTTATTAATGTTAATGAAGTAATTGCTTTGCTGCTTGCTTGTTTTTGGGGTTTTTTTGTATTTTTTTTTCTCTTTTTCCATCCAATAACCTTCCAGGTGGACCGAGCGAACGACTAACCAGCTGCAGCACTGATGGTGCATCCTGACAGAACATTGCGCGTTTGTCAGCTTACACACAAGTCGGTGCATGCAGTGCTGCAGGACGAGATTTCTCCTCCGCAGTCAAAAAGATACGTTTGCCGAGGCATATGGGCCGAGGAGTGGTGTTGGGGTTTCATATGCTTTGGCAAACACTTTGTATCAAAAAAGAACTCTGGCAATGATTTGTTCATTCACATCGATCGGTGTGAATGGATAAATCAGGTTTGCCAGGGCATACGAGCTGGTGGGTTTGGATTTTTGGGGTGGCAGCTCCTATGTCCTGGCAGACGCCTTCCCCTCCTTTTTGTATTGTTTTGTCTTTTTTCTTCTCTCTTTTTTCTATCCAGACCGACCAATCAGCTGCAGCACTGATGGTGCATCCTGACAGAACATTGCACGTCTGTCAGCTTACACACAAGTCGGTGCATGTAGCGCTGCAGGACGAGATTTCTCCTCCGCAGTCAAAAAGATACGTTTGCCGAGCCATATGGGCCGAGGAGTGGTGTTGGGGATTCATATGCTTTGGCAAACACTTTGTATCAAAAAAGAACTCTGGCAATGATTTGTTCATCCACATCGATCGGTGTGAATGGATAAATCAGGTTTGCCAGGGCATACGAGCTGGTGGGTTTGGATTTTTGGGGCGGCAGCTCCTATGTCCTGGCAGACGCCTTCCCCTCTTTATTTTTTTCAATTTTTTTTGGCAGATATTTTTTCATCCACATTGATTGATTGATTGATTGATTGACGTTCATTTTTCCTTTCAGCCCAGAGTGCATTACCCTTATGCCCAATATAAGGCGTATAGCAGAAACTCCTAATACTGGCCATACATGTAATGATTGCAGAGACCCTAAAGTGCCAGGACAGACCCCACGAATGATGCCATTTTGGAAAGAGGACACCCCAAAGTATTCCGTTAGGTGCATGGTGAGTTCATAGAATATTTTATTTTTTGTCACAAGTTAGCAGAAATTGTGTTTTTTTTTTCCACAAAATGTCATTTTCCGCTAACTTGTGACAAAAAATAAAATTTTCTATGAACTCACCATGGTCTTCATGGAATACCTTAGCGTGTATTCTTTCCAAAATTGGGTCATTTGTGGGGTTTGTTAACTGCTCTGGCAAGTGGGGGGGGGGGGGTGCTAAATTGTAAGCATCCCTGTAAAGCCTGAAGGTGCTCATTGGACTTTGGGCCCCTTAGCGCAGTTAGGGTGCACAAAAGTGCCACACATGTGGTACCACCGTACTCAGGAGAAGTAGTTTAATGTGTTTTGGGGTGTATTTTTACACATACCCATGCTGGGTGGGAGAAATATCTCTGTAAATGGACAATTGTGTGTAAAAAAAATCAAAAGATTGTCATTTACAGAGATATTTCTCCCACCCAGCATGGGTATGTGTAAAAATACACCCCAAAACACATTATACTACTTCTCCTGAGTACGGCGATACCACATGTGTGGCACTTTTTTGCACCCTAACTGCGCTAAGGGGCCCAACGTCCAATGAGTACCTTTAGGATTTCACAGGTCATTTTGAGAAATTTCATTTCAAGACTACTCCTCACGGTTTAGGGCCCCTAAAATGCCAGGACAGTATAGGAACCCCACAAATGACCCCATTTTAGAAATTAGACACCCCAAGGTATTCCATTAGGAGTACGGTGAGTTCATAGAAGATTTTATTTTTTGTCACAAGTTAGCGGAAATTGCTTTTTGTTAGATTTTTTCACAAAGTGTCATTTTCCGCTAACTTGTGACAAAAAATAAAATCTTCTATGAACTCACCGTACTCCTAACGGAATACCTTGGGGTGTCTTCTTTCTAAAATGGGGTCATTTGTGGGGTTCCTATACTGTCCTGGCATTTTAGGGGCCCTAAACCGTGAGGAGTAGTCTTGAAATGAAATTTCTCAAAATGACCTGTGAAATCCTAAAGGTACTCATTGGACTTTGGGCCTCTTAGCGCAGTTAGGGTGCAAAAAAGTGCCACACATGTGGTATCGCCGTACTCAGGAGAAGTAGTATAATGTGTTTTGGGGTGTATTTTTACACATACCCATGCTGGGTGGGAGAAATATCTCTGTAAATGGACAATTGTGTGTAAAAAAATCAAAAGATTGTCATTTACAGAGATATTTCTCCCACCCAGCATGGGTATGTGTAAAAATACACCCCAAAACACATTATACTACTTCTCCTGAGTACGGCGATACCACATGTGTGGCACTTTTTTGCACCCTAACTGCGCTAAGGGGCCCAACGTCCAATGAGTACCTTTAGGATTTCACAGGTCATTTTGAGAAATTTCATTTCAAGACTACTCCTCACGGTTTAGGGCCCCTAAAATGCCAGGACAGTATAGGAACCCCACAAATGACCCCATTTTAGAAAGAAGACACCCCAAGGTATTCTGTTAGGAGTACGGTGAGTTCATAGAAGATTTTATTTTTTGTCACAAGTTAGCGGAAATTGCTTTTTATTAGATTTTTTCACAAAGTGTCATTTTCCGCTAACTTGTGACAAAAAATAAAATCTTCTATGAACTCACCGTACTACTAACGGAATACCTTGGGGTGTCTTCTTTCTAAAATGGGGTCATTTGTGGGGTTCCTATACTGTCCTGGCATTTTAGGGGCCCTAAACCGTGAGGAGTAGTCTTGAAATGAAATTTCTCAAAATGACCTGTGAAATCCTAAAGGTACTCATTGGACGTTGGGCCCCTTAGTGCAGTTAGGGTGCAAAAAAGTGCCACACATGTGGTATCACCGTACTCAGGAGAAGTAGTATAATGTGTTTTGGGGTGTATTTTTACACATACCCATGCTGGGTGGGAGAAATATCTCTGTAAATGACAATCTTTTGCTTTTTTTACACACAATTGTCCATTTACAGAGATATTTCTCCCACCCAGCATGGGTATGTGTAAAAATACACCCCAAAACACATTATACTACTTCTCCTGAGTACGGCGATACCACATGTGTGGCACTTTTTTGCACCCTAACTGCGCTAAGAGGCCCAAAGTCCAATGAGTACCTTTAGGATTTCACAGGTCATTTTGAGAAATTTTATTTCAAGACTACTCCTCACGGTTTAGGGCCCCTAAAATGCCAGGACAGTATAGGAACCCCACAAATGACCCCATTTTAGAAAGAAGACACCCCAAGGTATTCCGTTAGGAGTACGGTGAGTTCATAGAAGATTTTATTTTTGGTCACAAGTTAGCGGAAAATGACACTTTGTGAAAAAAACTAATAAAAAGCAATTTCCGCTTCTGGTCCCATGAAGAGATGGACTATTCCCAAATCTGTAAGTGACAGTAACATGGGAGAAAAGTCATTTATGGCTCCATTTTCTGTGCAGGAAACATACTTCCTATTTGTATATGTTTGCACTTAGTTTAAATTTTAAAATTGTTCGCAATAGTGGTCCTTTAAAAGAAGCCTGAAGCAAGGAGAATTTGGGGGCTAATTACTTTATTTGTAGCTGCAATTTGTATAGCAGGCGGCTCCAGCCCCTGCTACTTTATCGGCACCTCTGGCACCCACATTTTCGTTATAGCGTCTATTAACATGGGTACCTAAACTTCCTGTTTCAAGATAAATGATTGTAACTCCGTCCAAATCCTAGATAGGACTTTCCTGGAATCTCACAGTCTTATTTTGCTGAAATCTTAGTTGATCTTTATGACCGACTTGTTTCATTGATGCTGTTTATTTAGCTCTTATATATATGTATACAAATCCCCATATAGGCAAATATCTGTTTCTGCTCTCCGTTTCTCAGTCACACAGGAGTTTATGACCTGTAATTAATTATCAGGGAGATTTAGACAGTTCAAAAATTGTTAGAGCCTTGGATTCTTGAAGTAAACTTGTAATGAAAAAAGTGTCCCCAAAGTGGTACTTACCTCAGGAGGGGTAAGCCTCTGGATCCTAAAGAGGCTTCCCCCGTCCCCCTGTTCAGCCACGTTCCTAATCCAGGACCCCCACACTCTGCAGAATCATAACAAGCCTGTGATGTACTTCAAGGTACTAGAGGCTTACTGTTCAGGCTCTGACGGAAATAGCCGAGCCCAATCGGTGCTGAGCAGGCACACACCTGTGCAGTTGAGCAGACTCAATTGGGCTTAGTTATTTCCACTGGAGCCAGAGCGGTAAGTCGCTAGTGCACCTGCGTGAGGCATGTCACAGGCTTCAGAAGCCCAATGACTACTGCACCTCTGCGCTGACAAGCCCTTGTCGGCATACTTTGGGGGGAGGGGGGTCCCAGTACAGAAACCGGGCTGAGCGGGAGGATGAGGGAAGCCTCTTTAGGATCCTGAGGCTTCCCCCTCCCGAGGTAGGTACCCCCCTACAGGTACATTTTTTTCACTCCAGGTTCACGCAAACCCTTGAAATAAAAAAAAAACAACACAGTCTAGTAGGATTGGACTGTTCATACACACATTTACATCATAATGTCACATATCTCTTCATGTATTTCAGGTACCCTTTGAATAAGACACCTTCTGTTACGAGTGCATAATTACACTGTGATTGTTGTTTGTGCAGTATTGCTGTACTAGTTATAATACCCTTCCGTTTCTTTTCTCTGGTGTTTTTCATATGTAGGTGTTTTCTCAACAAAAAAAATTGACACAAAAAAATATTCTGATCTCCTTTCTGTGTGTTTTGTATCTGTGGTTTTAAGAATTGCTTTAATATCACAATATATTCCCATTTACTTGGTCCTTTCTGGTCTGGTATTTATCTATGAACCTGGTATTAACAGTCTAATGTCACATTTGCTTCAGGCCATGTCTTCAGAGCATCAACTGGTACACTGTATGAATTGTGTACATTTCACAGTAGTATCGCTAATACATGGTTGACTTTTATATCCTCTTCATTTCACCACATTGGCTTTACATCCTCATGCATACCCTTTCCTGCAGCGGGTCTCATTGTGCATAGTTTCCTTGTCAGGAATAGTCCATACTTCAAGAAGAACTACGCACTGCAATGCATGCCACATGTCCTTTGCATTCTGATGCCTTATTTGAATCAGCTAATCATCTACCAGAAACAGGTGTATTACAGCTTGTGGCTGTTTTTCATATCCTATGCTAAGTGATAGCATCCGGTTTGTAGCGTACATGAAATAAAGGTGTGAGGTTTTTTGTGTGTTTTTTTTAATGATTGCTAAATGTTGTGAGATAGATACCCTGTTAACCTTTACTTAACATTCTCCAGAAACTTTTTGAGTTTGTTAACATTTCAATACATTTTTTGGTATTAGAAATAGAGGCGTGAGGTAAAATGGGCACCAGGTCATACCAATAGTAGAATATAGGTATAATTACTGATATTCTTCTATCCCCAGTATGATAATATTGGTAATTATTTTACTTCTTTTTAATATTCCATGGCCACAGCCAGGCCCAATTTCCCCACTTCTGGTTTATCTATACTGGTATCTGCACAAAAGCATTTCAAATTTAAACTTCTACAGCTGTTGTCATTTTTTTTTTTTAGGTAAGCCACACGTAGTGTAAATTCTGATGTGCTAGCCATTATTGTCTCACTTCCTGGGCTGATCAAAATGATTTTCCTTGTTTATACACTGAGCTTTCAGACAGACAAATGACAGTGCTCAAGGCTACACCTGAAATGAAAACTAACAGAGGCATGCAGAGCCCCACTGGGGCGAAATACATGCCTTGAATGCCAAACAGATGCAAATTATGTACTAATTCTAATCTAAAATTTTGAATGTAGATTTGAAGCAATGAATGCAGCTAGCCACAAGTATACTTACGTTCAATTTGTACAGTTGGAGACATGGCAGCGCTTTCAAACAGAAGTTGTGTCCCATATATCATTACATGGAAAGGTGAAGGAAAGGAGGTGTAGAATAGGTAAAGGGTGGAAGGGAGAGAAAAGAAAGGACAGTTTCAAGGTGGGCTCCTGTAGTATTCTCTTCCTTCCTAAGAACTCATTGAGTGTAGAGTTGCGCATAAAAGAGCCAGATTCAAGAAGGTAGAAAAAGAAAAAAACAAAGAGTAAAAGAGAAAAGATCAAGCCAACTAATAAAAACAAAAACAAGAACAGTTCGTCACTCTCTCTCCAGTACTTGATTTAGGGCAGGAAAATAAACATTATATGTTCCCTACTCTTTTATGAAAGCAGAGAAAAAGAAGAAATATATGTATATGTGCTATTTTGCTTTGCTTGCCTCTTCGTGTGGTTATGACTATGTGGATGTGATGGCCAACTTTCCCAAGGTCCCCTGAAGATCTTCCGTTGCATACCAGCGGGAATATTTAAAGGGTTCTATGATACTATTTATCTCTCGAGTGGTAAAGTTGGACACAATGGCCTCAATTCACTAAGATCATGCTGGAGATAAGGCAAGAGAAAACTTACCTCCACACAGTGAGAGAGTAATCTTATCTCTTCATTCCTTAAGTTACCTCCTCTGTAGTTATTTTACCTCCTCTGTAGTTAATTTACCCTCTCTGTAGTTAATTTACCTCCTCTGTAGTTATTTCCACACGCCTGTCTTTAACTCTGGAGTTATTTTAAGGATTGGAGAGTTAACTTAAAGACAGAAGAGTTAACTTTAGGCTTGCCTGAGGTAAAAATGTTTCCTGAATACTACATGCCTTATCACCATGGTAACAACTCTAGAAGAGTTATTAAAGACAGGAGATAAGCTTTGTGAATTGAGGCCAATGAACAGTTTCCAGATCTTGAAGAATTTTTTGGAGCTCTTTTCCATGTGAAGAAGAGTGTCCATTTTGGCCATTGTAAAGAGGTCCATTAGTTCTGCTTTTAGGTTCCATATGGTAGGGCTAGTTGGATATATCCATTTATTGAACAAAGCTTTTCATTCTGCTGCAAAGGATAAATGCGCAAGATCAGAAGGAGTCTGTCACAGGAGGCCCTTTGGTCAGACCGCAAATTGCCTTCCAAACGGTGCCAGCGCACGGATCGTGCGAACTCTGGTCGCAGTCAATGCGCAGGAACCGTTGGGGAATTGGCCGCAGACAAACCAGAAGGGAGCCTGTGAGATATGGTTGATTACAACCTACACACGATTCAGGGTATAACTGCCACCACCTCGGTTACCATGGGCCCGAGGAGCCCGCTGACTGAATAGCCCTGCGAATAAAACCGGTTAAACACACTCTATTCTGTCTAGCCAACAGCAAACAATAGTAGTAGTGTCTCTCCAGAGACCTGGGATCGGTTTCTGTGTATGGCTGAAAAGCAGGGTAGCGGAACAGTGAATGACTTTGATAAAGTCTTTTATTCACAGGCAAAATAAATAATATATACAGACAATTATTAAAATCAACAATTATTAAAACAGTAATAGCCAGTATGAAATAAAAGGGGAGAAAATACTTAGGGTTTGTGGAAAAATCATCAAGTCCTTGGTTTCAAGTTCGCAAAGTTCTTTGTTCCAGAGATAAATTCAGAGTTCAGCAAGATTTAAAATCCAAACAAAATGGAGGATGCCCTTTGTTTCTGTTCCGACAAGATGGCCGCTAGCCATGTGCCCTTTGTTTCAGAGCTCAGTTCAAAGTTCAGCAAGATGGCCGCCAGCCATGTGTCCTCTGGCTGGCAGCAGAATGTTCTCATATGGATGGAATATGGAGGACTGCCTGAGTGGTTCCTTCCAAAGACTTTTGAACAATGCCCACCTTTGGGTGGAGCCTAAAGTACAGCCCAGGGGTTGGACAGGGGCGGTGAGCCCCCTGGCTGGGTGCTCGCTGCCCACCAAATATGAAATTTGTCATATTTCAGCTTACGCTTTCCTCACACACATGACCATCACATATTCATATTTCTCAGACTAGGCCAGTTCATATGATACCAGACTTGGGCATGTTTGCATGCCCGGTTAAAAAACAGTGAAATCCCCCGAGTTCTGGTTATGCCAGTGGCCCCAATTTACTATCAAAATACTCACAAGTAGGGATGGTCGGAAATGCCAATTTCCGATTCCGCGGTAAATCCGCATTCCGCCATTGCCAAATACCGATTCCGCTTTCCGCTACCAATGTCCGCATTCCAATGCGGAATTTCCGCCGGAAATCGCGGAAATTCCGCCCGACTTTAACATCGATTTTCTCAAAAACTATAAGGTCTTTTTGAAAACTTTTTTTGCATCTTGTTCAGGAGATTCTGTTTAATAAACCCTGAAAATTGGGTGTTTCTAGGACTTACGGGGGCTTTTCTACTAACCGCTAAAGTCGGCGGATTTTTACTGTAATGTAAATGCAGAAAATAGGCAGATGCGGATTTTCTGCATTTTACATTACAGTAAAAACCCGCCGACTTTAGCGGTTAATAGAAAAGCCCCCGTAAGTCCTAGAAACACCATTTTCAGGGTGTATTAAGCAGAATCTCCTGAACAAGATGCAAAAAAAAAGTTTCCAAAAAGACCTTATAGTTTTTGAGAAAATCGATGTTAAAGTCGGGCCGAATTTCCGCGATTTCCGGCGGAAATTTCCGCGATTTCCGGCGGAAATCCGCCTAACGCACTTGCATTACCGATTTCCGCATTCCGATGCGGAAATGCAATTTCCGATCAGAATTTCGGAAATTGCATTTCCGTGGAATCCGAATGAGCATCCCTACTCACAAGATCCGGACCAGCAGAATGATATAACTTCCACAGCTCTCCGATGTATGGTACTTGTAAAACATGCATAAAGATCATAACTCTATGTTTCCCTATCCTGGCTGAATGGTTCCGCTAAGTCTGCCTCCTGCTGGGATGAGCTTCCTTGGCTCTGAAAAGACTCCTGGTTTGTTAATTAACATCTGAGTGTTACACCTCTGGCTTAATTAGCAAGTCACAGGGCACAGGCTTCATGAAAAGAACTCTGCTAACTAACTCCCCTGAAGACAGCAGAGACCCCCCAGGCTGGACTGCCTGGTGTCCACAGACATGAGATTCTGATTGGGCAGCGCAACGACAATCGAGGCAGGAAATCGATTGCGGCTGCGTTTTCTGCGTACTGACGGCTTGTCCGTCACACCTCCCCTTTCTCATGCTGTGTAGGGGGTTGTCACCAAGACATCCTCCGTAGCAGCCATTGGCGCTGTTGGGTCTAGTTCCCCCTGCCACCGGGACAGCCCATCAGCGTGTTGGTGTCGGCTGCCGGGACGGCGGGGAAACCCATTGGCGCCTGCGGCTCGGTTCACCTGGACAGGTCGCTGTCCGCTACCCTCAGGTTTGACCCGACAAGGACCGTTCTGGACAGGGCGTTTGCGCCACTGTGGTCGGATGTGATGTCTGCCGGGACTGCTGACAACGGGCAGTGGTTTGGGTAGGTCAACAGCCAGCCCACGCAGGGGTTCCCTGCTGAGCAGCTGTGGACCTAAGGGAACCCCACGGGAATCCCTGGACCTTCCCAGCTCCTGACAGACGGCACATGCTTTGCAGTAGTTTGCTACATCCCTGTTCATCCTGGGCCAATAAAACTGTCTCCGAATACGGGCAAGTGGCTTGCGGACACCAGAGTGTCCTGTCAGGGAATTATCATGTGCGGATTTCAGCACATGTCCCCTGAACGCACACGGGACCACAAGCCATTTGGTATTCGCATGTGATCTACCGGTAGGGGGCAGTACAGACTCGCTGTACAGTCTCCCACCTTTCCAGTACACCTTGAAAGCGGCCGCGTCTGCGAGGGACTCAGAGGCTTTCTGCCTGAGCACCTCCAGGCTTTGGTCGCTTTGTAGTGCTGCTGTGAATACAGCGCTGTCAATTTCAGCCAACTTGCTCATGTCACACGAGGCCAGCGGCTGAAAGGTCTCATCCCTGCGGTCAGAGGAGGGGGAGGAGGCCGGAACCCCCTCCACCTGTTCTGAGCTCGGGTTCTGAGCAGTACAGCTGCGCGGTACTGCTAGCACAGGTACACCTTCAGAAGGGCACAGACTGGCATTACTCAAATCATCGTTGCATGCATTAATGACATTGACAGGTATAGACATTTTTTCATTACAGACAGGTTGCACAGTAAACTCAGATACAGTTACATCATCATCACAACAGACAGTCTGTACATCAAACTCAGGTGCCTTTGAAGCAGGCACTATTGAACCGGGTACCCTTGAACTGGGCACATTCAACCCACCTCCACCTGGTCCTTCCCCAAGGGTATAAAGTACCTGGTGGTGGGTGGAGAGTCCGTCTCCTTCCGTGAGCGGCAAGGCGGTTGTGGCAGGTTCGTAGTAGGACACAAGCTTGCCCAAATCAGTCCCCAGCAACACAGGGACTGGGAGATCCTTCATAACCCCAACAACCCTTTCTTGGATTCCCACCCCCCAATCCATCTTCACTCTCGCGTGGGCTATGTGAAAAAGGGTGCCCTCTACTCCAGTAAGGGCAAGGGATCGGCTGGAGCTGATGCTCTCCTTTGGCACAAGGTGTGAGTGAACTAGCGTGATGTCAGCTCCGGTGTCTCGGAATCCGGTGCCAACTTTGCCGTTCACTCTAACAAGTTGCTGCTGGTCGGTTCGGTCGCGGATTTCCTTTCCGCGGGCAAACAAAACAAAGTCCGAGGATCCAGGCTGTGGTTCGCTGGCGGGTTGCCTCTGCTGTGGGTGAGGTACAGGGGATACAGGTGCTGCCGGTGCTGGTGGTGTCTGTCTCCGCTCCGGACAGTCGAATTTCATGTGTCCGGGCTGGCGGCAGTAGTGACAGGTGACCTCTCCAGGGGCTGCAGGCCTGGGTGCAGCAGCTGTGCTGGGTGGCCTCGGTGGCTGACGGCTCTCAGGGGCAGGAGAGTCTGCCAGAGTATTGGGCTGACCTCTCCAGCTGAATGGGACAGTTCTGCGTGTATCAGACACCCGGGTAGTCGCAAAAGTCTCAGCGAGGTCTGCAGCGACAGTTGCTGATGCCGGCTTGCGCTCTAGCACAAACTGTCGTACATCAGCAGGGCAAATGTTCAGAAATTGTTCGAGGACTATCAAGTCCTCCAGGTCACCATAAGACCCTTTGGTGAGGCCTAGAGTCCACTGGCGGAGTGTGGTGAGCAAGCTGCTGACCACATCTCGGTACGAATCAGAAGACTTTTTCTGCCAGGCCCTGAACTTTTTGAGATAGGCTTCTGGCGTCAGCTGGTACTTAGTAATGATAGCGTCTTTTATAGTGGCATAATCGTTATCTTTCTCCGCAGGCAATTCTGCGAAAGCATCAAGCGCTTTGTAGCGCAGCAAAGGTGTCAGATTTCTGGCCCACTGGTCTTGGGACAGACGACACTGACGACATGCTTTTTCAAAAGATCGCAAAAACAAGTCAATGTCTGTGTCTTTTTCAATATTAGCAAATTTAAATTTTGCACTTACGGGTGGTGCAGCTCCTTCAGCAGGGAGGCTGGGCGGAGAACTCCGGCTGGCCTGTTGAACTTTTGCCAGGTTCAGCTCATGCTGTCGTTGGAGCTCCCGTTACGTAGCAGCCGCTTGCCGTTCCCGTTCCTCTCGTGCCTCTCGCATTTGCTCTGCCATGTACCGCAGGTACTTGTCTAGGTCAGTCTCCATCAGCTGTCGTAATGCCTGCTGCATTAGCGGATCAGTACAAATGGACAGTCCAGTACTGGCCAGTTCCGGGCGAGTACTTTCAGAAACTCTGGGATTGGGGACCACACTGACTTTCTCCTGCGTAGCCGTTAATGCAGGGCCCTCAGGATGCACAACCTCTGTACGGTCAGGATTCTCAGTCTCTGGTTCCCCTCGATTTGGGTCAGATGGGCTGGTATCCACTTCAGCGGACACTCCCGGCTCCCGCAGTTGCTGGGTATCCCATTGAAACAATTCCGTTACCAGGTCCCGTTGGTTCTTGCGGCCGACATCAATGCCTCTCTCTTGGCAAAGATTTTGCAGGTCCGCCAGGCACATTTTCTTGTAGTTCCCGGACATTTCCACGCCAAATAAAATAAAACTTTTGGAGAGGGGTACTGGCTACACAGTCTCTCTGTATATATAAAAAATATATTGCCTTCCAGCTACACCAACGAATTAGTTCGTTTCTAGATAGTGCTAGCGCTATCTTAGATACTTTTCAGCACAACACAGGTCCCAACCGCTGCCAAACACTGTCACAGGAGGCCCTTTGGTCAGACCGCAAATTGCCTTCCAAACGGTGCCAGCGCACGGATCATGCGAACTCTGGTCGCAGTCAATGCGCAGGAACCATTGGGGAATTGGCCGCAGACAAACCAGAAGGGAGCCTGTGAGATTTGGGTGATTACAACCTACACACGATTCAGGGTATAACTGCCACCACCTCGGTTACCATGGGCCCGAGGAGCCCGCTGACTAGTCCTGCGAATAAAAACGGTTAAACACACTCTATTCTGTCTAGCCAACAACAAACAATAGTAGTAGCGTCTCTCCAGAGACCTGGGATCGGTTTCTGTGTATGGCTGAAAAGCAGGGTAGCGGAACAGTGAATGACTTTGATAAAGTCTTTTATTCACAGGCAAAATAAATAATTAATATATACAGACAATTATTAAAATCAACAATTATTAAAACAGTAATAGCCAGTATGAAATAAAAGGGGAGAAAATACTTAGGGTTTGTGGAAATATGTCCTTTTGTGGGAAAATCATCAAGTCCTTGGTTTCAAGTTCGCAAAGTTCTTTGTTCCAGAGATAAATTCAGAGTTCAGCAAGATTTAAAATCCAAACAAAATGGAGGATGCCCTTTGTTCAGTTCCGACAAGATGGCCGCTAGCCATGTGCCCTTTGTTTCAGAGCTCAGTTCAAAGTTCAGCAAGATGGCCGCCAGCCATGTGTCCTCTGGCTGGCGGCAGAATGTTCTCATATGGATGGAATCTGGAACACTGCCTGAGTGGTCCCTTCCAAAGACTTTTGAACAATGCCCACCTTTGGGTGGAGCCTCAAGTACAGCCCAGGGGTTGGACAGGGGCGGTGAGCCCCCTGGCTGGGTGGTCTCTGACCACCAAATATGACATTTGTCATATCTCGGCTTACGCTTTCCTCACACACATGACCATCACATATTCATATTTCTCAGACTAGGCCAGTTCATATGATACCAGACTTGGGCATGTTTGCATGCCTGGTTAAAAAACAGTGGAATCCCCCGAGTTCTGGTTATGCCAGTGGCCCCAATTTACTATCAAAATACTCACAAGATCCGGACCAGCAGAATGATATAACTTCCACAGCTCTCCGATGTATGGTACTTGTAAAACATGCATAAAGATCATAACTCTATGTTTCCCTATCCTGGCTGAATGGTCCTGCTAAGTCTGCCTCCTGCTGGGATTAGCTTCCTTGGCTCTGAAAAGACTCCTGGTTTGTTAATTAACATCTGAGTGTTACACCTCTGGCTTAATTAGCAAGTCACAGGGCACAGGCTTCATGAAAAGAACTCTGCTAACTAACTCCCCTGAAGACAGCAGAGACCCCCCAGGCTGGACTGCCTGGTGTCCACAGACATGAGATTCTGATTGGGCAGTGCAACGACAATCGAGGCAGGAAATCGATTGCGGCTGCGTTCTCTGCGCACTGACGGCTCGTCCGTCACAGAGTCTCTTTATGGTCTGATTGTTCATTGTGTATAGCAGAGGCAGAGTGGTGAAAAAGCAAAATTGTTGGGTCCATGGTTATCTTATTATGACACATTTTGTTGGTAAAATTGACTACTTCAGTCCAGAATTTTTGGGTTTTACTGCAAAAACCATATACAATGAGCTAGATCTGCTTGAGGATGTTTGCATTTTGGGCAGGCAGGGACATAGCCAGGAGGTGGGTTTTTGTAATGTATGTTGAAGGCATATTTTGCTCTACAAATGAAAAGGTAATGAGATTCTCTCCATATTTCATTGGTTATCAGGGATATGTATTTGTTGTTGCCCTCTAGGATTTTTTCCTCCAGTTGGGGATCTTGGAAGTGTTTATCCCAGCCTTTAAAGTGAATGTTTACCTTTTTTTTTTGTTTTTAATTAATAGAGGACCACTTGCCTCAATGCCCTCTATAGTTGTATCCCTTTCCCATAATTTTCGCTGCAGGATTGCACCTACAATCAGTGTATATAATCTTTGACCACTTTGGTCGAATATTCAAGGCAAGAGAGAGGAGGCAGAGCTTCTTTGCCATGCTCTGTCACTCCTCCGTCATCTCCGCCCCTTTGTTCCGCCCTCTCATTTGCGCTCCCGCAGATGCGCGTCTCCCCGGCTCAGTACAAGAGCGCGCAGAGCTGCTGGGTGAGGTTGTGCGTGCGTGCCTGCTGTCATCATACGCACAGGACGCACAGCGTGAAGACTATGATGCGGCAGCTCCTTGGAATGTGCACTGTAGAGATGTAATGCACGTGCGCACGCTTGACGGTAGACGTGCGCGCGCGCGCTGTAACAGGGACGCGCACCACAAGTCTACACTCTCTCTCGCTATTATATCGGCGCTGGAGACTTGGCGATGTAGGGAAGTAAGAGGCTGCCGACCCGGAAGATGAAGCAAAGGTCGGCGGCCATCTTGGATATAAATCCGGTGAAATGAGGGATTTATTGAAGGAACGGGGGCCGGTGGTGCGGCGAAAACAAGCGCTGGTGCATGTAGCGACAGAAGGTAACATGTACATGTAATTTTACATTTTTTTTTTAAACTGATACCCATTGGCTTTAATGTTAGATATAGCATGTTTTCTGGCATTTATTTCTGAGAGAGCTCGGTGTGTTGCGGATAATGATAGATTGTCTCCACTGACTTTTATGAATGTGTCGAAAGCATTTATATTTGCTATTGTTGGTAAGTTTGCCAACTGGGCTTTAGTATATGATCTTATCTGCGAGTCTGTTCGTGGTATTCCATAGGTTTGTCTTACATTTTGGAAAAATCTCCATTGGTGTTTGTCAAGGTTAAAACAGTTGTCCCAGTCTAGCGAGACCTTTGTCTTCCCATTTAAGGAAGCCCCCATGTTGCATTCCTGCTTTAAATCTAGGAGAACCCCAAAACGGCAGATATTTTGATATTTTCCATGGCAGTTGATACATTTTTCTAAGTGTTCTCCAGGTGAGTATTGTAGGAGTTTACTATTTTTCAAACATGTAGGTAGTTGTGGCCAGTTTGCATGTTGTAGACCTGTGAGGTACCATGGTTCTGCCATTGCTGACTCCAATGAGATATTAGAGAAGGTGTCAGTATTAAATAACCAGTCCCTGACGTGTCTCATCAGGCAGGCTATATTGTATTTTCTGACGTCTGGCAGGCTCAAACCCCCCATGTCTTTAGGAAGACATATTTTAGTATATGCTATTGTGGCTCTTTTCCCTTTCCATAGGAAGGTGTTAAAGGCTCTCACTAATGCCTGAATATCTGAATGTTTGAATAACATTGGAAGGACTTGCATGGGAAAAATAAGTCTGCCAAAGCTTACCATTTTAATAAGAGCGGCTCTTCCCATTATATTCAAAGGCAGCTTATTCCAGCTGTGAAGTTGTGCAATCACTTTTCTGACTAGTGGCGTAATATTAAGATTGTATAGAGAATATGGGTCTGGACTTATTTTTATCCCTAGATATGTAATAGGTCCTTTTGTAATTGTAACTGGTAGTTGAGATTGGGAGAATAGAGGACTAAGCCTGGATAAAGGCATGAGTTCACTTTTTGAAGGATTGATTTTAAAGCCTGATAATGATCCTATTTGAGTGATGAGGTCCAAAAGTCTGGGGACCTGTTTAATGGGGTCAGCTAGAAATATTAGTACATCATCTGCAAAGAGTGCTTGAGTCACCTTGCAGCCATTTATGTCTAGTCCTTCATGAGAGTTTTCGATCAACCTGGCCAGGGGCTCTAGAGCTATATCAAAAAGGAATGGGGAGAGTGGGCATCTTTGCCGTGTTCCTCTATATATGTGAAACGAGTCAGATAGGAATCCGGGGATATGTATTTCGGCTCTCGGGGAAGTATACAGTGATTGTATTAGATTTAGGAAAGCTCTTGTAAACCCCATCTTGAGAAGTGTCAGCTCCATCCATTTCCAGTTAACCGCATCAAATGCTTTTTTGGCGTCAAGTGTTAAAATAGCTGAGTTTTTGTAAGTATTAGGATAGAATTTGACATGTTCCAAGATAGCAAGTACTTTTCTTATATTGGCAACTGCGGATCTGCTTTTTATGAACCCTACTTGATTAATTTCGATATAATATGCGATAATCTGGTGGCTATGAGTTTGGTTAATATTTGTATGTCCTGATTAATTAGTGAAGTTGGTCGGTAGGATTCAGGGGCAGTGGGTTTTTTATTTTTATTTTTTTGAGTATGAGTTTGATATAGGCTTCTATTCCTGATTTGAGATGTCCTTCACCTTTTAGAGTTTTGTTATAGACCTGGGCTAGTGTGGGGGCTGTATCTTCTTTTAGTATTTTAAAAAAAATTCAGCTGGGAGGCCATCTGGGCCTGGGGCTTTAGAATTATGAAGTGTCTTAATGGTGGCTATTATTTCTTCGGGTATAATGGGAGTATTAAGTTCCTGTGATTCCTCTTCAGTTAGTTTGTTTAGCTTTGCTTTGTCTAGCCATTTGTTTATTTGGATGTCAGTACCATTTTGAGGAGAGGCGTATAATTTCTCATAAAAGTCATGGAAGACATTAGAGATATCTTTGGGGTGATTTACTAAAGAGCCTGATTGATTTTTGATCTGTATGATAGGATCAGAGGTGTGAGGGCCCTTGGCAATTCTCGCTAGTAGCTTCCCTGCTTTATTGCCATATTTGAAGTTTTGTTTTTGGTTGGAGATATAGTTCTCTGGCTTTGAACCACTTGTCAGCCTCTGCTTTGAATTTTAGCCATTACATTCTAGTGGTGGGGTCTGAGTCTGCCAGATAAGCTTGGTAAGTTGCTCTGACTTTTTGTGTTGTTTCTGTATAAGAGGCGTTAGCTAGTTGTTGTTTTTTTTTTGTGTATGGGCAAATATTTTTCTCCCTCTGTTAGTTTTTATTTCAGGTGCAGCCTTGAGCACTGTCATTTGTCTGTCTGCCAGCTTGATGAAATGTATATACTATTTATGATTAGCAGCACAAGGAATATTATGTTTTTATTGCTAGACTAGTGTTAGGCCTTCACTGAGAACATCTGTCATCGCCGTGGGGAAGTCTATTAGGTAATATTCTGTGCACACATTATTTACTGAAGCTAACACCCTCCTTTGCCTGTTTAGAGTGCTAGATGTGTAATATTGTCCAGTTCCTGGAGCTCTGCACATCCATGCACATAGATCATTCAGGTATAACTTCTGCCATGTCTCCTGCTGTATACACTGAGCATTGCTGCTGGAATGGAATAATAAGTAAATTGTGCTTTCTGTCTTCCAGTCCTCTATCTGTGAGGGAATCACCTCCTCTTTGATGCTGGTAGGTAATGATAATGAGTTAATTAGAGGTAGTTAAAGAGACACTGAAGCGAAAAAAAATTATGATATTATGATTTGTATGTGTAGTACAGATAAGAAATAAAACATTAAGATCAGATACATAAGTCTAATTGTTTCCAGTACAGGAAGAGTTAAGAAACTCCAGTTGTTATCTCTATGCAAAAAAAGCCATTAAGCTCTACGACTTTCAAAGTCGTGGAGAGGGCTGTTTTCTGACTTTTATTATCTCAACTGTTATTGAACTATTTACTTTTTCTCTGCCAGAGGAGAGGTCATTAGTTCATAGACTGCTCTGAAAGAATCATTTTGAATGCTGAATGTTGTGTAATCTGCACATATTATAGAATGATGCAATGTTAGAAAAAACACTATATACCTGAAAATAAAAATATGAGAATATTTTCTTTGCTGCTAATCTTTTAGTAATTATTCATAGTACGCAACCAATTCATTATATCATATATTTTTTTTCGCTTCAGTGTCTCTTTAAGGCAGACAAAAATGTATACAAAATCACTGATTTTAAATGTAAATAAATAGACATAAAATGTAAGCTCACGCTACTGCATGTTCAATAGACCCTATGATTCCCATTACCAAAGTTGAGTACACAATCCCATGAAATTGTACATATGACAAAACTCATACAAATACATTTGTAAATTTGTCATTTGACCAATTCCATGGATCTATGAGGTACCACTCTCTGGAATGTTTAGAACTTTAATACTTTGGATAGAATATATGTATGCATTGGTTCTTATATATTGTGCAATATGTCAAGTGATAAGATTTATTATGGGATTGTGTTCTTGACTGTTGCCACAGCAATGACTATCAGATAATAGGGAACATAGAGTTGAAGGTGCAGTGAGTGATCTTAAATTGTATGGCAAGTTTCTTACTGTGCACTCCATATGGTATAAGCCAAGAATTGTAACTGGGTGCTCAGACGTATCGGCGTACGACTCCACCATGTGTAAACGCAGTAGATCATTGAATGTCAGCACACCAAAAAATCTACCAAGTGATTTAATGAGAAGTCATTATGAAAATACGACATTTCAGAACATCAAAGCATCTATATGTCAAGGACAATATCAATAAACTGGCATCCAGCCAGTAATGAGAGACAGCACTAGCCAACAGGTGATGTGCATGTGGCTCCGGCGTCTAGCACACTGCACATCTGTTCTATTATTACTGCCTGGATGTCAGTTTATAAATATTGTCCTTGACAAAGGGACACTTTGATGTTCCGAAATAGGATTTTCATCATGACATCTCATTAAATCACTTTCAGAATTTTTGGTGTGCCGTTATTCAATTTTTACTACATCTTCAATTGTTGTCGGGTTATATTTAAATGCATCAACTGTGATTTATTTTTGTAAATATTTGTCTGCCTTAACTAACTCTAATTAACTAATTGAAGGCCTGTTGTCTACCTTTTTCTAGGTAGATAAGCGAATGTAGCATTTTTCCTCCCTCACCTATTCTCCTCTTTACGTTAAATGATAATCATGGACGGATTTCTGCAAAGGCCACAAAGGCCAAAGCCTTGGGTGCTGAAAAAGCAGAAGGGTTGGTGGCAGTGGGTCTTGGGCACTGGAAATACAATTCTGGCCCTGAGGATAATGATTTGCAAATTATGAAGCCAAACAAAAACTATACGTGAGCAATAGAAGTAAGTGGTAAGCTTTATTTTTCTGAAGTCTGTTTTTCCAGGTTTGCTGCTGGTGTCACTGCTTTAAGTATTATCCCTTACTATGGCATTTCCCATGAGATATGTGTGTTCTATCATATCCAGCGACAAAGCCATACATTTCACTTTATTGATTTCTTCTCTGATAATTCACAGTGATTGCACAAAGCCATTATAGATAGTTTTGTTTTGAAATCGTATTAACAGATCAAATGGTGCACTGCCTGAGAATGTCCATAAACAGCAATGTTTTTAATTTTTGTTTTATTTATTACATCTTGTAGTAAAATACAGTGGCGTACCTAAGGAATTTGACACCCGGTGCTGATATTTTACAGGCAACCCCCCCTCAAAAAAAAATTGATGGGAGGGTTTACTGGTTGGGGCGCAGAGCATGTTGCTGCAAATTTGGGGGGAATTTTGGGGAAAAGGAGTCGTCAGGATGTGGTCCGAGCTAACCATTATGAAACTCTATACTCTTTACAGTGCTGCAGAAGATGTCAGTGCTATATAAAGGCACAATAATAATATGGTAGGACATTAGACTATGACTGTGATTGTGATGATTTGCTCAGCTGCCTGTGCAGGCAGCCAGCCTTTTGACCATTGTGTAGGTTTGCATGCTGCAGGACTCTGGAAAGAACAGCTTCTGTCAGTTTTGCAGCTTGTGCTTGCAGAGGAATTTGCATACGTTGTCATGCAAATTGCCTGGCCACATTCATTGGAGGCGTGTACTATAAGTACTATGTCTTTCCCACAATGCTTCGCTGGTCATAAGGATTTCGTCCTATGTAACACTCCTGGAGGGGTGTCAGCCTTGCTCTCTGTTTGAACATCAGCTTAGAGTAATTCCTGAATCTGCGCTAGGCAGATTTCCCTAGTGCAGTTAGGATTGTATTATCTGTATTGCCTGTTCTGTCTTGTCTTGCCTGCTGCCATTGTCCTGTCCCTATGGTGGTTGACAGGAAATGGTTCTGATCTCTGTTCTTGGAGTATAGCTGGTGCAGCGGTTGCTACCAGCTATCTCTTCTGTTCTGTCTCCTGGGATCGCGCTAGCTACTTTTCGCTAGCACTGGGGATCCTTCTGTTCTGTCTTTTGGGATCGCACTAGCCACTTTTCGCTAGCGCTGGGGATCCTTCTGTTCTGCTACTCTGTCTCCTGGGATCGCGCTAGCTACTTTTCGCTAGCGCTGGGGATCCTTCTGTTCTGTCTTCTGGGATCGCGCTAGCCACTTTTCGCTAGCGCTGGGGATCCTTCTGTTCTGTCTCCTGGGATCGCGCTAGCTACTTTTCGCTAGCGCTGGGGATCCTTCTGTTCTGCTACTCTGTACCTGGATCGCGCTAGCCACTTTTCGCTAGTGCTGTGGATCCTATCTCTCGCTTGTCCCTGTTTTCGTGTGTCTGTCTTATCTGCTACGACCGCTTGCTGGAGGCTCGGTGAGGTAACCGTTAAGCAAGCGTTCGCGTCCTCTGTTTCATGTTTGTCTGTCGATGGTTAGTTAGGCGTGTTTGTCTCTATTGTGCTTATCACGTGGAGACCGCGCATAACCGCGTGCACTGTTGCGAATGAGTGCGGTGTTCGCGGTTAGCTAGCGTTTGTTGTTTTCCGCATCTTCTCATTGTATTATTTACTGTGCCTTTGCTACCCTCGTATTCTGTCCTGATCTGCCTTGTGACACGTCTGGCGATCGCGTTCCTATTTCATATCTGCTGTTGTGTGTGCGGGGTGGCGACTGGATTGGCGCACACACATACAACCTGTCCCTTTGCTCATTCTCATTCGCAATCGCCTTTCTTGCGATTGCGTTCTGCGTTTCGTACAATTCCTGTCTGGCATTTGTGGAGGTACAGAGGATTGGTTCCTCTGCACTCCCCAGCACCATCTGCCGACAGGAATTTTCCCTCTACGGGTGCGTAGCACCTTTTGCTGGGTTCCTGCAAATTATACGCTTGTGGAGGATTTCCGCCGTGTCAGCGCACGCGTTGTGCGCTGATCACGGGGAAAGTTCCACAATCGTTACAGTGATATTATTAGATTGTGGCAGAAAGTACTTATATTATGACTGCAGACATCACCAGTGCTGTTTAGCAGGGACATGCTGTTAAAAGAAGACACTGAGATCTTAAAAGAGGAAAAGGTCATAGGGGGAGACAATAGGGTGGGAGGGGGAGCTGGGAAAAGATATAAGATTTCCTGCAATAAAGCTAATCTAAATTGCCTGTAGATTGCTCCTCTGCTCACGACAGAAGTCGGCTGTCAGCACCTGTATTACTGACTTGCCCGAACTATGAAAAAAGGTCCCAGGTGGAAGAACGCAGTGGCTGAGCACCACAGCGGCACCCCTAGCGATGGCTATACCCGATGCTGTGAGCACCTGTAGCCTTGTGGTAGGTACGCCACTGGTAAAATATTATTTGAAAACAATTTTAACCACTTCAGCCTGCAGGTGTTTTCACCTTTAGGACGAAGGCAATTTTTCCCTGTCAGCGCTTCTCCCATTCATCCGCCAATAACTTTATCACTACTCGTGTGTGACAAAGTTCGGGCAAAATTGCCTTCGTCCTAAAGGTGAAAACACCTGCAGGCTGAAGTGGTTAAAATTGTTTTCAAATAATATTTTACCAGTGGCGTACCTACCACAAGGCTACAGGCCGGGCGTAGCCATCGCTAGGGGTGCTGCTGTGGTGCTCAGCCACTGTGTTCTCCCACCTGGGACCTTTTTTCATAGTTCGGGCAAGTCAGTTATACGTGTGGTAAGTGATCTATACCTTGTTTTTTTTGCCACCAATTGGGCTTTCTTTGGGTGGTACATTTTGCTAAGAATTATTTTATTCTAAATGCATTTTAACAGGAATAATAAGAAAAAAATGGAAAAAGGAAACATTATTTCTCAGTTTTCTGCCATTTTAGTTTTAAAATAAAACATTCTACTGTGGATAAAATCCACACATTTTATTTGCCCATTTGTCACAGTTATTGCAACGTTTAAAATATTTCCCTAGTACAACGTATGGCGCAAATATTTTATTTAGTGATAAATGTGCATTTTTTTAGTTTTGGTCCACCACTAATTACAAGCCCATATGGGCTCAAGGTAATAAGGTGTATAGTAATATACCTTCACAACACACATATTTATGTATTTTTTTAAACTGTAATTTTTTTATTTTCTTTTTTAAACGTGTTTTTTTTTCAGTTAATGGACAGGGTGGGGAGTCAATCAGTTTTTATTTAGTGTGTATTGGTTTTTTTGGTTTCCATTTGTACTTTAATCTTACTTTTTGGCCACTAGGTGGCACTAAGCACTCTCCTGCAAGATACCAGGAATTGTGAGATCTTTTTTTTTACATTTCGTGATATAGCTTTTCATGAATCAAGATGCCTCCTGATTGGAGGAATCTTGATTCATTCACAGGGGATCGTTTGCCTCGGGGCAACACTCGTTCCTCTTCCGCAATCAATCCCCTGTAATAGTGGCGGGGATTCGGGGAACGAGCCGCCTGCATGCGGATATGCATGTGCAACGGCCGCAACACTGCTGGACAGATATATTCGTCCACATTGCCTTTGAGTGGTGATTTTTGGACAAATATATCCGTCCAGATTGACTTAAGTGGTTAACCAGGAAAGTTTGAATTATTGCAATGAAAATGGCAAATATTGTTTACAATGAATACTTATTTCTTTGGAACTCTGTCTGCTATTTGGACAGGCAGTTCCTGCAACTACAAAATGTCCTTGTTTTAGATTGTACTGTTTGCTGGCCATACTCCTGTTGATCTTTCCCATCGAAATCCGCAGATTTGATATCTCCGATTGAATTTTCGCGCAATGGGTGGGGCCATTGCGTTGCATCAAGCAGTGCAACACTGCAGCTAGATAGATTTTTTAATAGATTTCATGCTGAAATCTATCAAGGTTCTATGCCTAGTGTGTGGCAGTAATAGATCCCTCTCAGATTAAATTTGATCTGAGAAAGATCTATCTTATGGTGGCATCTGGTGGCCTTTTCTAATTGTATGGCCATCTTAAAGGGAGCCCAAGGTGAGAGGCATATGGAGGCTGATATAATGATTTATTTGTTAACAACGCACATTACCTGGCTGTCCTGCTGATCCTCTGACTTTAAGGCCCCCTTTTCATTCACTTTTTCTCCTAAGTTTTCTCCTAGGAGATAATTTTTATCTTCTGTTTAAAATAACTTTTTAGCATTCTGCATTTAGAAAAGTACCCAAAAATAGAAGAAAATGTACTTCCAAAAATATTCTGAGCATTTTTTGGAGTGCTAATGGATTAAAATGCATTTTACTGATAAGATGTGAAAACATCAGTGAGGAGAAAACAGAGAAGAAAAGGTGAATTGAATAAGGTGCTAATACTTTTAGCCACAGACCCTAAACAAGCATGTAGATCAGATGTTTCTGACAAAAATTTGACTAGATTAGCTGCATGCTTATTTCAGGTGTGTGACTCTACTGACACTACTGACCAGAAAGATGTGCAAGACTGCCAGGCAACTGGTATCGTTTAAAAAGAAATAGGCAGCCCCCATATGTCTCTCACTTCCGGTTCCTTTTAAGATAAGAAAAACCACATGCAGACACAATTTGTGTGTTTTTTCTATGGGCACTCTGGTTTCCTAACACATTCCAAAAACAATGAAACAACATGCAGCAAGTTTTCATAGATCACTGCAGCCAGACTTGCTGATATATTTCTAGTCAATCTTACAACTTTACTTTACTCCATACTATAAATGCAGTCAATGTTAAATTAACCATTGTAAGAAATTGTTAGAACAATACATCAATTGTTCAATGGATCTGGTAAGAAGGAAAAGCTTTGTTGGCGGAGCAGTACTTTTCAGCGCAGGAAGATTTAGGTGCAGCCGGCGCCACCATAGACAGTAATAGGAATTACGGCTATAGCGGCACACAGTAAGTAACTTCTGCGCTGTCAGAAGACGGAGCTGAAGTTGCTTTTAAAACACACTAATTCGGCCTCCAGCAATAGCTGGAAACCGAATTATATCTTTTCCCACCATCCATGGCGGCCTGGAGGGGGAATAGTAATTAACGTCGCCGAGACTTGTGCAGCAGCAGGATAAGCCATATACCGGCTGTATCCTGCGCCCAAGTCTCCCGGTACTTGTATGCCTTTGTTGGTGAATAATGATAAAGTCTTTACTAACAGAGTGGATTTTCTTATTGTGACTGTTCAGAGAACATTATATATGTTATACAGACTTAACATCCACAATTTAACAACTAGAATCGTTTCCTCTTAAATTTTGTATAGCGTTACTTTTGGTAACATTACAGCTGTCCATATTTAGTTACTATAGCAATCCAGTTCCTACCAGTCCATTACTGTAGTGTGATTAGCTGGAACAGATTTAGCTGTACAGTAAGGAATGGTGGTATGTGGGCAGCTGCTGAGATGGAGGCTTGCAAGGATCAGTAACATGTCTGGATAATGTATCAACACTGTTTAAGTATTTCATACACATGTTTTGTCCACTGTGAGAAATGCCTTAATAAAGCAAATCAGAGGACTAGTATTTATTACTGCCACACCCACTTATGAATGAAATAGCATTAACATGCGAGTTCAGTATTATTTCTCCTATTGTTGAAATTATAGACAGTTGGCAAACAGTAATAGGCAATAAGGAACATGATAAATAAGTAACTTTAAAATATCATGACAAAAATGACATATGACACATGACAAAGGAAGAAGCATTGTAGGGTAAGCAGAACTATTATAAAAGAGAAGGTAAGCTAAGTATGGCCTAATCGTGGAGCAGAAATGCGGACATCAAGCTAACAAATGTTGATTCAGGTAGTAACTTTAATGACTATCTGTACATGGTATATTGCAAGCTTTCGAAGCGTTAAGTTTCTTCTTCAGGCATTATACAGAACTAGATCAGAACTGTACAAAAGTGAATGTAACATATGAATGTATCATGTATAAGTGTCTCTGTATGTTGCATTCACTTTTGAACAGTTCTGATCCAGTTCTGTATAATGCCTGAAAGCTTGCAATTAACTGCTCGTCTCATTCATCTTTCTTCTCGTTGTTCCTCTGCTGCCCCTCTCTGTCAAGCTCTTTACTGGCTACCAATTAACCAGAGGATCCAATTTAAACTCTTAAGGGGCCCATACACTCAGCCGATTTTCTGGCCGACCGATCGATCGATCCCGATCGATCGATTGATCGTTTGCAAATCGGTTGGCCAATCGACCGATCGATGGCCGATTTCGATCGATTTCGATGAATTTCCGTCGACCAGGCAGGATGGAAAATTTAGGTCGATCTGATGAGATTGCTTATCAGTTTGCATTGGCCTTAATGGAAATCTGATGGCAAAAAAATGCCATCAGATCGAATTTCAATAGATTTCAAACTGAAATCTATTGGAATTCTATCCTGGTAAAAAATGTTCTAAAAACGCATCAGATAGATCATCAGATGCATTTCTTATCTATCTGCTGCCAATCTGACGAGTGTATGGGCACCTTTAACCCTAATCTACAAAGCTCTTTACAAAATCTCTCCCCCGTACATCTCCTCACTAGTTTTCAGATACCATCCCAATTGTAATCTCAGAACTGCACATGACCTGCTGTTGTCCGCCTCTAGAACTACTTCCTTGCATTCACATATACAAGATTTTACCAGTGCTTCACCCCTCCTCTGCAATGCCCTTCCACAACACATCCGTCACTCTCCAACTGTTGTTACCTTTAAATGGTCTCTCAAAACTCACTTGTTCCGACAAGCATCCGCTCTAGCTTATTCCCCTTCCCCTTTGTCCTAAAGCCAAATTGCACTCCTACTAGCTATCCTAAAACACACTGCCTTTAGGTATGTTTATTGTATACTATCCCATCTCCTTGTTTCCCCCATTCCTTTAGATTGTAAGCTTGCAAGGGCAGGGCTCTCTTACACTTTTGTGTTTTGGAATTCATTATACATTTTATTCATCATGTAACCTTTGTCACTGTAATTACCAATTCTGTATATCGGTATAATTACCAATTTTGTATCAATTCTGTATTTTGTCACTAATTCTGTATTTTGTATATTAGTGTATTCCATTTGTCTGTATTATTTTGTACCCCATGTTCGTTTCTTACTTTGTACAGTGTCACAGAATATGTTGGCGCTTTATAAATCAATAATAACAATTAACCATGTACAGTTAGTCATTAAAGAGAACCAGAGATGAAGCACCCTCATGTATTTTACCTTATAAATCAGTGGGAACATGACAGTAAACACCTAATCTGCTCTTTGTTTAATTGTTCTCTGTTTAATTTGCCTGTTATCACCTCTGATAAGAATCCCCGACTGAGCAGTCAGCTGGCTTTGCTACAGAATGATTATAGCTGAGACTGTGTTCTTTGGTGTCTTTTCAAGTCCAAGCCTGCCCCCTGCTGGTTCTGCTCAGGAATCATTATAGCTGAGTCATTATAGCAAAGCCAGACTCAATGCTCAGTCCGGGATTCTTATCTCAGCTAGATAACAGACACTTTTAGCAGTGAGGCTGAAACAGAGAGCAGAGTAAATGTTTTCTCTAATGTTCCCACTGATTTCTATGGTAAAATACATGAGGGTGCTTCGTCTCTGGTTCCCTTTAAAGGTATTACTTGAATCAACGTTTGTTGGTTTGAAGTTTTTCAAAAGAGAAGATAGTGATTTTTTTTTTACTTTGTACGGCGACTTTACAATTTAAGCACTATCCGACAAAACTTACAGTTTGGCCGCTGGAGGTGGTGAGAAATGTGGGCGACGCCATGGGCACCAACGTTACTTGCAAGAAATTCCGGCTACAGGTGGAAATTTAGATAAGCGGATAGCTTAGATAGCGAGCGCCGAAGACAGCCAAGCAAAATAGCGGCATTAGAGTTCTGTTATTACAAAGTAGTGGAACTCTGCAGGAACAACAGCGGGTGTGTGATTATATAACTATATAACCACTTGCTGGGATTAGTAGTGCATCATAGTTAGCTAAACCCTGGGCATTTTAATTACCGCCCTGTCTGGTTATTTAGGTGGTTCAGTGTTAGGAGTAAGTGGGGAAGGGGGGGGGGATTAGTGTTAAGCCTCATCTACACGTGTAGATGAGGCTCCGATCCAGCGGCTCGATTAGCCGCCGGATTGCCTCTTCCGCGTCCCCGCGCGTACTTGCCGCGCGTGCGCTGGATTCGATTCCCACTCGTCCCCGCGCCGCGCATCTTCCGCTCGATTCCCTGCCATTGTCCCCTCGCGGGGAACGAGCAGGGAATCGGCGGTAGCAAGATCCGACCTGTCGGATCTTATCAATCGAGCTGCATTAGCGGCTCGATTGATAAGTATCATCGGAGCCTCATCTACGCGTGTAGATGAGGCTTTAGGGGAGGGTTAGTGTGAGAATAGGGTACAGAGAGAGATAGTAGAATATCGGTATAATTACCAATATTCTATTATCAGGGATAGTAGATTATTGGTAAAAGTACCAAAAATTATACATATTCTACAAATATATTTTCTGCCACCTATTTTTCCTCATGCTTTTTTGTATAGATGCACATTTGAGGCTTCATTCACTAAGAGTCAACATCAGGGGCTTGCATGTGAAAAATATTTAGCACCCTCCCCCCTGCTTTTTTTGGCTTTGACAACTCAATGCTGTGTATTTTTAGCCCTGACTGGAGTCGCTCTCTGCAGCAGAATTGTTGGCTCATAAACCTAGAGTTATTCCCCTTGGTGCTAAATATTATTACCCCCCCCCAAAACGCACACACACTTAACCCTAACATAACCAGCCTTTTCTTCTGCGCTTGTTTCCTACCTGAGCTGAAATGACATGGTAAGTGCTTTATTTCAGAGTAGTTCATTAGGTAATAGGTGCAATCCAACCTTAAGCCTGGAACAACCCATACAATTTTCACTTAAGTAGGTATCACGCTGATATGTGATGAGGTAACGTACAAGTGTATACATAAACAGCAGTACGTAAAACGTAGTCAGGATCAGGCCGTAGTCCTACACAAACTCAGAGGTATTGAGGTACAGAGTAGCAAGGCAATATCGTAGTCAATAATCAGGCAGGATCATACACATAAGTCAGATGTCAGTCGTAATGTAAGGATCAATCAATAATGAAGTCAGGGATAGGCCGAGTCGAACACGTGTATCAGATGGCAGTGGTACAGAAGGACGAGACCAGAGCGAGGTCAAGAGGCAGGCAAAAGTCGGTACACAGATAAATATACAATAAGATGTTACTTCAATATATTATGATAATATATAATATAACTACAAAATACAAAACTGACTAACTAGAGTACATATATATTTTGCATCTGCACAATATATTAATGTAGCTCTCGAATCTCACTAGCAAGGCCAAGAACCAGCGAACTGATTAGTATCAAGGCCAACGAGCAAGTGAATACTCTGGCCTTAAATAAACAGGCAGAGCACAAGCCCAGCCCCCAGAAATGACAGCACCTCCTCCAAAAAGGTGTCAGCTGATGAAATCACCGCTGACACCCCATCAGACACGCCTCCTCAGCCTATAAAGACAGCTCTGAGCTGCCCGCGTCCTGCCAGAACCGACACGCCGACCAACATCTATAGGGGAGCCGGGGATGCCATCATTCTGATTCACGTCTACAGGGAAGCCATGGATGCCTTTGATCAAAGAGGAAGAGGAAGCTTCCTCCAGCTGCTCCAAACTGTCAGAGCAGCTTGCATAGACCACACCAGGTACGTTTGTTACAGTAGGATTGTCAGATCTGACATCGATCGTATATACAAAAAAGCTTGCATGCACACTAATGCGATTTTAAAAAATTCCGATCAGATTTCCCATTGGTTATTGATCAAAAATGAATCGAAAGGACATACACATGGAGCAATAGCCAGTACTTCAATCAAGAGATTCCAGCATGTCCAATTTGGTTCCAATCAAGAAAGATCTATATTGTGCTGGGATCAGTCACTGACTATCATAGTTTGTGGCCCAATACGATCATTTTCTCGATCAGAAGTAGAATCTGAAATGAAAAAATGCATAGTGGGTACTCACCATAAGTCTTCCCAACATGGAGAAAATGGTTCTTGAAGTGGTGTGATGGAGCCCCTGAGTATTAACAATATGGGTTTATTATAATTATTATTATTGATTTATAAAGCTCCAACATATTCCGTGGTGCTGTACAAAGTAAGAAACGAACATTGGGTACATAATAATACAGACAATGGTGTACACCAATATACAAAATAAATAATTGGTGTCAAAAACGATACAAAATACAGAATACAAGATACAGAATTGGTAATGACAGTGATAAAAGTAACATGATGAATAAAATGTATCATGATTTCCAGGACACAAAAGGGGAGAGAGCCCTGCCCTTACAAGCTTGCAATCTAAAGGATTTATAATCATAGACCACCAGAGTAACATGCTTCTACAATTTTTATCATATCTTCTGAACTTTTCTTTGATCATGGAGTGGCATTATTGTAAAAACTTTTTTTTATCCATTGAACCATTAGCATAAAACTGCTCAATGCAACACAATGCTCTGTGTAAATCAATCCCTGGCTGGTCTTTACTATCCACTTATCAGAAATGTTCCCATGTATTGAATCAACCTTTCAGTCAACGAATTGTCCAAAATCAGTCAAAAATTGATTAATGGAATATGTTGGGGGAAAATTAAACACTGGCAGATTCAATATTGAATCAACTGGAAAATCTAAATGTGTATGGTCAACTACAGCAGTGCTCTAGGATTTGCAAACCTTTTTCAATTACTTATATTTCAGCTAAAATATATATGTTTTTAGTTGCAATTCCTAAAACTAAATAATAAGAACCCCATTAAACAACTTTCCTTGTTTGTTTATTTACTTATTTAGTAATATAATCCAAAGACTGAAAAGTTAACTGCCCATAGGTCTGTAAGTCTGTGCTGCAGGAAATTGCTGGTAAGGACTGTATATACAGATGAAACTATGCTTTATCACTTTGAGCCAGATGCAATAAACTGTGCAAAGTTGTCAGGCACAGGGAGCACACTGCAATTTTACAGTTACTACTGCCTGTGGTGCACCACCAGTTAACCTGGTAGGGCGCCACAGGTGCTATAGTAACGTACAGTATGTTACCATAGCAATGCGTGCATTACTGCAGTGCGGTAACACCTGTGGCACTAACGGGTTAACGGGGTAGTGCTCCATAGGCGGTAGTAGCGTTATCGCAATTTATTACATCTGGCCTACACAAGAATAGGAAAACACTTATCCCTGGCAGCTGGCCTCCAAAAGCCCTCATCTAGAGAAAAAAACATTTTTTTTATTTTGGATAGTTTAAAAAGGGATTTGGATTGCTGTCTGTAGATTCATCTTGTACAATTTCCCACACTTCCTGAAAATGTGACCATCGGGAACATCGATAGCAGTAACAACTGCAAAAAAGACCCAATCCTTTTCCACATTGTCTAAAACTAAAATTATCATTAACCTATTTCAATCAATTGGAATAATTTCTCCACCAATAGGTTTAAATTATCTTAACTCTTTGTCTGCCCATAAGAATGTATGATTGTCATGGCAGTTTAAGGGCTGAAAACAAACTTACTGCCGTAATAGCAGCCTTAAAGAGAACCTGTGAACAAGAATAGAACTTCATCCCAATCAGTAGCTGATACCTCCATTTACATGAGAAATCTATTCCTTTTCACAAACGGATTATCAGGGGGCTCTGTGTGGCTGATATTGTGGTGAAAACCCTCCCACAAGAAACTCTGAGGACCATGGCACTCCTGGCAGTTTCCTGTCTGTGAACCTTGTTGCATTGTGGGAAGTAGCTGTTTACAGCTGTTTCCAACTGCCAAAAAAAGCAAGCAGCAGCTACATCACCTACCAGCAGTAAAAATGTCACCATGTAAAATTTGGGGTAGGCCCCAAGTTTATTATATATATTAAAGTAAAGCCTTATACTCAGCCCCTAGGGCCAGAGTCAGGACAGGTAATAGGATTTCCTCCTTTTTCAATCTGGGTCGTGGCACCCGGCAGGGGTGTCCGCTGTCACCTGCGCTTTTTGCACTGGCAGTGGAGCCCCTGGCGGCAGCTCTTCATTCTTCAACTAAGGTGTCTGGACACCGGGTTGCGGACTTGGAGGAAAAAGTATCTTTATATGCAGATGATCTGCTATTATATTTGGCTGACACACACATATCCCTACCTGCGGCCCTCTCCATAATTCAGGAATTTGGAAAATACTCTGGATTGGTAATTAATTGGCATAAGTCACTACTACTGCCTCTAGATCCTTATCCCTCTCTGCTGCCACAATCACATCCCCTCCAAGTAGTACCTACGATTCGGTACCACTGTATTGATATCTCTGCTAATGAGTTGGACTTCTGTAAATTGAACTTAATCCCCCTCCTGACCACTATTAAGGGGAAGTTAAGAGCCTGGGCAACACTCCCTCTAACTTTGATTGGGCGTAGCAATTTATTCAAGATGTGTGTGCTCCTGAAACTTCTATATATTTTCCGGAACGCATCTGTGTTGATTCCTAACCATATATTTTCTGAATTAGATAAGCTTGTTGGATCATTTTTATGGGGCTCCTCATCTCCTCGAATTGCTTTAAATAGCCTACAGCTTCCTGTGGACAAGGGTGGGATTGCACTTCCTAAACGTAAATTCTATTACTGGTCTGCTGTTCTTACTACTATATATTGATAGTTTGCCGCATCTAACTATAACCCAGCCACAGTGCTAGAAGCAGCAATACTGGGCTCCTTCAATGCCCTCTCTAGCCTCCCTTTTCGAGGCCCCAAAGCCCTTCCCACACTAACCACATCTATGAAAACTACCGCAGCCGTATGGGAGATTGCGGGCAGGTTTATATCTCACATAGGACAATGGTCCCCACACACTCTGCTTTGGAACAATGCTAAATTACGAGAGTTCACCTCTGTTCCAGATCCCTGTATATGGGCACACAAAGGCATCCTCAAGCTATGGGATATGACTGAGAATAACTCCATTTGCCAATTTCATGACCTTAAACAATCATTCAATCTACCAAACTCGATGCTATTCCGATATCTCCAATTACGCCACGCCTTCCAAACTCAGTTCAGGACAGCAGACCTCCTAGTGCAATCCCACCCCTTGGAAGACCTCCTGTCCCACTCTGGTTTAACTGGGGTAATGTCTCAGATATATACTGTACTTATTAATGAAGAGGCTACCAGGAGTACGAAATTTCTGATTAGATGGCAGGTAGATATTCCTGACCTTACACAAAAGGAATGGAATGAAGCCACGTGCCATATGATATCTACTCCGATAGCTGCGCGACATAAGCTAATCTTAAGTTCAGGGGCGGAGCTTGGGGTGGGCGGGGTAGGACATGTGCCCCCGGGCGCTGACTCCCTATGGGCGCCCAGCCGTGCATTGTTGTTTTTTTTTTAAATGCCCTCTCTTTGCCGCTGCCTTACTTGGGACTGGCTCTGGCTAAGCTAGGCAATCTTCCTGTATGATGTCATCAGCCGCCGCCCCTCCGATGCGCAGCGTGCATTGGAACGCAGGCAGAGCCAGCAGACAGTCAGAGAGGGAGCCATTCGCGGAGCAGGCTTTCTCTCAGCTAATCCCTCTGCCACCGTTCGCTGGGAGCTCTGAAGCTAATCAGCTGACAGCTGATCCAACTGGCTGCAAGCTCTGTTAATTGTAGTGACCTGGGGGGGACGAGGGGAGAGTCCCACCAGGGCCGCAGCCACCACCAAAAGACTGGCCTGTAATGAGTTGCAGAGCTGTGCCATGCTTTAGCAGCTCTGCACTCCATAGCCACGCACAGGATGGAACTTGGAAGGAGTCAGCTAAAACGCTCCGCCCCCTCCTCCCCGGCAGCTGCTTCAGTCACAGTCACTGCTATCACTTCTGTGTCCCTGGCTCTCAGCACTGGTGTAAACGCTGAGAGAAGTTTGTAATGTGAGTCTGCCTTGCAGATAAGAGGTAAGATTGGGCTGGCCTGGCTATCAGTAAAGCTGTGACTGTCCTGCTGTGACATTACTGTATATAACATTCAGGATGCCCCACACAGATTCTCCCTTTCTGCTGGGCTGTCCTCCAATCACAGTATCCTCTGTCTGCTGCAATACCTATATTTTCCGATTTGGGATTAGCACATTGTAAGCATTCATTCAGTGCTTTGCTGGGCAGGAGGTGTGCCCCTCTCCCTCCCTCACATCGCTCTCCCATGTCCCTCTTCCTCCCCATGGCCTTCCCCCTCCCCCACATTGCTCCCCATGTCCCTCTCTCTTGCTCCCCATGTCCCTCTCTCTCCCATGTCCCTCTCTCTCTCTCCCCCATGTCCCTCTCCCTCTCTGGTCTCTCATATCTTAATTACTCCTCAATGGATTACTAAAATGACGTGAAAGTAGAGCGCTCTCTGGTGCATTAGTCTTTTTAATAAAACTTCCCAAAGATAAAAATTTCACTTACAAAATAGCAGATGATTATAAGCATATCACACTCAATGGTTTAGGTCTCTGTTTCACTTAGATTGTGCTTACTGCCCTGTCCTCTTTTTTTACTGTGGTCAGTAGTGTAGGTTTTCCTGCAGGGAACAGAGCTACAGCGTGGGGGGTGGACGGATTCAGATGCAACTCAGTGCCCGTTGCGTCATCTGCTGCATGCTTGTTAAGGGGTTATGGATAAAAGTATTAGCAGAGGATCAGCAGGACTGCCAGGCAAGCTTTGCTTAAATGGAAATAAATATGGCAGCTTCCACATACCTCTTGCTACAGTTGTCCTTAAAGTTTGCCACACATTCATACAAGTCCGCCTGATGTGGCAAACCGACAGATCCTCTTTGATTGAAATCTGATCAGAGAGGGATTAATTCCTTCCACACATGGAACACAAATTTTAAATAGATTTCAGCAGGAAATCTATTGAAAATTAATCAAACCACAGTGTTGCACCGCACTGCATCGATCTCCTATCCCTATCAAAATTTCCTGTCCAGTTGATTTTGGACAAAAATCAATTGAAATTGAAGTCTAATCAGCATGTTGTGGCAGAGATTGTTAGCAGATTTGATCTGAGTGATCAAATCTGACAGTAAGATCAACAAGTGTGTTGCTGCATTTAGGGTCCATCAAATTTTACCAACTCAGTGGGGTCAATTCGCCCCAGCTTCTGCAGCACTTTACAGAGTACAAAGTCATGTCAGTGTCTCAGTGACTGTCCTCAGAGGAGCTCAAAATCTAATCGATACCATAGTCCTAGACTAATGTCCTACCATATTATTATTATTATTATGTATTTATATAGCACTGACATCTTCTGCAGCACTTCACAGAGTACATAGTCATGTCACTGACTGTCTTCAGAGGAGCTCACAATCTAATCCTACCATAGTCATGGCCTAATGTCCTACCATATTATTATTATGTATTTATATAGCACTGACATCTTCTGCAGCACATTACAGAGTACATAGTCATGTCACTGACTGTCCTCAGAGGAGCTCACAATCTAATCCCACCATAGTCACAGTCTAATGTCCTACCATATTATTATTATGTATTTATATAGCACTGAAATTCTCTTCAGCACATTACAGAGTACATAGTCATGTCACTGACTGTCCTCAGAGGAGATCACACTCTACTCTCTACCATAGTCATAGTCTAATGTCCTACCATAATATTATGTATTTATATAGCACTGACATCTTCTGCAGCACATTACAGAGTACATAGTCATGTCACTGACTGTCCTCAGAGGAGCTTACACTCTAATCCTACCATATTCTTAGTGTAATGTCCTCCTATGTATTTATATAGCACCGACCTCTTCTGCAGCACTTTACAGAGTACCTAAGCCCCCTTTTTTGGCATAGGTTTCTCTTTATAGGGCGCATTAATAGTCTTTGTCCCCGGGCGCTGAAAGCCCTAGCTACGCCTCTGCTTAAGTTCCTGTATAGAACATACATTATCCCATACAAACTCTCTAAGATGAAACAAGGAGAATCCGGGAAATGTTGGAGATGTCAGGAAGACCGAGCTGATTTTTTACATGTGTTCTGGAGTTGCCCTAGAATACAAGAGTTCTGGGCTGATATTCATGATATGCTTTTTGTGCTCTTTAATGGCCTAATACCCTACACTATCAAAGCTTTACTACTGGGGATTTTTGGGGATATTGCACTCTCTGATAAGAAGCTATATCTAGCTCGTTTAATACTTATGTACTCCAAAAGAGCAATTGCTTTACAGTGGAAGAAACAATCTCCACCCTCACTAATGGCTCTTAAAAAAGAGATTAATTTGGATGTCCCTATAGATAAGTCTGTCTACGAGGCCTGAAAGTCTACCAAAAAGTTTTACAAAATATGGAAATGCTGGCTGAAATTCTGTAACCGGGATTTGTAAATGCTATATATAACCCTGGATGTATTTTCCCCAACCTGAGGACTTAAGAGCGGCGGCCGCTTCCTCCCTTATATTCCCCATTGCCTCTCTCCTATCTCATATTACAGCAGCGCTTCCTGTGCGGCTGCTGTTAGGAGGGAAGGGGGCGGGGCAGCGGTTCTCATGGTAACGGCGATCGCCGCTACAGGAAGCCGCTGCCCTGCTTCCTTCCCTTCTTTACAGCAGCCGCGCGGGAAGCTCTGCTGTATTACGAGATGCTGCAACCGAGGAGAGGAGCGCCTGGGGGAATATAAGGAAGGAAGTGACCGCCCGCTCATAAGGTAACAGGAGCGGCGGCCGCGGGGTGGAGAGGGCACCTATCCTAGCTACACTGGGGCACTATACTGGGGTAACTACTGGCTACACTGTTCTAACTGTACTGGCGACACTGGGGCAGCTATACTGGGCTAACTGTACTTGCTATACTGGGCTAACTGTACTAGCTATACTGAGCTAACTGTACTTGCTATACTGGGGTAACAGTAGTTGCTATACTGGGGTAACTACTGGCTACATTGGGCTAACTGTACTTGCTATACTGCGGTAACTATACTTGCTATACTGTGGTAACTATACTTGCTATACTAGGCTAACAATACTTGCTATACTGGGCTAACTGTACTTGCTATACTGGGCTAACTGTACTAGCTATACTGGGCTAACGGTACTAGCTATACTGAGCTAACTGAACTAGCTATACTGAGCTAACTGTACTAGCTATACTGGGCTAACTGTACTTGCTATACTGGGCTAACTGTACTGGCTATACTGGGCTAACTGTACTAGCTATACTGGGCTAACTGTACTAGCTATACTGGGCTAACTGTACTAGCTATACTGGGCTAACTGTACTAGCTATACTGGGCTAACTCTACTAGCTATACTGGGCTAACTGTACTAGCTATACTGGGCTAACTGTACTTGCTATACTGGGCTAACTGTACTAGCTATACTGGGCTAACTGTACTAGCTATACTGGGCTAACTGAACTAGCTATACTGGGCTAACTGTACTTGCTATACTGTGGTAACTGCCGCCGCCACTAGCCACGCCTCTCCAACACCCCCAGCCCCCCCCCCCCCCCCCGGGGGCCCCGGAGAAAATTTTGGTCGGGACAGTGGGCCCCGGGCTCAAAAAGGTTGGGGACCCCTGTGTTAGACAATGTATTTTTGCCTCCTGTATGTTTTGCCTTGTTGGATGGGAGGGGGGCCGGGTGTGAGATAGGAGCGGGAGAACCTTGTTGGGTATGTTACGTTATATTTTCTGTTAAAAAAACAATAAAAATGTTTTACAAAAAAAAAAATTGTCACCATGTGATAAATGTCAGAATGTAAATCAGGGAGGAGAAAGATTTTATAATGGGCAAACACTGACTAAATCATTTATACATAATTATTGTAAAAATGAAGCACTTTTTTATTACATTATTTTCACTGGAGTTCCTCTTTAAGGTTTGTTGTCTAAGTGTGCAATTGAGTCTCCCCATCTGTAATAATCATTTATCTTACTGTGTGTCACAGTAGGGCATCCACTCAATATGATTATGCCACAACTCCTCAAGCCCATCTCCATGATGCAGGTTTTTCCGCAAGGCTTGGTGTACAGAGGCGCCAGAGTAGAATAAAATTGTTTAAAAACCGTCTATAAAGAGGGGGATGTTCAGGTGGACTTACCTCCCTCGAAAATATAAAACTCAATTGAGTCACAATATATCAATACAAATATTTTATTTAACTCCACTTAGTGCAACGCGTTTCGCAGGTGTGGTCCCGCTTCATCAGGCAAACAGGAGTATAACTCAATGGGTCTAAACGCAGAAGTGAGCGCTCTGTACACCTCTGGCGCCTCTGTACACCAAGCCTTGCTGAAATCTTGTTTCCACCCTCGGTGGAGGGGTGCTACAGCGTTTCCTATCTACAGAGAGCGACATCTTAAAAACCTGAGTGGGGTCAGATTCTAATACTCCCCACCTGCACTTGAAGTGGTTGCCTATGGGTAACCCATGTTTGTGAGTATATCTAAATATTTTGCTTTAAACCACAACCATCTCAACAATACTACACAATATTGGGCGCTTGATTTCTCTTTGTTCTTTCATCCATGATGCAGGTGTTCCACCTATTAATGGACGGATCCCCAATGTGTACATTCTTCTGTGTCTTCCTTGCACCAGAAGTAAAAGCTATCACTTGGGTCACTTCTTGTATCACAGCTTCTTAGTCCTGTGGCTGTTGCTGTAGAAAGATTATGATCTGTCCCCAAACCCTGCTGATCACCATGAAACCAACCTTCCTTCTCCCAGTGGCTGTATTTGGATGAGCTAATATCAGTTTTACTGTATTACAAATAAAATATTATTTGGCAAACATCTGAGCAAATGTGGTAGGCAGACACAGAACATTTATATTGTGCTTTTCTCCTGGTGGACTAATAGTGCTTCAGGGCTGCAGCCACTTAGGGCACGCTCCACGAGACCAGGATCATTAGGAAGCCTTGCCCAAAGACTCCTTACTGTTTTATATACTGGCTTGAGCTGGTATTTGAACCCTGGTCAAAGGCAACCCTACATCAAAGACAACATCCAGCTTATAGTGGCTACCAAAATCACTACTAACATTTTTTTAATGTCAACTGCATTCAAAAAATATATAGGTTGGTGTGTTTATTTTTGTGTTTCAAAGATTTTATTGGGTTTTACATTTTTTTAAGCAATACAAGATTACAGTGCATAAATCTGTATGAAACAAAGAACATAGAGAAAAACAAAAAAGTCAACAGAGACATTAAAACAACGTTGTCTCATGAAGTGGGGATCGTCGGAAGTAATGTAGAGTTTGCTCCAGAGGGCTAAGCCCAGCTATCTGGAGCATGCTGCAGGTCATTAGGGAGAGGGAGCCTGATTGCAATCACGACTAACTGAGACCCCTGGAGCCCATCGTCCAGCGATAGATGAGCTACCGAGGAAAGGGGTCGCAAATGTTGGCTTAGCAGATTAGTTGAGAAAGAGATGAAGAGAGAGAAAGAGGAGGAAAGAGAAAAGGAGAGAGAAAAAGAAAAGGAGAGAGAAAAAGAAAAGAGGGTACTCCCGTCCTATAGACCCGTTATCAGCGGACCATCCATTGATGGATGTTTGGTGTGTTTATTTTTAACGCTTGTGAGTGCAAATTGCATTTTATTCATGCAATTGTGATGATAGAAATCCTTGGCAGGAAAAAGCACTTTTGAGAGATGAAGTTATCTGTCAGAGTTCCTACTGAAAAAGAACAAATCAAAGAAGTTATAAATCAGATGAATTGATTCAGTAGTTGGAAAAGTTGCTTTGCAGAAAAGTAAAACTTGCAATGATTAGTGACAGCCTAAGCTGAGAAAACTATGGCTGCTGACATCCAAGAGGGCTTTATTTCACCAGCCTCGACATGAATAAAGAGCTCAGAATAGCAGATTAGTAGTTTGACTTGCAAACCATCACTGAGCGTCTGCTAAATGCCCTCTGTAATGGAATTGAGAGTGAGAAATAATACTGTATTTTATCATCTTTCATTGTCTTCTCCTTCCATACCTTTGGGGGTTTATTTGATAAGTTTGGAGAACAGTGGAGCACAAAAATAATCTAACGAACCTGGACTACATCATTTTAAGTGCTGTTTCACACATCCTGCTGACAGTGGTACATTTACTGCCTTCAGCTGTGTCATATCAGAACATGACAGTTGCTGAAAGGTAAGTAAAAACTTTTTCATTGTTATAAAAATGTACCACACATGTGCAATAAAGCAAAACTGAAATGAGGAACCCTACTTCAGGTTAGATCAGAGATGGATTAAGTTGAAGTGGGGCTCTAGGCAAGGTAGTAGCTTTGGGACCCCCTCATGGTTCTTTTGGTAAGCTGAGGTAAAGAGGGGTCAGAGAAAGTAGTAGGTGGACCCCTTGATGCGCACTAAGCCCCAGGCACCTGCCTATGTTGCCTTGTAGATGATCCTGGTTAGATACATATCTATGTAGAGGGAAGGCTCTGGACACTATAGAGTCTGTCCCATCACTCCCATCATGGAGTTACACAACTGGCTATGTGTTCGGTATTGCTTTGCAGCCTTTGGAAGTACTGCCATCCCCAAGTGCTTGTGAAGACAAGTTCATCCATACTGCGCATGCAAATGCCCAGACTTGCGCATAGTTCCGATATTGTTAACTGAGTGTGAATGCTTTCCAAACATTCACATATGCTTTTAATGTACTAAAAAATAATGTAGAATTCTCATTTTTTCTAAATGTGTAATGCCATTTATGACTTGACTGCAACAAGTTAAAAGTATCCACAAAGACTTTTTATTCACCCTGTAGAATACATAGAATGAGATGAGGATTCAAGGATTATGCCTGGTACACATCATGCAATTTCCCGTCAGACAGACGGGTTGAATAGATATTTCCCGACAGATCCGATCTAATTTCCAATCTTTTTTATGATCATTTCTATGCAAATCGATCAGAAAAACGTTCGGAAATCAGATCGGACCTGTCAGAAATGAACTATTCAACCCATCTATCTGATGGGAAATTGCATGGTGCTACATTCCCACTGACACATTGTAGTGTGTTGTAAGCAAACACAATGCAATTAGAATGTAATAGGATTTTCACATAGGCAGGTCAGCAGTGTGGTGCTGCAGAATCCATTGGAATAACGCGGGGCATGTTGTGGAATACTGGACAACAGGCCTGACGCATAAAGTTCAGTAAAGTAGCTGTGTGCAGGGAGCACGTGGGAATTTTACTGATAATAGCATGGGGGGGGGGCGCATTGAGAGAGCCCTACCCATTAGCGTCATGTGATACAAACTTTACCGAACTTTAGTGCATCAGGCCCAATGTGTGCAATTAAAGTTGCAGTGGAGAATACTTTTCATTAACTGTGTGCTTCACTGTATACGTCACATGGACCGGAGTGTATGCAAAGTGATTTTTTCCCCTCCGCTACATTGAGATCCTGTTTTTATAGTGCTTGAATCGCAATGCCCCAGTGTACAACCAGCCTTAAAAGATGTATGCAAATAAATGAGTGGCCATAATGTCCTGTTCCCCCAATCATCTACACATAACACCACATTTACTCAAACATTCCTGCGGCAAGTCCATTACTCTCTTGCTTTGAGTGACCCAGACAAATGGGAATGGTCGCACACAGAGAAATGCTTGTATTCCACTGAAGTTTCTTGGTAAATCACACAGCAATACAGGACAAAGCTTCATGCACATTTCACATGTGGGGCACAATCATGGAATGTTTGGATGCTCATACACCTCTCCTTCCTGCATGTGGTACCCGATAGGAAAGTCACTGAGAAGGTCGCATAGCAAACGTGTAAAATGTCATTTCAGAGACAAAATGGGGTGGAACTTTCACAGTGAACTAGAAAGAGCTTGAAAAAATGTGCCACACTCTCAAATGGGCTGATCTTTGGCAAGTCTCAAATATGGAATTTAATACATTTATTTCTAGCATGGGAAAAACAAAAACAAATGAATTTACAGAACACAGAAGTGTGTACAGTGTCTGGAAAGTATGTATGCCCTGGGAAGAATGTTACTCATGCAAACAATATACTTGTATAGAACGGCAACAATATACCCCTAGATATGCGATACAAACACCAATGACTTTTACAGCACAGGAATAAAAATAACGTGCATTCTGAATGGATTGGATTCAGTTTCACAAATGTTGCACAATGTGAATTAAATGTCACAGTGAAAATGCAACAATGTCTTCATAAATAAGTGTTACAGGGCATTGGGTATTACCCCAGGATGCAGAGGCATTGCATGTATCCCCAAGTTGCAAAGGCTTTAGACTCTGCAAAATATGTTGATGTTGCAGTAATGATACTGATATATGGTAATTAGGATTACCTAAAGAGCTAGCACTCATTCGCTGCCATTTTAGCCAACCCTTGGAGTCCAGGGCTTAGTTGAGATTATTTATAGCCGCAATTGCCAGGCTTGAGTTTAATTCAGTGCACATTGTATGAAATACTGTGTATCATGACTTGCAGGGCACTCAATTGTGTGTATTGCACGGGAACTCTGTCTGTCTTGGATTTATGTAAAAAAAGAAGACCCTTGTGGTGGAAGCTGCATGCAACTGCAGTCACATCCCCAGTAAAGTAAAAAAAAATATTTAGTAACCTTTCAGAAATCCTCTCTGTGTCAACACAGCTGGCAAGGGTTGCAATGTTTTTTCTTAATCCAGGTGGGTGCATAACTAAAATCATGCCCTTTCCCCACCTGGTGTGTTATCCCATGTCTGGGAGGTCAATCTGGGGGTGGGAGGGGGCAAATAACAATAACCATGCACTGATCATGACTTAATTGCATTTTAAAATCACACAGCAATTTCCTTTTTCCTGCATACTGTATGCGATTCACATGCAATGCTATCCTATAGGGAATCCAAATTGCATGCAATTGCATTCATTTTTTATGCATTTTTGAAAAAAAGAAGGAAAAAAAAGATTTTTTTGATGTATCTTTTCACCGATTAAATATGATTAATTATTAAAAACAGAAAATTCACAAACAATGCATGACAAATGCAAACACAGTAAAAAAAAAAAAAACGGAGAAACGCACTTGCGGAGAAAACCACTGTGGATTGCTAAAAACTCTTAGTTTTCCGCACAGACAAGTGTGCTCCCAGCATTACAGGAGAACTAGAATGAAAAAAGTGACATGGAAAAAATATTTTTAATGAATTTTACTCTCAGATACTTACCTATGGAGAGGAAAGGCCCTTGATCCTGTTGAGCCGTTCCGGTCCCCTCGTCAGAGCGATTCAACCAACTGAATGAATACACCTCCGTGAGCCTTCGAAAGGCTTTAGGAGCACTCCTGACCCCAAGTGCCCTCGATGAAGGGTAGCTCTGTCCTGCACATGTGTGAGCGCAATTGAGTGTGCACTCAAACATGCGCAGTATAAAGACGCCAGTCTTTGAGGGGCGCTCAAGGGTATGAGTGCTCCCGATGCCTTACAAGGGCTTCCGGAGATGGCAAATTCAAAGGGAGATAACAGTGCTGGAACCGGGACACCGAAGGAGGAACAGGAAGGCTCTTTAGGATCTTCTTTGGGTCTTCCCTCTCCATAGGTAAGTATCTGACTTTATTTTTATTTTTATTTTTTTTAAGTCTAATCATAGTGGAATAGTTATTTCTTGCCAGAGAAATTCTGTTTAAGGAAAACTAGGATTCATTTTACATGTTTTGAGCATGAATGTTATTTGCATTATTTAAAAAAAAAAAAAAAGATAAACGCGGTCTCATTTCTTTCATTAAATATGATGGGCAAATAAATGCCCATTAGAGAAAAGGAGAGGGCGATGAGCGCTTGTATAATTCAGCAGAATACTGTTTTATATAATGATGATAATGAAGATGGGTTTTGAAACAGATCCCAATGCTCAGCGGAAACAGACAGAGATTTGACTAATGACAGCAGAGACAGCATGATTTTACTTTGTCTCCTGTCATACATTTAAAAATAGTGATTCAGAGAATTGTGCATTCAGCTTGTTAGTTCTTTCTGGCTTGCTCTGTTATGACCAATTTCCCACTGAAAGCAGATCTCGTAGAGAGACTAGATTGGAGAGGGTGATGGAGTTGCTTGGGATGAGACAGCCGGCTATGTGAGCAGAAGAAGTCGCATTTCACATCTGGAAGTTAGACGCACTGGAGCTTTTCAAGTTTAAAGCACACCTATAAGGGAAAAAAGTTGAAAAAACAGATACTTAGTAATAGCAGGCCTCTGGATGGTCCTGGGGCTTCCCCGGTATTCCTTGACCCCTCCCCTGCTGCCCAGTACACTCTTCCTCTTTATGGCCGTGCTCCTATCCATGTACGAGCACAGGCATACTCAGGCAAGTACAGCAGAACAAAGCTTGGGCACTGGGCATGGGGTGGACCGTACTCGCATATCCGCAGTATGGCCACAAGAAAATATTACGAGAATTTTGTTGAATATGTTTAGAGGGATCAAGCACTAGAATGGAGTGGTATAAGAAGATGGGGAAGCCTCCGGACTATCTAAAAGCTTTCCTCTATTGAGGTAAGTATGTCGTTTTTTTCATGACTTCAGTTACCATATCAGGCATCATACAAAGCTTTTTTTAAATAAGACAGAAAACTCCCAATATACAAAAGTAGAGATGGCCATGAGTCAAGATCTTTTATGGAAAAAATTAGCTAAGTAGAATTTACAAACATTTACCACATTAAATTTGTCTAAGATAGACTAATGTCTCCCTTTGCCAACAGAAAAGTGGTAGATAGCAACATGTGCACAGCACGCTGTAAAACCCTTTGAAATAACAAGCAATATGGCAGCCCCTAAGTAGGCAAAAAAAAAAACAGGCAACAGGAATCAAAAATGGGGAGGAAGCAATAAATAAAACACGAGTTGATACACAAACCGTAGTTCTGATAAATCACGGATTAAACATAGCAGAATCTTATTCACCTCTCCATCAGAATAATGAAACATACTGAATTTTTTTTGTTAATTACATGTTTTGATTTTATCAATCTCTACCCAAGTTTGATATGTGCAGGGCATGCATAGCAATATTCACTGATCTTCATCACAATTCTCAAACGGCTTGTCATTTTGCGGTCAATGTTATCTATTGCTTCAGCAGAATCAATCTTTGTCCCCTTACTACCAATGTATCCATGCTACTCAAAAGTTATAAGAATAAAAAAATGCACAGAGTTGGAACTTCAAAACTAACAAGGCAAGACACTGGCCTGTTAACTGCAATGCAGTTTTAGATTGCATTGTATGTGTGTGGTGAGATATTATAAAAAAGATTGGATCAAGAGGACCATCACACAGTTTACTATTTCCTGATTAGCTTTTAATAGAAACTATTTTTTTTCTTTCTTTTTTTTAACACATAGCTCTCCTCTCATATGCAGCCATTCGCAGTATCAGTCAGTAAAGAGTATGAGATAGAAACAAAAAGCCTCTCCACCCCATAGCTTGCCACTCCCCATCAACACCCCCTTCCTCCCTCATGGCCCCTCCCCATCTGAGGTAATGCTGGATTTCTAGAAGCATAACCGGTACTTTATGAAACCACTACAATGTATTGCAGTCCACAATCAAGTATTCAACTTTATTCATTCCAAAAAATGTAGAAACATTTCCCCAAAAATCCATCAACAGTTTTTTGCATACATTTGCAGGCTTGGTAAGATACACATTTGCCAGTGACTGGATAGAGAATTGCACATAGATGGATTTGGCTTGAGGAACTTTTTAGCAATTTTTAGGGAACAACATTAATCCGTTTAGGGCATAAGTGGCTCTTCATTAGTCCTTTGCAAACAAAGTCTAATATTAAAACAAACACATATAATCAGAGATCTGTACAATAGATAAATATATTCAATAGAGTACCACTCACCAAAAAGACACCAAAATAATTGTACAAGGTAATGGCCCATATGCAATTAACTTTTTCTCCTGACTTTTCTCCTAAGTGATATTTTCAAACTTATCAATAAAGTATATCTTAACCACTTCACAACTGAGGGGTTTAAGGCCCCGTTCACACTTGCGTTTTGGCAAGTAAACGGACCGGATCCTGATCGGATCAGGACCTGATCCTGATCAGAACCGTATGTATCAGGCATGCATCAGGCTGCCATCCGGATCCGTGGGCAAAAAATAGTGAAATTTAAATAAAAAAATGTTGGGGTCAGCAGAAGGTGCACCTGGTGCACCTGTAGAATCAGGTTCCTCCGCTGTAGGCCTCACCTCCACCTCCGACATTCTGCCAAAACAGCTCCAGCACGTCTGTCACTGCTGCTCCACTCCAGATATGCTGGGCCCATGTGTCCCCATCCGAAATGGCTGCTTGGATACGCATAGGAAGTGGGGTAGAACATCAGGTTTTTGTAGGCAGTGTGTTCTGTGCCTTCCGTTCCCCATTGGTTTCTGTGTTCCGGATGGTGCTGTCAGGCTCAGGTCCGGCTCCGGTCCTGGTGCGTGGGCCGGTGATCCGGACCCAAAAAATAGCGCATGTTGGAAAAGTGTCCGGAGTCCGGATCTGTCCGGCTCCGTACTGTACGGAACGGACACATGTGAACGTCCGCATAGACTTTGCATTGCTATGCGAAACGTACGTTACGTTTGTACAGTCAGTATACGGTCCGGATCAGATCAGGAAAATCCGGACAGGGAACGCTAATGTGAACCGGGCCTAATTACCCGTTGAGCACCAGAGCAATTTTCACCTTTCAGCGCGCCTTCCATTCATTCGTCTATAACTTTATCATTACTAATCACAATGAAATGAACTATATCTTGTTTTTTTTTTGCCACCAATTAGGCTTTCTTTAGGTGGGACATTATGCCAAGAATTATTTTATTCTAAATGTGTTTTATTGGGAAAATAGGAAAAAATGTGGGAAAAAATGCATTATTTTTCAGTTTTTGGCCATTATAGTCTTTAAATAATGCATGCTACTGTAATTAAAACCCATGAAATGTATTTGCCAATTTGTCCCGGTTATAAAACCGTTTAAATTATGTCCCTATCACAATGCTTGGCGCCAATATTTTATTCGGAAATAAAGGTGCATTTTTTTCAGTTTTGCATCCATCCCTAATTACAAGCCCGTAGTTTATAAAGTAACAGTATTATACCCTCTTGACATAAATATTTAAAAAGTTCAGTCCCTAAGATAACTATTTATGTATTATTTTTTTATTGTAATTTTTTTTTTGAATTACAAAAAAAAATAAAAAATTGGGGAGTGTGGGAGGTAATGAATTTTTAGTGTAAAACTAATGTATTTGTATATGAAAAATGCTTTAGGGTGTAGTTTTACTATTTGCCCACAAGATAGCCGCAGTAACTTTTTGTTTATGCGACCTGCAAGCGTAGGAAGTACTTATGAGGCTGGGAAACGTTTTCTTTCACAATGATCGCGCTGCTTCTCATAGAAGCAGCCGATCATTGCGGGGGGCTTAGATCAACGAACGGGAATGGTTTTTCCCATTCATTGATCTCCGGGCGAGCGGAGCGGCGGCGTGCACGAGCGCGGGGACACGCGCACGAGCGAGCGGGAGCGCGGACAGCGGCAGGAGGTGCGGATATCTCCGTCCCTGGTGTTGACAGGGTGGAAAAAGGGACAGAGATATCCGCACCGCTGGTGGTAAAGTGGTTAAGCCACCAGCAAGCCTACAAAGTACTCAAAACAATTTTAATAGTTCCCTTCCACCTACTTTTGGTACTTTTTCAATTGCAGAGTGCTGAAAATTATTTTAAATAGAAGATGAAAATGTATCTCCTAGGAGTAGTCAGGAGAAAAAGTGAATTGCATATGGGCCCATGAGTTCAATGTAACCCAATTCCATCTGAACGCAGTGGTGATCAAAAATTGAAATGAGAAAGGAGTATAATAGAGAATGTGCAAATATCCCAGAATAAACGTTTTTAGGAACGCCACAAGAGGTATCTAAGGTGATTCAGACAATATTTTCAAACGTTATTGGTATTATTTATATTATAATTTGGTTGCTTGGCAAAGGTCCCTTGAACCATTCCTAATGGCTAATGTTTTATGAACAGGCCAAGGATTTACAGTAGATACTGAGATCATTTTTATTTAGTATCACATTTCACCACCATTAAAAAATTATTGGGTTAAAATGCCATCCCTGTTATTATGCAAATTCCTCTAGATCTAAATTGGGAGATGTGGCAATAGGCGATATGAGAACTACCTTAGCGCTGCTAGATGTACTGGCTGACCTCAGCTGCCAATTTATTAGTATGAAAGTCAAAATCAAAGTGAAAATATTCAGAGATGCATCTTATTCCCCCAGTGCCCAAAAAGGGTCCTCCGTTTTTCAATGTAAAAAGCTTGAGGCTGTGCAATAGCCGTTTGCATGTTAGCTAGGATGCTTAGGAGTTGTAAGGTGAATAATTATGTAACCCAAATTAATAATAAAAATCTGGTAATCCTTTACACTAATATCTTGAAAGCTTTTAGAAATTTCTATTGAGATTAGTATAATCTTTCCACTATTCACAGTGATGTAGCTAAAACTCTGAAGCTTAGTCAGCGTTGCCTCTGCCAAGAATCTAGCATGTGTATGGTGACCACCAATCCCCCACCCTTCATGTTCAATGGATTGTCAAACAACCAGCCAGCCAGGCGGATCACCACAGCTGAGTGCTGGCCAAGGGCATTGTTCTCTTAATCACCCCTCCTGCTATGTACCACTCTGTCGTGTGCTGCACCATTGGCCCTCCACCGCCCTCATCCTGCTTTGCTTACAATGCGCATGGACTCAGTTAAGGAAAGTTTGGGAGTCGACTTGCCTAAGAGTAAGACCTACATTTTTCACTTTTAGCCTGGATGTTGGGAGTTGTAGGGGGCCACCTCTCTCTTTCCCTATGTCTGCCCCCTCTCTCTTTGTGTACCCCAAGCACTCGCCTTTCTCTCCTTACCCCGCGCCTATTTATTTTATTTATTTATCATATTTATAAAACGCCAATTTATTACGCAGCGCTGGACATTAGGTAAGGTTACAGACAATATTCAGAGGTGACATACAGCAATAAGACAATACAGGAATACATGCAAACCTGATCAAGCAGCATAGTATGAGTACAAGGTCACTAGATGGGATCGTAGTGATTAGGCAAGTTGAGTTCACTCAAGAGTTACTCAGATCCATTGGAAGGGTGTACGTTGATGGAGGTGTATGAACAGGTAGGAGACACAAGGAGGAGGACCCTGCCACAGCCTTACAATCTAGAAGGAGATGTAGGGGAGTTTAGAGCACCAGTGTGTGTGTGTGTGTAAGGGGGGGGGGGGGGTAGGCCAGGGTGATAAGGTGCTCCTATATGCACAGCTCTGAATGTGCGGACCTATTCTACCACTGTGTGCCTGGATGTTCATCTCCTCATCAGTGTGGCCTGGTTAGTGAGGAGTTAATGGCTGCACTTGAGGATTATAAGTGGTTCATGGCTGCAACACCTTATGCAATGCAGCTATTAACACCCTCAAAAGCGGCCATTAACCCCTCCTGGTCCCCAAGTGCAGCCATTAACCCTTCCTGGTCCCTAAACGTAGTCATTAACCATTAACTTTTCAGGGATGACTTATATGTGAGTAATTAAAGAATTCCAACTTAATAAGGTCAAATATTGGAGTTGACTTACACGTGGGGTTGACTTATAGTCGAGGATAATCACTAATGTTCTTCTTAAGTTTATTCTTGGTTCAGTTTTGCTTTAAATGTAGTATAAATAAAAACCAACAACATACACTATGGGAACCAAACACCTAGACCATTCAGTGTTTGCAGCATCATCTTAAATCCTATTATTGCATCATAATTTAGCAGATTTATAATTGTACCTTTATTCCCTTATTGGTTAGCAAAAGTCATAATACTTGTTGAGAGGCAAAGGTTTATGTGTCATGCAAAGAGGGTCACTTCTGACCTGCACTACTGCATTCTTTAAGTTTCATGACAACTTGCGACAGCCAGCTTTTGGGAACTCCACCTGTCCTGACTGATTCTAGGTGGAGTCCAATATTCGATGACTGTATTGTGTGTATGTAATCAGTCCATCCAATATACATTATTAGTGCATGCTGATAAACACAGATGTGTCCTGGAAGGACAAACATTTTAGAGAAATCAACAGTCTTTGTCGCATAGAATGAGAAAAGAAAATGCAGAGTGCAGACCTCCCCAATCACACACTTAAAGCATGAATCAAAAGCCTACTGGTTACAATGGGAAGATCAGACATTGTGACATCAAGAAAAATCTTATTAACAATCATAAGATCTATACGTGCAGTTACTTTAATAAGAAAATATCTGACACAAGTATTTTCCTTTACTTAAAGGACCACTATCCCAAAAAAATTGTAAAATTTAAAATACACATAAACACATACAAATAAGTAAAATGATATAACATATATATATATATATATATATATATATATATATATATGTGTGTGTGTGTGTGTGTGTGTGTGTGTGTGTGTGTGTGTGTGTGTGTGTGTGTGTGTGTGTATATATATATCTATATATATATATATATATATATATATATATATATATATATATATATAGATAGATAGATAGATAGATAGATAGATAGATATTATAAATATATATAAATAATAACTACCTACCTACCTAACTGACATTTTAACTTAAGCTATCCAACTGTCAACCTAAAACCATAGCCAGTAACTCTAGCTGCAGTGGCGTAGCAATAGGGGTTGCAGAGGTAACGACCGCATCGGGGCCCTTGGGCTTGAGGGGCCCCGAGAAACTCGCCCTCAAATGCAGAATTAGCTCTTTATTGCTTTTGTGGTGTAATAATCACTTCTTATTGATGCTTTAAATGTTAGTAGTCATTAACAAACTGTTCCCCATCCCCTTTCTGCAACTCTGACACTGTTGTTGTCCTTGGCATGTTTTGGTTCACCGTGTCAATTGTTATATATAGAGTGCTTGGGGGGCCCAATATAAAAGTTTCACCGGGGCCCATAGCTCATTAGCTATGCCACTGTCTAGCTGCAGTTATGTGTCAGCAGCTGCACTGAGGGTAATGGAGAATTTCAGAAGCTTGTACGTCCTGAAGCAGTAATGCTGTGGAAAGGCATAAGATATAAAAAGGAAATGACACCCAGTGGAAGCCACACCTGGGGATTGAGTCACTAAACCATGATAACTTATATCACAACTGCGGTAGTGTTTTTGCGCGCGCAATTGTTTAGATTTGCGCGCAAAAATCCGCAATTGCACGCGGAAACGCTAGCGTGGCCGTGATATGAGTTATCACGGTTTAGTGAATTAAGCCTCTGGTGTATTATCTCAAGGGGAGCTAGTCTTGTTGAGATGACCCAGCAGGAAACCTTATAGACGAATGACCGATCCCTGCTCACGACAATTTGGTTGCAGTCACAAATTTGTAAGACATAGTTGACTCAGCGGGAAACACTTATTCATACCAACAACTGAATAGTAAAGTTGTGCGAGCAGATCCGCTAAATGAAGCAAGCGCCATGCCCAAAGCCCAGCGGCTGAAGGCCATGGGCAAGGGTCCTGGTGTACAATTATACTGTTAGTGTTTCTCCTGGGTCCCATATTTCGTACAAATTAGTGAACATGACCAAATTGAAGCAAGCAAGGAGTGGCCATTGGTCTATGAGGTTTCCTGCTGGGTACCCTCAACTGGACTAGCTCTTCTCAGGGTGTAAACACAGCACGAAATGCAGTAAGCTTCAAAACTAATAATTCTGGTTACCTAGCCAGGGCACCCACCATATAAGCTTAAGCTCCAGTGGTGTTTCATCTTCAGACCAACCACCTTACTATGTTCGCTCCACAGTGTGGTCTTCTTCCTGATGGAATATATAGTATATGCAAATCCTTTATTTGTCAGTTCCATTAGAGAAGGCTATCATAAGGAATTGTATGGAAAATACCCCAGGGGGGGCAGAATACAGCTTCAGAATAAATATCAAAAAGTGCCCAGGAAAAATAAATGTATTAAACACATACAACTATTTGGTGGAGGGGTTCTTACCTCCATGAATCAGTGCAGGCAGAAATTAAAAGGTCACTATGGTGAAAAACTGTAAAAATGTAAAATACATACTGGTATGTACACATGCAAATACTCATCCTAGACACACACACACACACACACACACACACACACACACACACACACACACACACACACACACACACACACACACACACACACACACACACACACACCAGTATTACTATGCAAGATGTTCACATACTATCAATAACAGGCATATACTGTATCAGTGGTATGAAGACAATACCACTGACAGACAGATATAACCAAAAAAGCACAAAAAGACAAATACTAATGTATTACAGACATTACTGCACTGGCAGACAGATATTACCAATGCTATTCAGATATCAGTGGCATTAAGATAATACCAACTACAGGTTGTCATCAATAATGTACAAATCATACAAACAACAGCCAGATATTACTGGCGACATAGTAACAAGAGGCTTACAGATATCATCAATGGATATGTGATGTGAAACTCAACTAGTAAGTTTATTTTGCTCTACACTGAGCAGAAACTCTTGGACTGAACAGAAAGTCTTGGACTAAACAGGAGCTTTGTACAGGACTAATCAAGTTCGGAAAGCTAAAGACTGTTGCTTGCCATCTTCACCACTGAGGGGTTTTTCCCCTTTAGGACCAGAGCAATTTTCACCTGTCAGCGTTCCTCCCTTTCTTACACCAATAACTTAAATACAACTAATCACAACGACATGATCTTGTTTTTTTTCGCCACCAATTAGGCTTTCTTTGAGAGGTACATTATGCTAAGAATGATTTTATTCTAAACACATTTTAATTGGAATAACAAGAAAAAAATGGCAAAAATGTATTATTTATCAGTTTTCGGCCATTATAGTGTTAAAATAAATAGTTCTACTGTGGATAAAACCCACACATTTTATTTGCCCATTTGTCCCGGTTATTGCGACGATTAAAATTTTTCCCAATGTATGGCGCCAATATTTTATTTGAAAATAAAGGTGATTTTTTTCAGTTTTGCGTCCATCACTATTTATAAGCCTGCAAATTAAAAAATAACAGTTATATACCCCCTTGACATACCTATTGAAAAATGTCAGTCCCTAAGGCAATTATTTATGTATTTTTTTATGTACATTTTTATTATATATATATATATATATATATATATAGTAGAAACCAAAAGTTTGGACACACCTTCTCATTCAAAGAGTTTTCTTTATTTTCATGACTATGAACATTGTAGATTCACACTAAAGGCATCCAAACTATGAATTAACACATGTGGAAGTATAGTACATAACCAAAAAGTGTGAAACAACTGAAAATATGTCATATTCTAGGTTCTTCAAAGTAGCCACCTTTTGCTTTGATTACTGCTTTGCACACTCTTGGCATTCTCTTCAGAATCAGACTCAGCATCAGAATCAGTTTATTCGCCGAGTACGACAGGCATCGCACCCGGAATTTTTTGTGGTACACACGGCATAGAAAAGTTTAGAGTTACATGTGAAAGGGGCATTTAGACAATAGACAGACAGAGATATAGAGAATGCAAGATAAAAACTGATAATAACAACTATATTGTTTAAGCAGCAGCGAGATTACATAACATGCATAACTTGATAAAGGGTGCAACTTGATTTGGGCCGCAGTGCGAGACTATCGTGTTTCCCGAGGGTGGTAGCTCGAGTTCAGCAGGCGGACGGCTTGGGGAAAGAAAGTATTTAAATGTCTGGAGGTCTTGGTAGGGATGGATCTGTAGCGGCGACCCAAAGGCAGGCGGTCAAAGTAGCGACTGCCGGGGTGGGAGGGGTTGTTCCGTATTTTATTTGCTCTCGACTACAGTCTAGAGGTGTGTAGGAGGTCCAGAGGTGGAAGGGATGACCCAATGATTCTCTCTGCAGTATTTATTACTCTCTGGAGCTTGAGTCTGTCTTGATGAGCTTCAAGAGGTAGTCACCTGAAATGGTCTTCCAACAGCCTTGAAGGAGTTCCCAGAGATGCTTAGCACTTGTTGGCCCCTTTGCCTTCACTCTGCAGTCCAGCTCACCCCAAACCATCTCGATTGGGTTCAGGTCTGGTGACTGTGGAGTCCAGGTCATCTGGCACAGCACCCCATCACTCTCCTTCCTGGTCAAATAGCCCTTACACGTCCTGAAGTTGAGTTTGGGGTCATTGTCCTGTTGAAATATAAATGATGGTCCAACTAAATGCAAACCGGATGGAAAAGCATGCCGCTGCAAGATGCTTTGATTGCCATGCTGGTTCAGTATGCCTTCAATTTCCCAACAGTGTCACCAGCAAAGCACCCCCACACCATCACACCTCCTTTATGCTTCTCGGTGGGAACCAGGCATGTAGAGACCATCCGTTCACCTTTTCTGCACCGCACAAAGACATAGTTGTTGGAACCAAAAATCCCAAATTTGGACTCATCAGACCAAAGCACAGATTTCCACTGGTCTAATGTCCATTCCTTGTGTTCTTTAGCCCAAATAAGTCTCTTCTGCTTGTTGTCTGTCCTTAGCAGTGGTTTCCTAGCAGATATTCTACCATGAAGGCCTGATTCACACAGTCTCCTCTTAACAGTTGTTCTAGAGATGTGTCTGCTGCTAGAACTCTGTTTGGCATTGTCCTGGTCTCTAATCTGAGCTGCTGTTAACCTGCGATTTCTGAGGCTGGTGACTCGGTGAACTTATCCTCCGCAGCAGAGGTGACTCTTGGTCTTCCTTTCCTGGGGCGGTCCGTATGTGAGTCAGTTTTTTTTTTGTAGCGTTTGATGGTTTTTGAGATTGCACTTGGGGACACTTTCAAGGTATTCCCTATTTTTCGGACTGACTGGCCTTAATTTCTTAAAGTAATGATGGCCACTCGGTTTTCTTTACTTAGCTGCTTTTTTCTTGCCACAACAAATTCTAAAAGTCTATTCAGTAGGACTATCAGCTGTGTATCCACCTGACTTCTTCACAACGCAACTGATGGTCCCAACCCCATTTATAAGGCAAGAAATCCCACTTATTAAACCTGACAGGGCACACCTGTGAAGTGAAAACCATTTCAGGTGACTACCTCTTGAAGCTCATCAAGAGAATGCCAAGAGTGTGCAAAGCAGTAATCAAAGCAAAAGGTGGCTACTTTGAAGAACCTAGAATATGACATATTTTCAGTTGTTTCACACTTTTTGGTTATGTACTATACTTCCACATGTGTTAATTCATAGTTTGGATGCCTTCAGTGTGAATCTACAATGTTCATAGTCATGAAAATAAAGAAAACTCTTCGAATGAGAAGGTGTGTCCAGACTTTTGGTCTAGGGTACTATGGGGGAGTGTGGGAGGGAAATAGTTAATTTTAGATGTAAGTCTAGGTATTTTTATTAATAAAATGTGGTGTGATGTAGTTTTACTGTTCGGCCACAAGATTTCCTCAGTCATTATTTCCATATTGTGTACGTAAGGACTTGAATTGAAAATAATGTGTGGCAGTGTAACACCCGGAAGATACATAATAGATGCCAGCGCTCATTGACTCAGGGACTTAGATTCATTCATGCCCCCGCTAACCGGCAGTAATGGCCGCTCCCATTGACTCATTTTCGCGGCCCTGGGACTTCAAATGAAGTTTCCCAGGATGTGATTGTACTGCAATATTAGAAAAAGGCACTCCACAGGCTTCAAACTTTCATTTGATTTATTAGAGCATGGACACATACATGTTATGGGTCACCTGACCCTTCCTCACACTTGAGGAATGGTCAGGTGACCCATAACATGTATGTGTCCATGCTCTAATAAATCAAATTAAAGTCTGAAGCCTGTGGAGCGCCCTTTTCTAATGTTGTTGGATACAAGGAAAGCAGGTGGTGGACCTGCAGGAAAAGTGCACCGGCCAGCTACCGAATCAAGGTGAGCCCCACTGAGTTCCAGGGTGGTTATTGATGTGATTATACTGCACCTGGGCCCATATGCAATTCATTTTTTTCTCCTGAGTTTTGTCCTTAGTGATATTTTTAAACTTGTTAATAAGGTTTTTTTTTTTTTTAAGCCACCACAAAGCAATTAAATAATCAAAATAATTTTGTTAACACTTTTTCACCAACTTTGGGTATTTTTTCAGTTGAAAAGTGCTGGAAAATTATTTCAAAGAGAAGTTGAAAAACTATCTCCAAGGAGAAAACTCAGGAATAAAGGTTAATTGCATATGGGCCCTGGTGCAGTAAGTAGTTAATTGATTAATCAGTTGCCAAGCATGGGCCCCCAGGAGGCGGGGCAGTCGGGGCCCACCGATGGGACCATCGGAGGTTCGGTGGCTCAGTCTGAGCCTGCTGCCCATTAATGTGATCAGAGGTGCCAGGAGGCTCAACAAGGAGTTACCTTAGTCAGTTAGTTAAACTTTATTATTATTATTTATATATACAGTATAAACCTGTGCCAAATGGGAGAAATTGATTTTACTTACCTGGGACTCCTTCCAGCCCACTGTAGTCCATCAGCTCTCTCAATAAAATAAAAATAAAATACACACTTGAATCAGCGGAATAAACAGAATAGGCACCAAACATTCTAACAGTTAATGATAATCTAAGATTGATGATGCATGTTTTTTGCATGGCTAAAAACAAAAAATGAATATGCTTTAGTTGACAGCCCCAATATCAGGTTTTTAGGGCTCATTTGGCACAGCATGTTGCTGAGTATAAGGAGGCAGCATGCTGAAAATATAGACCACGGAGCCTTTTTGAGTATTCAGTGACAAATGTTCACAGCAGTGCAGCATGACAATACTAGTTCCCTGGGAGTCCTGCTGATCCTCTGCCTCTAACGTTTATAGCCATAGACCCTGAACCAGCATGCAGAACAGATATTTCTGACAAAAATCTGACAAGGTTAACTACATGCTTGGTTCAGGTGTGTGATTCAGACACTACTGATGCATGAATATGTTTAAAAGGAAATAAATATGACAGCCTCCATGTACCTCTCACTTCAGGTTCCCTTTAAATACAGTAGATACCGGTTATCTGGAACTAAACTAATCAGCAGTCTCAACCAACAAGTGCAAATCGACTGCAGTACTAATAGTGGTAAAGGTTGCCGATTAACGTAGACGCCAACGGGACCGGTAGAGGAGCCAGGAGGACGCCGGCGGACCTCGTGGGCTACGGGGGGCTGGAGGAAGCCCCTGGTAAGTCCAAATTGCGATTTTAGGCAGAGCTTAGGGTCCCTTTAAACCCTGTAAAATTACATTTTGCTGTGGTACACTATACTATATAGAGAGTTCCAAGTTCTGCCTACACATTTTAAAGCAAACCTTAGATCCAGTCCTTGATAAAGGGGAACAGAAAGAGGCACAAAGAGGGACAGGGATCAGTCATTCTACAGAGGGATACAGTGGAGGCAGAGCTAAATAGTGGTGGCACAGATAGTGATACTGAGGGAACAGAGACAGGTTACAAAGTGGGTGGCAGAAGTAACACCGAGGGGGACATTGGAGGCACAGTGGAGGTACAGGGGACAGAGATTGGGACATTGGAGGCACAGTGGAGGTACAGGGGACAGAGATGGGGACATTGGAGGCACAGTGGAGGTACAGGGGACAGAGATTGGGACATTGGAGCCACAGTGGAGGTACAGAGGACAGAGATGGGGACATTGGAGGCACAGTGGAGGTACAGAGGACAGATATGGGGACATTGGAGGCACAATGGAGGTACAGGGGACAGAGATTGGGACATTGGAGGCACAGTGGAGGTACAGGGGACAGAGATGGGGACATTGGAGGCACAGTGGAGGTACAGGGGACAGAGATGGGGACATTGGAGGCACAGTGGAGGTACAGGGGACAGAGATTGGGACATTGGAGCCACAGTGGAGGTACAGAGGACAGAGATGGGGACATTGGAGGCACAGTGGAGGTACAGAGGACAGAGATGGGGACATTGGAGGCACAATGGAGGTACAGGGGACAGAGATGGGGACATTGGAGGCACAGTGGAGGTGCAGGGGACAGAGATGGGGACATTGGAGGCACAGTGGAGGTACAGAGGACAGAGATGGGGACATTGGAGGCCCAGTGGAGGTACAGGGGACAGAGATGGGGACATTGGAGGCACAGTGGAGGTGCAGGGGACAGAGATGGGGACATTGGAGGCACAGTGGAGGTACAGAGGACAGAGATGGGGACATTGGAGGCCCAGTGGAGGTACAGGGGACAGAGATGGGGACATTGAAAGCACAGTGGAGATACAGAGGACAGAGATGGGGACATTGGAGGCACAGTGGAGGTACAGAGGACAGAGATTGGGACATTGGAGGCACAGTGGAGGTACAGAGGACAGAGATGGGGACATTGGAGGCACAGTGGAGGTACAGAGGACAGAGAAGGCACAGTGTTTAAACTTAAGAATGTATTCAGGTTAAGAACGAACCTACAGTCCCTATCTCATTTGTTAACTGGGGACTACTTGTAATTATTACCTATATCGGTTTCATGCTTGTACGTGTACAGGACTAACAATGTTATTGATTTCATTATTATTACTCATTTATAAGCTTCAATAACATCACTTGAAAAGAAACGTTTATCTACATAACTAAATGTCTGAGTGAACACAGGTAAATAACTAGCATGAACTGTAAGTCGTCCCCCTTATTACTTCCTCATGGCTGACCTCACCATAATGAAAGTACTGCTGTCAAGCAGTTGTAAGCATTTCCTGGCTCTCACCTCCACCACACACTCCATCCCATCACTAAATAATTCATAGTTAACTACTAGCTAACTGGGGGGAGGAGAAGAAGGAGGAAAATAGTATGGCTCCTTTATCCATAACTTTTGTGTAGGAAAACTAAGCCATGCTAATACCAGGAGGCAAAGCTGGTCCCAGGCAGTCAGCAGAGATCAAGAGTGGCTTCCAGTCTGCTGCAACAGCTTTTAAAACTAAATAAACGAATGCATTAAAAGCTTATCTGCAGGGAAAGAGAGAAACTGGTGCACACCAGGAGCTGCACTCTGTGCCCATAATATCCCTCCTTCTCCCGGCCAGGCCACTCCTTCCCAGCAATGTGAGATGCACAAGGAGGCAGGGAATAGTGAGGGGGGAGGCAAGCTCATGTCACTATTAAATGTGAAACCGGACGGCTGTATGGCAAAGCTGTACTTTGCAGCTTTCCCAGGATTGTGCCTCATTCCCTATACACTTTCATGTTTTCCCAACTCCAGGGACTGAGCTGCACAGTGCATCATTCAGTCCTTTTCTTTCTCTTTATAGTGATTCCGGCCACCAAGTCAGTGACAGCAGTAGTATAAGGATCATACAGCCAGGAGGAGGAGGAGGAGGGGGGCTCCCCTTACCAGCCTGATATCGCGACCAGCAGCTGATTCAGCCTGTCAGGGACTACTTTCAATGCTCAGCAGGATCTAAGCCCTCTGATTCCTATTCTTCACCCCTGTCTGTCCCGGATCAACAAGTGAATGTGAGCAGAGCAGCAACTTGTCATATCGAGGTGACATCAGACCAAGTGCAAGGTAAGAGTGGTCCCGGTTGCCATGGATTCCCCAGTGCTTTTTAAAGTGCTCTGCTGCTTCAGTGTGTACGGAGAGAGTAACTTTGTAAGGGCTGGAGGGGAGATTCTGAGGAGCTTTAAAAACTTTTTTTTTCCACTCAGCTACCTTCGTGTTGGTAAACCTAATCCCATATGGAGAACTCAGAGCACCTCACACCTGGTCTGCCTGGGCTAAGCAGCAGGAGTATGCCCTACCTCCCTCCCTCCCTAGTATGACAAGTGCCATGGGAGAATATGCTGTGTACACCTGCTAAACCATCAGAGCTGAGCTCATGGCCAGTGTAATTCACTGATGCAGACCATAATACAGTCCTGTGAAAGCTATGACAGAGTTTCTAGACATTATTACAGTCAGTAAGCACCCTTTTGTGAGAAAGTATTTCCTGTTGAAAGTAACATTATCTCAAGTACCCCTTCACACATATTAGGAATACTTTATAGCTGTGAATCAAGTTTTTTATAGCACACCTTTAGTGGACTTTTACTTACCTGGGGCTTCTTCCAGCCCCCTGTACTCTTCAAGGCCCCTCAATGTCTTTGGGGTTCCCTCCATTTTGCTGGTGCCCCCCTCTGAAAAATCTGTGGCCAAGCTTGGCCGCAGGCTAATGCGTGTGCACAGTCTTGTACATATGATTGCATCAATCACACTCGTGTTCTGTGCATGCGTGATTATTTTGTGAACCGCGCATACGCAGAACGCTCCCGGTTACAGGAGCATGATTGATGGAGGTGCGCTGGTGGAATCGCGTATGTGCGGTAGCCCTGTTGGAGATTTTTCTGAGGGGGACAGCGACGCAACGTGGGGGACCCCAAAGATACTGAGGGGCCTCAAAGAACTATGGGATGCTGGAACAATACCCTGGTAAGTAAAAGTCCACTACTTCCTCCCTGTTCAGGTGTGCTTTAAAAAAGTAATGCTTTCAATTAGCTAAATTAAACATTCAGGTTTGTTACTATACAATCCTTTTATGCATCTTATTATAATGGATAAACCATGACAAGTTCATGCAGCCCCGAAACCCAACTGCAGCATTCCCCCTCGTCTGGGGTAAATTTACTGCATATGGACAACTTATGAGTTAGGTCATGCTACAAGTTCAGAACTGCACTAGCCACAGTGTTAGTCAAACATCAGATGTCAGCCCTATTTACTAACTTTGGCAAGAAAAGAGTCCAAGAAACTTTTAAAGATTGGTCATGCTCAGGCTACACAAGCAGGAAACATAAGACCAAAGAGTGGAATGTGTATGGGTAAGAAAGCATGTACACACAACAGCATGCACATGTCATGTGCAGGCATCCATAAGACTGCTTACTTCTAGTAATAAAAGACTTCATTATTTGTTCACAGTCACTATATAAGTAGGGAAAAAAGTTCTCAGAGATCACATGCATTACAAGACCGGAGCTTACAGTTCAGTTTGCATAAGATTACTTAGAGGTCAGAGCTGTGCTATATAGAGTACAAAAAGTAGCGTTAAATACTGAAAGAAGATAGTATCATGGACCACAGCTGTCAAAAGGATGGTGCTAGCTTGTCAGAGAGATGATGGAGTAATGTGTGCTGTTTATTGGTGCTATAGCGGCATCAGATGCCCTAGATGTTGGCTTTAGTGATTAGCAAATCTCAGTCTCCAGCATGTTCATTTCAGGCATATTTCATTATAATAGATAATAAAAGAATATGGTTTAGAATACACATTTGCCAATAAGCAATGCTAATCAGGAACCTATGATAGCATGATGGCATGCAGCGTCATCTTGCAGCTCAAATGTCCCAGCTTAGATCCCATGCCAAGATACTATCTGCATGGAGTTTGTATGTTATTCATGGTTTTGCCAGTTTTCTCACATAATCCCAAAATAAGGCTTAGTATGTGATTTTAGGCTGTAACCAGAGATGTTCAGTGAAGTGCTAATAATTCAGGCTTGCATGCAAAATTAATGCAGATTGTATGGATCTTGGAATTAGGCCATTAAGTATGGTCAGAAAGTGCACTTCATCAAGTTATTTTCATGCTGCATTTGCATTATTTACATAAAATTTGGTACTTTTCCGTTAGCAGGGCGCATCCAGCAGGTGGCGCTAATTACATTAATAGTTCACGTAACAAAAGTGTTAATGTAACCGATTGTAATGTGTTTTTACTGGCCATCTCGCTGCGGCCAAATGTATTGTAAAAAGTGAGTTAATTGAATTAAAATGAAGCCGGCGGCAATGTAACAGATGAAGCCATCAGCTTCGGCTCTCGCTCTCCTCTCCCTTGCCCTCTCTCCTATACAATACTGGTAGCCGGCGGGGACATGCGTGTCCCCCCAGAGTCGTTCGTCGCGGCAGGGAATCCTGATTATTTTCTTGCGACGAACACGCGTGTCCCCCAGTGTTCTGCAGGAGAGAGGCAGAATATAATGCAATCGGTTACATTAACACTTTTGTTACGTGAACTATTATTGTAATTAGCGCCACCTGTCGGATGCGCCCTGCTAACGGAAAAGTACCTAAAATTTGTATGCAAGCCGAAATTAGGAACATCTCACTTACCATTTCTGTGCCTTTGGGGGATAATGAGTGACATAGATTATTCAGTATACTCTATAACAGAGTCAGCGTCTATAACTGCATAAGGGATTTTTGGATCATGAGGTATCAGTTTTTATTGTTCTGAGACCCTAAAATGTTATCCATGAATGAGCAAATGGCTAAAACAGCAGAAAACAGGGCTTCCCCTTCTTGTGTTATAGAGAGTATGGAATAAGTGATCACGTTTCATAGATAGCCAGTTATTCCTCCACAGAAAACTAGTAATGTAGTACAATAATATTTGGACAATTGTGAATTTAGAGTTCTGTCACCTTCTTCAGCACTCCATGGTCAAGTCACTAACACTTACTTGTACCATAGTCTAATGAATTTGGGGGAACCAATTAACTAAAATGCCCAGAGAAAACCCACTCAAACATGAGGAGAACATACAGACTCCATATAGGTAGTGCTATGGCCCAGATTTGAACCTAGTATCTTAGTGCTGTAAGGCAAGTGATTATTCACATTGGAGTGAGTATATGAAGTGTCCCACAATGCATCACTGCTCAATATGCAAAACATCCTTTGTTGTCCCTGAAAGCTAAACACACCTCCAGATCCGCTGGAATGCAATGATGTGTCAGCTTGTTAATTGTACAGTGCCACATTCAGAATAATCGCAAATACACTTCTGTTTTAAGAAGGCAAATTTCTGTGTTGAAAAAAAAAAAAGACTTTCAACCTAATGTCTCGACTACAGTCTTTTAAAACATACTTGAGAGCTTACCTGCTCAGATCAGTGTCAGTTGGCTAACTCATGTATTTTTAGAAGGAACCTGTAATTTTCAGAGAATATCCTCACCAACACAGTGAACTCAGGCAAACTTCATGCATAGTTTTTCCCTTAGCAGAGCTGTACTGCAAGAGTGCTAGTCACAGTGCCTGGAAGCTCCAGATAAGACATAAACACAACCCAACTGTATATGTCCATATCCAGAGTAAAACTCAAAACATTTGTCTCCTGTTTATTCTCTGTGGACATCATTTTATGTAGGGCTTGAAACAGAACGGATCTGAGATATACATGTTTACACAGTAAAATGGGGTTTTATTTTTAGCACATTAGAATTAGATGTAATTAAGTGGAGGATTTCTTTTTACTGTGTTGCTTGGCAGATCTCAGAAGAGACACTCGTCTTTTCATAGATTTCCAACACACCTGCATTAGGAGTTAATTGGCAGGTGTCTGCAATGCACGCGCTGATGATTCATATCAACACAAGTGAAACCTCCTAGAGAGTCTTGCAACATTGTGATTTAATATGAATAAGCGTAAACAAATTAGGATAAAAGTATCATGTTGCTTGGTTAAAATTTAACACAACCTGTAAAGTGGTTTGGTAAGATCTCAGTGCAATGCGGATGTCACAGTTGGGCATACAGCAGAAATTCATATGAATTGTTGGCCAATGATCCTTCCACTGAAAGGACCTTCATATGTCCAACACAAGCATAGGTTCCAGGCAAGGAGTGGGCGGCAAGGCTAGGCTTTAATCTTCTGGGACAACAATCGCAGTGGGGAGCCAGTGGAAAATTTCCATTGCAATATCTTAGCTCATTATACCACTCTATTAACTTTGGTTATAGGTTGCCAAATTGTGTCCCAGACATAATCCTATTATTGAAAAAGTATGTTGAAAACAAACTGAAATCTCTTTGGCAAGGATCCCATTTGTTGACCGGTTCCTTATATTATAGCACACCTGGATGTATACCTGCTCAGTGGATTCTTCTGTGGTACTGCTATGGTTCAAATGTTGATGCAACTCAGCAAAAATATGTTTATAAAACGTAATAATTTTAATGTGGAGCCTTTGTAGGTACCAACCAGTTTTTGAATGGTGCATTCTATTGACAGGAGGCATACAATATGGCTGGCTTTAGACTGAAGAATAACGCTCCCACACGTAAACAGTTTTCACTGAAGGTTCCATTTGGAGCCCAGAACATAGTTTAGGGGTCATTGTAATACTTTGGAAACAAGTTAGCTTCTTTGCTGGCTTTCCCACCACCTGCATCTGGCTATTTGAATGGAAGCTGTAGAGGAAAGATGATTGTTGCCTGATATGTGCAGTAACAGTTGAGATGGAAATGGCCATAGGGGAACTTCAATCTCTGTAGACACTGCAAGCCTGACTGATATCAGGCAAAGATTCCATTGCAAGGATGGATGTCACTAGCTTATCGGTTCTGAGATAAGGCTTGCTTCACTGTAGTGTGCAGACACTATAAACGTACAGGCTTGTTTGCAGCAATCATGCATTTTTGTTGTTGTTTAGTTATTCCTTAGAGTTAACGTTTTAGTTACTAAATCTTATTTATTGAGCAGTTGAATAGTGATTGGTTGTTGAGGGCATCTGAGGCACTTTGCCCTAGATATCTCTATACTTGCGTATACCCTGATTAATCAGCCCCACAGTTCTGCCATTGTTATGCTTTATCATATATGCCCATCATGATGAGGTTGTTTTTGCAATTTAAGATGGTTAATAACCATTGGTTATACAGTACACCATACATTGATTGTAAAAGCTTGACAAATTTTCCAATGTCTATGCAACAGAAGGGTAAAGTGTCTGAAAACACTTTAAATAGATATGTAAGGCAGCTCAAAGCACATAACTCCCCCCCCCCCCCTTAATCTTAGCAGTTACCCGCAGCATTGCTTCAGTATCTTTATGTAGCTGCTATTCACCTTTGCCATTCTGCTTTGTATTGACTCAGTTTTATGCAAATTTGGCTAGACCTGAAGAGTTGTCCAATTCTATAAAAACATTCTACATTGTGCACATCATTATATAGCGCCATTTTCCTGTTGGACTCAAGCGCTTGAGAGCTGCAGCCAGTGTCTTGCCCAAGTGCTCTTTTTTTGAATAGGTACTGGCTTACTGAATAGGCATAGCCAAGATTCAAACCCTGATTTCCTATGTCAAAGGATGTGCCTTTAACCAGTACACTAAATGATGTATCTGACCTAATTCAGTAGTGTAGGGCAAATTATGATCAATGTATTATTATGTATCATTAACTATAGTGTCATCGTTTTCTTGTAAGATAAAAACGTGAATGCGTGAATGCACAATACAGGGGTGATAAACAGCATAGATGTGACTATAACTAATACAGATGGTGTGTAACATATCAGAAATTACATAGAGCCCTGCCTTTTACAATTAATTGTTTTTAGAAATGTTTCTTACTAAACAAAATAGTTTCATTTAAAGACTTTTCCTTTTTATTTTTATTTTTTTAGTTTAGTGGAAATGGTTTGCCATAAATATAACCCAGAAGTACATATGAGTCAGTTTGGGTAAATGAGATGATAACAATCTCACTTTTCCTAAAGCAGCAAGCTATACTGAGACAGTCTGTAACCACGTGAATAAATACGTAATGGTTAATAGATCACTGTTTCCTGTAATGCGTAGAGCTCTGTGATTAACATTTCCATTCCTAGAATGCTCCACTCAGTGAAACCAGCAGTAATATATATGATCACGTACTTCCTAACACAAATAGGAGGACATTATAAGGCACGTGGTTTTTAAAACTACTTCAGAGCTTGAGGGCAAAGATTTGTTCTTTTCTCTTAAGACTCTTCACTATAGAGTCCATTTATAAAGAGTGGGGTTATGAGGTGCAGATTGCCCATTTTCCTTCTTGCTACTTTATAATGCCTCATTTATGAACATAGGGACAGGATTTGATCTCTGGAGATCAGGAATTCTGAACTAGTGAGTTGCCATAACTTAATAACATGCGCTTTGAGTCCCACGGGAGAAAAGCGCTTTACAAATGTTAGTTGTTGTTGTTGTTGTTGTTGTTGTAATAACTCCAAAGTGGTGATCAGAAGCTGTTCTCACCTGAATGGAGCAACGAACCGTCACACCTGACCATACCTAGTTAAATAGTTCTTGCCCTGACTGTTATTTTAGAAGCAGAAGTAAGTAACTGCAGTACATGGGTTGCTTACCACATCTCAAAATAGTGGTCATGGTGAGATCCAATGGTGGTGAATGGCTGATTTCTAAAAGGACAATCTGCAGGAACAGGGATTCTGATACAAGCTTCACCACCATCCATTGTTCCCTATGGTGTTTGACACTTTGAGAATGGCCTCTTATAAAGTGCCAGTTAGTTTAGTATACATGTATTTCTACGTTCACAGTGTAGATGAATAATACAGGCCCCCACAGACACACAGAGGGATCCTTATAGCTAAAGGTTGCCAGAGGTTCCTAATCCTCAAAGGTAAATGCAAATATCCAACATTTCCACAGCGCTGTAGCAATATCCTTCGTCTAATGTGGTTTACTCAGACCTTCAGTTACCTGCAACCACTCAGTGGACAAAAACATTCACAGGTGGCCGTCACCACATAGAAATAAAGTGGTATCAACTACGAAATTCCCAGTTTCAATGTGTTTATTTAATTAATTAGCAATACAGCAAGCAAAACCCCCATGCATCAAAAGGCATATAACAGTACACATGAATGTGCTAGTGCAGTAGAGTACAGTGCAAAGTTGCCCACATCTCCAAAACCCAACTGGTTTAGGCCTTGCACCGTTGTCACCTCTGAAACCGGTTGGGTTGTGGAGAGTGGGCAAATTTGTTCTGTACTACACTAGCACGCTCATGTATTGTTTATATGCTTTTTGATGCATGAGTTTGCAATATTCCTCAATGTATGTTCACAATGACGAGTTGTGGTGCAATTATATTGTAATGGTATGTGCACATGGACAGTTAGCAGTGCAGTGCAGCGGAATCTACTGGAGAAATGCGATACTTGCAGTGTGGTTACACAAAAAGCATTCATTAACAGTTGCAGTGGGGCATACATTGTATGTACAATACTAAATGTAACGTTCTGCCCACATACCAGGGCTGTGAAGTCGGTGCAAAAATCAACTGACTCCGACTCCTCAGTTTATGAAACCTCTGATGCCAGGTACCCAAAATTGCAGGTCTATGGAGTGGGTACAAAAATCATCCAACTCCACAGTTTGTGAAACCACCGACTCCAACTCCAGGTACCCAAAGCCCTGTCACATACCACGCAATTTTACTTTCTCTTTTGCAATCCTACACACTGTAATTTGTCACTGAGAATCTAGCCTTATAAATATGGAAATCAGCACTAAAGTGCTATTAAATAACAGGACAGTAGTGAGTGTAGAAAAAGTGGCAATCTGTGCAGCTGATCTCCATTTTTATAAATACAGAAAACAAAAAGTGCTGTTATGTTGAAGAAATAGTAGGAATCTCTCTGGGGAATAGGCCACTTGCCCTTTTGATCCAGGTATGGTTGTGATGTTTGAAGGGTGCACTGTGTTCAGAACACCCATCTGTGCAGGTTCCTGTGTCACTAGCATGCTCGAATAAGCTTCAGTTGCCTCATGGCTGTGTTTATATCAGTGAGTCAGGATTCCAGGGCAGCTAGCACTTGTTATGTTCACAACCATGCCTACGAATGTGATGTAAGGAAACAGAGCTGAGGAGACCCTATCAGTTACACTGAAAACCATATGGCACTCTCTGTGTGACTGTCTCTAAGGAATACATGATCTCAGTGCTTCAAGCCTGTCCCTTTGAATGACTTACAGACTACTTTATTTAGTTTCTTTCCTATGGCTGAAACAGAAGATGCCAGTAGAGCCTTTTCTGCTGGATAGCTTTCAGCAGTCAGCATGTTGGTGTGTAAAGGATTCCTCGAAAGTTCACATGAGGTTAAACTGAGAAGCTCAGCATTTGTGGCCCAGCTGTAATCCTCAAGCAGCACTTGGGGGAACATACCTCCCAACATTCTGAAACAGGAAAGAGGGACAACTTCTGGTACAAAAATATGTAGGCAAAGATGCCACCACCCTGCCACCACCAGCACCTCCATTTACAGTATGAAGAATCCGTAAGAATGAGGCTAGAACCACAATCAGTGTCGTAGCAATAAGGGTTGAAGAGGTAGTGACCGCATCGGGGCCCTTGGGTCAGAGGGGCTCCGAGGGGCCCTCTCTCAAGCACAATATTAGCTCTCTATTGGCCCTGTGTTGGTAATAATCACTTCTATAGATGCTTTAAATAGTAGTAATCATTAACAAACTGTTTCCCATCCCCTTGCACCTCTGACACTGTTGTTGTCCTTGGCAGGTTTTGGTGCGCCGTATCAATTGTTATGTATAGAGTGCTTGGGGGGGGGGGGGCATGTAAAAGTGCACTGGGGCCCATAGCTCCTTCGCTATGCCACTGACCACAATCATTCACTATAGCACATAGCACGTGGCTCACCTTCGGACTCACCAGACAATAAAGAAATGTATATAAAAATACCAGTATGATCACATGGATCCTGCCCTGCCCCCGACCCCCCCCCCCCTTCCCCAAACTCCACTACTCCTGTGCCTTTTTGGAGGGTGCTTGCTGACAGAACAGGTGAATTAACAATCCTCACTGCACTCTGCATGGGTGGAGGAGTTTGTACTGTACCTGCTGGCTTGGGTCAACAGGGGAGGGCATGGCAGGCGGGCTTAGGATGTAACTACAGTTAGTAATGGAATGGTACTACAATAGGCACTGCATGAGGCAGGGTGCAACTGAAGGTTACTAAAGAGGGTACTACGCAAGCTAGGAAGCAACAGGAGGGCACTGCAAGGAGCAACAAAGTAGGGCACTATTACACCATTGGGGCACTACAGGAGGCAGTAGATGGCATTAATATGGATGCTATAATAAGTAAGACTATTTTAATGTGTGTGTGTGTGTGTGTGTGTGGGGGGGGGGGGGTATAGGTTTAAAGGACTATAGCTATTCCAACGATCAGACACAAAATACACAAAATAGGGACAACTGAAGAGGGAGAGAAGGATTTGGTTCCAAAGCAGGGACAGTTAGGAGATATGGTTACTATGCTCCAAGTCATATATATGAAGTGGAAATTACTTGATGAAGGTACTTCACGCCCCAAATGACTGGCATATATGTGATAAGAAATTAGCTGAAAGCAGTGGTTGGTGATGACTCCCAACCCAGGGGATTGTTTGAGTCTCTTGTATAATTGATTTCAACATTATCACTCCCTGGCTTGTCACTCTCTGGTTTCTCACTCCCATTGTTTACAGAAAAAAAAACAGGCTAGTCCATACTCAGTGTGCATTGAAGTGCTGGTTACTGTATTCAGAGCAATGATAAGAAGTGTAGAGTGAAAATGTACAACAAGGGAAGGAAGATGTAACAGTTTAGAAGCAATTACAACATTTACAGGGGGAAACATTTTCAAACAGGGATCAGAACTCACTTTGCAGTAGTTAGTTTGCAGAGAGGAAAAGCTGCCTCTAAATAATGGGGGTGACATGTTAGGACCCTAAATTAGGAAAAATCTATAAAAAATTAATTCCATTGCTGATCATTGACCAATTTTATGACTTGTGAATACAGTAATCTGTAGTTAAAGCTCTGATATATGTAAAAAAAAATGCTACTTTAGCTGTTGTGCTTAGCCTCTGCCTGTAATACACTATGTTGCCTGATTCCATTTCCTGTTTTCTTGTTTCAGGTGTGTGTCCTTCACACTACTGAAGACAAATGATGAACATGAATAAAGGGTAAGAGAATGAAGATTGCGGCCTCCATATTCCTTTTGCTATGAGCCATTGTGAATTAAGTGAATATAGTAGAGCAAGGGTCCCCAATCTTTTTCAGTCAAGGGCTGGGTCAACATACTTCAGACTGCTGGGGGGCCGGAACATACATAAATGATGTTGAAAAATATTACATTGAATCTAGGTATTGATTTCCCCCAATCATGGTTGGTGAAGAACTCCCAGCAGCAGCCATTCATTCATGCGGCGCCCTAAGAACGTCTTTGTGCACCAGACAGTGAAGCATAATAAGGTAACAACCTGCTGTCCATTTGGACAGCAGTGTCACCTGATGCAGAATTGGATTGGAAGCCAGCGAATGACTGCTCACGGTATGTGGATGGGTGGTGCTAGCACTGCTATTCTATATGCCGGCCGCCGATATTTAAAGGTGCAGTAGGCCACATCTATAAGTTGTACATTTTGTGTTTGGGGGCCAGTGAAAAAGCCTTGGGGGGCTGCATTCGGCCTGCGGGCTGTAGTTTGAGGACCACTGTACTAGAGACTAGATCAGTGATGGCTATCCTTGGCACTCTAGCTGTGATAAAACTACAAATCCCATCATGCCTCTGCCTCCCCGAGTTATGCTTAAAGCTATCAGTGTATTGCAATGCTTCATGGGACTTGTAGTTCCACCACAGCTGAAGTGCCAAGGTTAGCCATCACTGGCCTAGATCCTTCACACCTAGCACCTTGCCCCCTATGAGCACTTCAGTTAGGTTTATGGAGGTACTTACATTTTTGTTAGAGTAATTTTAATATAGTAAGTTTTGAAGAATCATATGGAAGTAAACCTGCATACATGTTATAGGCTAATGAAGCATAAGGGAATATTTGGAAAGCATGTAAACACAACTATGAAGAACTCCTACTTTACTTGTATCAATGGGTACATGCGATGATGTTACCCATCACAGGTGGGTACATGATAAACACCATAAAGGGGTACGTTGTGTAATAATGTTAACAAAAAAAACCCAGTGTTTCAGAGTGTGGCTTTGTTGTGTGCAGAATGATCTCGGGAAGAAAGGGAAACACTGCTTCTTATTCATAGCTGTGTGTTAAGATGCGGATGAAGCAGAGGGATGGGGTGTGTTAGTCCACAAAGATGGTCTTGCATTCCGTTCAACATTGTGAAGTGGAAATTTCAAAATGTCATTGTAGTTATTTCCTAATTAAAGTTCTGCATGTACATAATCTGCACAGTTACACAATGAGTCATACCTTCAAAAATAAACAAAGTGAATGAAAGAAAAGATGCTGTATTTAGCTTTTCTCTACAGTATAGTGGTCTGAATTTAGGGCCGGCGATTCCATATGAGCAAACCCGAGCAATTGCCCCAGTGCCGGATGATGGGCCTCTCAGGTCAACCACTGATTGACAGTGCTTACCCTTGAGCTCTGCCTGCAGAGTACTGGCGGCAGAGCGTCTCTCCTGACCAGCTGGCACTCTCATTCTTTAGGCTGTGTCCTCTGTCTTCATACTTGCGGGCACCTTACAGAGGCACCTGCAAGAATGAAGACAAAGTACACAGACGAACGAGTGAGAAATACAAAGAATGGCAAGCAGTGTCCTGATAAAGGGGTACATTATTTGACCCTGAAACAATGGTTGGATAGTCCATTTGCAACAACAAAAAACAGCTTGGATTGCTGTCTGGTGGGCTGGCCATTCTTTGCATTTTTGCATTTCTGATTTGTCTGGTTGGTGCCAACTGTCCTTGGCTTCAGGCCTTGCAGTAAAGAGATGTGCCTACACAAACATGGACTTGTTACAGGTGGACAGGTGTGTCACTCCACTGCAGGCCGGAACTCAGGAGGAGCATTGTCAGTCGAGGGAGGACCTGGGAAGCCTGTGAGCCAGTGCTGGGGCCCCCGAGGGTCAACAACACAATCGGAGGAAGGGGCCACCTAGAGCATGCAGCTATGGAGGGAAGGAGTTTTTGAACCTTACGCTGCATTTGAAAGAGTGTGTGTGTGAAGGTGGGGGGGGGGGAGCCCTGTGGATTTTCTAGAGCCCTATTGTTGTTGGAACTGGCCCTGTCTACATTGTAAGGTTTAGCGCTTGGGGGCCTCTTAACTGAGAAGGAAATAGAGGTAGACTGTAGTTGGACATAACCTGTGCCTAGCCTCACCTTGGTAGTAAGGCACATTGCACAACTGTAACACATATCACACATTAACAGGCTTCTGAAGTCTGAATCATCCTGGTACAGAGTATACCTAATGTGTCCTTCTGTCTGTTCACTTCCTACTTCCTGAACTGCAACAAATCCAAGTCTGATTATTGCTGTACTAGGTCATTTATCTAGACTGCACATATGCTTTCTTTTATTTAAATGTCTCCCTATAAGTGCATAACAAATCCCCTTTGGTGGATACAGACCACATGGGTCCCCTGTGCACAACCTCCTTGGTAGCTTTCACCTGTGTGCAGAAGAAGTATCTCTACAGAGAGAAAATAGACATAGAGAAAGAATGTGTATCACAGTGAAAAGTGTGCATGGTCACACAAGAAAGTGGGCTGGGTCACAAATTGGGCATAACTAAAAATGTATGGTATGCCAGTCAAGGTTGCATGCTATAGCTGCTGTTTCTAGATGTCACAGTTACTGTACCCATAGATTATGCCTCATGAAATACTCGGCTATAAACAACCATTATTGCCAGTGTCACACTTTCTCTTAAAAAAAGACATATACAGTATTTGAAAAGTTTACGTGACTAATCACTACTGTAATTTGATCTCTCAGCTGTGTCAGCTCATTAATTTTGACAGAGCAGCTAGTTGGTAAACACAAGATGGTAACCCTATATCTGCTTCCATGAAAGCAGGACGTAGAAACACTACAGATTTATTGCAGCATTTCTATCAGTTGTAACAAAGAAACATTTTTCTTTAAAGATTATTATGCTGTTGCTTATCTTTTAGAGCAGAGAGGAAGTTCTGAGTTCAGGTCCATTTTAAAGGGGCCTGGCCGCACAGCAAGGGGTACAATAGTTGCTTCTGCAGTGATCCCCGGATGTGCAGATATGTGACTGTCTCTACCTGAACAAACCCATACAAGACACCAAAGGACTAATGGAGTGTACAGAGGCTAGATTTTCACAATTAGAGGTGCTTATTTATGATTGTCACTTGCAAAAATGTAGCATTTGTACACCTGTCCCATGAAGTTACACAGAAATCTGTCTTGATGGATCACTAAACAACAAAATCAATAAGTAAGTTTAGTGTCCTACCCACCACAGGCAATGCTCACTCTGTTCACTTGTTGGCACCCCTCCACCCTTCAAAGAAGACAAGACAAGACACAACATTTATATCTCACTTTTCTCCTGGCGGACTCAAAGAGCCAGAGCTGCTGCCACTAGGACACGCTCTATAGGCAATAGCAGTGTTAGGGAGTCTAGCCCATGGTCAGGTCAGGTCAGGTCAGAACAGACCACACAGCATAAAGGTGGACACACTCCATAAAATAGAATGAACCAATTTTAAGGCAATTCGATATAAACGATCGGTTGTCACAAAAAATCGAAATCCTTTTTTTCATTCGCTCGAGAAACGAATCTAATTTCCTGTTTTCATTTGATAAAAGAAGATCGGGAGTGTTGGATTTTTCTGATCAATTTTTATGAAAATTGAATTGTGTAAGGTAGACAATTACTTGATGTATAGACCCATGCATTTTTTCATCAGAGTTTTCAACCTGTTTTTCATTATTGGGGAAAATTGAACATATGTGTGTGGTACATTGGTCAGATATTTAAAGTGTTACAATTAGAAAACTGTATTGTAATTCTTGAATTGAAAAGATATTTAGAAAATTATATCTTGTGTGGCCACCTTTCACACTATGGGCTTGATTCACTAAACTGTGTGAACTGAAATATCACACCTTATCAAAGATCTCACACCTTGTCAAATATATCACACCTTATCAAAGTTATCACACCTTATGAAAGATCTCACACCTTGTCAAAGATATCACACCTTATCAAAGTTAACATGCCTTATCAGAGTAGCATAGCGAGCGCTACAAACCCGCAGGGGGCTCAGGGCAGGACAAGTGCTATTACCAATTAGCAGGCATAAGTTTGTAGCGCTCGCAATGCTACTCTGCTAAGGCATGTTAACTTTGATAAGGTGTGATATCTTTGATAATGTGTGATATTTGAGTTATCACGGTTTAGTGAATCAAGTCCAATGTCCGTTACATCCTGACACCACCAACAATATTATTGCATCACAATGCAATGCAAATATATTCCTATAGGGCTATCACATTGATTGCAGTGCAGTGCAGCAGGTATGGTGGGTTCTATGGCAGGGAGGTGAGTTTTTCATGCAAATTGTATCCATACACAGGATAAACACATACTTCTTTACCTATAAACTCCAACGTCTACTTGAAAATAACATTTCTAAGTTCAAAGCATTATTGCAGTATTTTTGGATAGCAATAAATAAATTTACTTGTTGCCTTGGATTGAAGTCTTCAGCTTTGGATATGTAGCCATATATGCGAGATTGTTACAGTTTGTTTTGCTTCTGTTTAGTGTGTATTTTGTTTTGTAAAGCCTTGTGTTCTGTGTTGATGCCATACATCTTTATTTCATCTTTATTCATGTTGACAGATGTCTCTTTTTATTGCTCCGCTGCCCTCATGTCAGCAGAATATAACAAGGTTTAGCTTGTTAAAATATTTCTATTCGGGTGTATCAGCAGTTTTTACAGTGACGCGATGATGACACTTCACTGTGACTTCCATGATGTAGATTGCTTCTGAGATGTATGCATTAGAGGGCTGAAAGGCCATTTCTTGGCCTTGTGTGGCACATTCAATCTTATTAGGACCAATCATGATTCACTTTGCCATGTTGACTGTTGTTACTTAGATTGTCTTGACAGGTGACTGCAGTAAATCAACTCTAGTCATCTAAATAATGGACCACTCTTGTTATTCACTGTACTCTCATACTCTAGTCAGGACTCTTTCACACCATGTGCAGTGAAGTACCGGTATGTCTTCAGATGATGTGAGATACACATCATCTGATCAGTAGAATGCACTACAATTTAATAAAGTACTTTTTTCCTATGTTCAAGGAAATATGGAGCTAGTGTATGCCCCTAAATGGCGATCAGGCCCCCGCAGTCTGAACTCGGCTGCTCCCGTTGAAAACACTGTAGTGGAGATAGAAAGAGAAGAGGGGCGCTCTAAGTCCGCTGCACCACTATACTATACATCAATAGGACAGGTCTCACCTGTTTGCGATGGGGCTGGCACAGCGTACACAGCCCGGATTCGCCTTGTCCCTCTTAGCCGAGCCGGGGACTAAGCTCTAGTGCGGGGCGGAAGTGACGTCACTCGCTCCAGGAAGTGGTGGATCAATTGCCAGACGACGCTAGGCAGCTCTATACAGAGCTTCTGGTACTGGAAAGCGCGTGTCACCGCTTTACAAAAAGTACTCTCAGAAATAAAAAAAATAAAAAAAAATTTTTTTTTATTTCTGAGAGTACTTTTTGTCATATAAGCATTAACTTGAAAAAGCGGAGACTGTATCTCCGCGAAACGCGTTGTTTTAATAAAAGCTGCCTAGCGTCGTCTGGCAATTGATCCACCACTTCCTGGAGCGAGTGACGTCACTTCCGCCCCGCGCTAGAGCTTAGTCCCCGGCTCGGCTAAGAGGGGACAAGGCGAATCCGGGCTGTGTACGCTGTGCCAGCCCCATCGCAAACAGGTGAGACCTGTCCTATTGATGTATAGTATTTTGGTGCAGCGGACTTAGAGCGCCCCTCTTCTCTTTCTTTTTCCTATGTTGTCACTTACAGTAGGTATAAAATGCTGACAGATCTGGCAGATTTTGGACTAGTCTATCTCCTCTTGGGGGAGTCTCAGTATTACCTTTATTTTTACAAAAACACTCCCTGGAAAGCATCTATACAAAGGTACTATCTGACCAACCTACTTCTTTGCACAATATTTTGGCAGTTGGACTGAGCAACTGTGGTAATTTACTGTACAACCTGCATATAGACAGTGTGCTTGATAGTATCCAGTCCCAAGAACTAAATCAGCAAGCAGGGCCAGTTCTAGGAACAATGGGGCCCCCCAGGCAAGATTAACCTGGGTGTCCCCCCTGAGAGACTCCCACCCCAAAGTTGGCATTAGGGGCTGCCAAAATTTGCCTGACACCCCTGCCAGCCCCCCCCCCCCCCCAGCTTTATTTTGGTCCCCGGGGCCCCTGCAGTGTAGTGACTATCCCATTCTGGCCAGGATGCTTTCCTCCATTACTCCCTGCACTCCTGTTTTCATCCTCTCAGAGACACCTCTCCTCCATTACCTGGTGCATATTATCACATAAAGCATGGGTCAGGTCACATAGGAGAGGCGCCCCTGCAAGGATGAAAGTAAGAGTGCACAGAGCTATGGACATATGGAGGAGCGTGCGCTGGCCAGAACATATGGGTTGCTACACTGCTGGGGCCCTGGTGGACCAATAAGAAGTTTGGGGGAGGAGACGTGGGTGGCCTCGGCATCGCTTGTTGACTCTCAGGCAATTGCCCAAGTTACCCCTATGGTAGAGTGCTGATCATTTTGCTGTGATGTACTGTATATTGTATTTTGTCATTTACTGTTACTACAGAGTGAGCAGACATATGAAACTGAGGTCTATTCAGTCACAGCGCATTGACAGGAGCCCAACTGACATAGAAGCTTTGATTTAGCTTTTCTGTGAGGATGCCCAGAATCCACAGAAGGGAAAACCTTAAGAGGTGTGTTGGGAAACTATGCAAAACTTTAGTAGAGTGATTAGAGTTCTGTTCTGTGAAATTAGGTTGTGAAACATAGGAAAGATAAATTCATGTTAAATCCGGCAGTACAGCAATGACGTTGTTCTCTAATATTAGGCAGTATGACAGTTATTTGGAAGACTTTTAGTAATATATTGCCCAATCCTCCATTGTGAGCGCTGTCCCATGTCTAAGGTAAAAGCCATTGCAGCAGTCACAGCCAATCCTTTGTGTGCATACTATTACAAAACTCAGGCAAACAAAGAATATTCTGAGGGTGACCTCATGTGGAAAGGGACAACCAAATCCTGTGCTTGCTTGCGTACTCCAGGAAGGTTTCTGTTATTTATTATTTCTGTTTCTGTGTCTCACTACGTTTGGAAGTAGTGTGATCACCTCATGCAAGAACGAGCTAATCTATGCTTCCTTACATGCGGTCACAACTTTCTGAAGTACTAAAAACAGGTTGCTTTAGAACAGGGCTTCTAGCTAATATAAAAATTACAGTTATGTATTACACCAGTAATTAGTACACGTATAATTAGTCCCTAGCTGTATAATTACATGACTTCTTTTTTATAGTAAATTTGGTTACTCCCCTGCACAGCAGAAAAGCAGTGGCGGTAGCAGCAGTGCGTAACAATAGGGGATGCAGAGGTACTGACCATACCAGAGCCCCAGATTCACTGTATTAGCTCTTCATTGGTGCTGTGCTGGTATTAATCAGCTTCACACCATATGTGCTTCGATTAGTGGTAATCATTAACAAATTGCACCCCCCCCCCCCCCCCCCCCCCGATTACACCTCTCTGACACTGTGACTGCCCTTAGAACATTTTGGTGCTCCATATCAATCTTTTGCATAATGGGGCCCAATGTAAAAATGAATGTATTGTGGGTAACATTTTCTGAAGTATTCAGTAAGAATTACTACATATCTGGATATGAATGCTTCTGACACATTCATTTGCATGTTAAATTAACTGGAAATACTTGCTCAGATTTGTTTGTGTGCGTTTTATCATATCTTCAATCTCACAGTGTATTATAATGAATTGACTGTGATCATTTCAAGTACTCTCTGAGCCCAGTGTAAGTGTCCTGTGGGACGTGTTTGTCCTGTGCTGAGAACCCAGGCTATACGCTGCTCTGCTCTTCTCAGTGCTGACATGCTTCTGGCTGTATTTCTGGTGAGGCAGATAACAAGGTAGAATCTCATATGTTATGTGATGCTCCTTTACAATTTAGTGTGCAAGTCAGACAAAGAGGTTTTGATGCTGGAGGCTACAGAATTGTGGCTACAGGTTGAAAGAGCGGTAATACTAGTTTCTGGCTATCAATTTTGACGAAAGTGTGAAATTGACATATTAACAGGCAGAACATATGCTTATGACACTTTATTTTTGAAGCAGATTTCTTTGGGCAAAGACAAGTAAATACGTATTTTACTGTATATTCTCTGCAGGTGATACTTAATTTGAAATGACCTTTAGAAAGTGCCTATGTCAAATCTCCCTCTTCCGGATCCACCATCCTACCCTTCCTGATGCCTAACACTAATCTACTTCTTCCTGATGCCTAACACTAATCTCCCCCACCTCACACTAACTAACCCCTTCCTGATGCCTAACACTAACCTACTTCTTCCTGATGCCTAACACTAATCTCCCCCACCTCACACTAACTCAACCCTTCCTGCTGCTTAACAGTAACCTACCCTTCCTGATGCCTAACACTATCCTACTCCTTCCTGATGCCTAACACTATCCTACTCCTTCCTGATGCCTAACACTATCCTACTCCTTCCTGATGCCTAACACTATCCTACTCCTTCCTGATGCCTAACACTATCCTACTCCTTCCTGATGCCTAACACTAACCTACTCCTTCCTAAAGCCTAACACTAACCTACTCCTTCCTGATGCCTAACACTAACCCACCCTTCCTGATGCCTAACACTAACCTACTCCTTCCGGATGCCTAACACTAACCTACTCCTTCCTGATGCCTAACAATAATCTCCCCCACCTCACACTAACTCACCCCTTCCTGATGCCTAACACTAATCTACTTCTTTCTGATGCCTAACACTAATCTCCCCCACCTAACACTTACTCACCCCTTCCTGATGCCTAACACTAATCTACTTCTTCCTGATGCCTAACATTAATCTCCCCCACCTCACACTAACTAACCCCTTCCTGATGCCTAACACTAACCTACTTCTTCCTGATGCCTAACACTAATCTCCCCCACCTCACACTAACTCAACCCTTCCTGCTGCTTAACACTAACCTACTCCTTGGAAGGAAAATCTAGGTCGATCTGCTGCTTTTTCAATAACCACCCAGCGGGAGGGTCCAGCGGACCCGTCATTGCATTTAGTAGTCCGTGTGTATGCACCTTTTAAGACCGCTGTTGAGTGTGTGTATGGGGCTTAACACTAACCTTCCCCACCTAACACCATCCTATCCCTTTCTGATGCCCAACACTAATCTATGCCTTCCTGATGCCTAACATTAACCTACTTCTCCCTGATGCCTAACTGTAATTTACCCCTCCTAGCACTAATCTACACCTCCCTTATGCCCAACATTATTCTACCAGTCCCTGATGCCTAACATGAACCTCTCCTGCCTAATGCTAACTTATTCTGACCTGATTTTAAACACTAACCTACTCCATTCTGTTTTCTAACATTAACCTACCCCCAACCCCCCCCCCCCCCCCCCCCCCACCTCTGATGTCTAATGTTATCTTATTAATTCTTATTGTCTAACCTCAACTGGCCTCTCTTATTCAATAACATTAACATAACTTCAGGCAGATGTTTCACTGTTTTCACACCCTGCTCTATGTGGCGTGATACTCAACTTTATCCCTTATCTACTGCAGCAGTGGAGCTGCTCACTTTTAGCTGAATTCTGCGCCAAGTCATTTGCACCATGCTTTTTCGGTATGGTTCATTTAACAGGATTACAGCTATTTTGGCCAGTAAAGCAGATCACGTATATGAATTTCATGTTTTAGCTGCTGGGAGGAGTTTTACTTTGATCTTACTGTGTTACTCCAAACCAGATTTCAGCTATCACATGAAGATCAGAATCATGTTTTAATCTCCAAGAACCCTTAGTCATGTGAAGTACTAAGACATCTATTGTTTAGCTTAAGGTGGTTCTGAAGAAAGATGACAGAATGAAACCACTGCCCTATTATCTTTTAGTAATTGAGCTATTTTTGGTGTCCTTTTTTTTTCAACAAACAAGTATTGCATGTTGTTCCATTTTTTTATGAACTGTTTAAAAATAATACCTTATTAGTAGTGGTGACTTATTTTCACCTTGTAAATAATATCGTAAAACTAAATTCTGTGTAATGTGGGTTATACATTGGGATATAATCTTGTCCTACAGCTATACAATAAAGAAACTGTAAGGAGAGGACTTTTGTTTTACAAATCAATGAAAAAAAGAATGTGTTATGAGGAAAAGGAAAAAGAGAAATGCAAAAGAGAGAAAAAAATCATCCTACTCTGTCATTGTGGTGTAGAAAAAATGCCTCAAACAGCATAGTTCACTATTGGCACACAGAGCTAGAGGTTTTTTTTTTCAATAATAATAATTCCAGTAGTGCTTTTCTCCAGTCGGACTCAAACTGCTTGCAAAGCACCCACTAGAGAGCACTCAGTAAGCAGTGTTAGGGAGTCTTGCCCAAGAACACCTTACTGAATAGGTGTTGGATTACTGAAGTCAAGATTTGAACCCAGGTCTCCTATGTGCATGTGCATGACATAGATGCTCCCAACGGCGGACGAGCGATGTAGGACATGCACAGCTGAGCCTGCTCGGGGGGCATTTAGGTAGGATCAGAGGGGCAGAGAGAAAAACGGAGGGTGCGGTGGACATAAAGACCGCTTCCACTGTATGCCTGCTACCCCTGTTTCTCCTATTTACTTCAGCTCTGGTATCCTTTAACCATTACACTGTCCAGCCACTGCCTTTGTTGAAACCTGGCCCCTTTTTTCCTTATATAGAAACCCAAGTTTATCCAGATTGCTTAGGGCCCTGTTTCACACTGAAAATTGTAGCAAAAACACCACTGTTGTACTGCAATTGTGTTTACGATTCTCATTCAGGGAGTGATTGCAGCCAAATTTTGCTCTTTTAGCGTGAAACAGACTGGTTTTCACACTATTTTCTGCTATTTCTTTTGTTATTTCTCTGCTTTCCACTAGGCTACTATACAGGAGCTGTGTTTGATACTGTGCTGCTACATTTTCTATTAGAATGTACTGCTGATATTTAAGGCCTGATATCTCCGCACTCATAGAGCCCTGGACAGAAATGAATGCAGGGTCCCTGGCTTGTGGGACCCCTAAGGAGCTTGGGGCCCTATTAAACAATTGGCCCTGCTCAAGAGAATGCCTGCCCCCTCACTGACATTACAGGTATTAGAAAAATGCCCACTGCACAAAGCACCCGCCTGCTGTCTTGCATGAAAAGATTTGCCTTTGATGATGTCACAGGAAGGAACAGTACTACCATTATTGGTTTCCTGCAGTTCCTCTACCCTACAATGGTTTTTCAGGCCCATGTTTAGATATACTGTAAAAACTGGACCTGAATTCAGGAACTGAGGTTTGTATGTAATAAAGCAGGTAGCAGCAGCTAGTTGTTAGCTAGCTTTTATCCTGCAGTTTATCTTTCCATCAAGGCCAGCTTTACACTTACTTTTTTTGCGTTGCTGTGGGGATGCAATGCTCCTGAAACATCCCACCGCAACTCAAGAAATGACAAACATATGACCCTGTGGCAGAGTGTGCTGACAGGGTCATATGCATAGCGCTGCCACCCGCTCAGTGACTTACTCCTTGATGGGCAAGAAGTACGTCACTGGGATTCCCATCTTTCTGCGCATTCACACCATGATGCACCATGCTCCCATCCATGAAATTCCTGCATCAGCCATTGATTCCAATGACTTCTGCTGCTACATTATCACTGTTGAAGTCATGCGGTAAGGCCATGCAGACTTTGCGTTAGCTCGGCAGTAATTTGGAAACATCTGGCACAATGGGACGCGGCAAGTGTGCAAAGCCCCATACACTTGCATTCCCGTAGTGTTACCCTGCAGTAAAACAGTGTAACGCAACACACACTTTCACTGCAAGTGTAAAGGGGGCCTACAGGAAATGTAGATATGTCTACATGCATGCTGGGAGATTTACATCAGCTAAGCCTACTAGCAACTCTACCCATTCTTTGTTTCTCTATAACTTTGCAATGGAAGGCGCTCAGTTCTTCAGTAAATCTTTAGTGAGAAAGATGAAGAGTTTACAAGGATGTTGCCCTTGGTTCAGGACAAAAGAGTGCTTTGATTAAACAAGTGGTGCTGTTTAGGGGACTGAAACATATTATTACTTAGCTTGAAATGAAAATAGACCTTTAGATAAAAAGCATAATGTGAGTTTACGTCAAGTAATCACCACAATTAGTGCAGATTATCATAGACTCAACATTATTTCATCTGACCCTGCAACGTTATTGCCTGGAATGGTAAACCAGTTAGAAACAATAATTTCATTTAATGTTATACATGTTTATTTTATGTGGATCTGTATGGGCACAGTGATAAAAGGTTAGCATTTGAGAACAAGAAAAACTGACTTTCAAAGTAGCACAATTAAATTGCAACCCTATACAAGCATGTGGCTGTTACTATGGTCTCCTTACTGATCCCTATATGGCTAAGCAGATAAGATCGAATCTTCCAAAATGTTATGCACAGTGTTGACATCACTAGCAAGATGGCAGCACCTAAGTAGGCAAAAACACAGCAGATATCACCTTTGGAAAGATGCTATAGTGTAAAGATACCGTTGTAAGCATATATATTTAAGATGCAGATATTGTATATATTAAAGCATTAAATACATGTTTGCTTTTAGTAACACACAACCACTGTGGGCATGTTTATTTTAAATACTTGGTTCAAGTCCAGGGTTTCTTAATGTTTGTCGTAGTTAATTAATTTCAAAAAGTGCACCTTTTAGATTTTTACCTTTTCTACTGCTGTCTGCCTTGCTTCAGCTTTTAGTAACTTCACAGGTGCAGAGCGCTGCTGACCACGGGAGTGCGAACGATGAGGCACATGGTCAGTGCTGCCCATGCGCAGTAGTCTGCAACTACGGCCTCATTTACACTATACGCTGAAAAACGGATGCGTTTTATCTTGCCTTAGCAGCATAATGTAAAAAAAGCTTTCAGTTAAAATGCGTATAGATGAGTGTTTCTCACACCTTCCTCGTGACTCCCCAATGGTGCATGTTTTGCAGGCAATCTCTCCTATGCACAGGTGGGGTAATAAGTGTCTCAGTTAGGTGGATTCCATGTAGCTGAGACACTAATAATCCCTCCCATGCATAGGGGACATTGCCTGCAAAACATGCACCGTTGGGGAGTCATGAGGACAGGTTTGAGATACACTGGTATAGTGTGAACTTTGCCATAGGAAAACATGGACATTTCTTTGAAGATCAGTTGTCCTTTCAGTTATAACTGAGAACAACTGATATAGTGTAAAAGGACCCTACCAAGGCGAATCCCCCTATCTCAGGTATAATTTAGTATTTGTATCTAGATGATTTTAATCTTTGTTAATATTATTTTAAAATAAAAACATTATAGTTAGAAGCCAGTACTCTTTTTGACTCGGTGAAAAGGAGATAGGAATGTTTAAAAACCATTAAAACACAAATAAGGGTATACTTCCTATAATTGTATTTTTGCCAAAGAGTTCTTCAGATAATGTCGCTTTCAACATCAGGGAATGTAGCAAACTGGATTGTGACTCTTGGTGGATACCTGTAACCTCAGAGATTCTGAAAACATGAGAGAGACCAGGAGCCCAATGGTGCGATATTGATGCTATGAGTGGATATATTTAAATAATATATACTCGCAAAGGTGGATTGCAAGAACTTGCTACTTCCGTCAGAGCCTGTGGGAAATTGACTGTCTCCGCTCGGTATCCCAGGACTGCTGTGCCAATGCTGGTTGGTTTCTCTACTTGTAGTTTTTAAAGAACTCAATAGTCTTCAAAACTATAAACCCGGTTTTAATATTTTTTATTGAGGTTTTAAAAGTTTTAACAGTCATTAAAATGACATTGTACAGTCTTAGTTATAATAATATATTAACATAAAGATTTAAGTATAAAGGACCAAAATAACAGTCCCATACACATACTCATAACAGAACTGTAAAATATAACTGTAAAATATAATGTTCCAGTGTAGTAGCATATTGCATTCTTCGTTACATCTATTGTGTTGATAGTGTTTTTATTAATTCAAATCCAACACACAAAACAATAAATGGCTATAAATTAGCCATTTATTGTTTTGTGTGTTGGATTTGAATGAATAAAAACCCTTGGACCTTACCTGCGGGTGTGCGGATTTCATCCTCCTTGTGTCTTGACCTGCCGCCTGGTTTCCAGCACCTTGCACACGGTAATAGAGGTAGAGCGGTCTTTCTACAAAAAACGTATTGTGTTGATAGTGTTCAATGGAGCTGTACTTCTGGAAAATGGGGGAGTAAGACCCCCTACTGAGATTCCAGAAGACGCATCCAGGGATTTTAACAATGTAATGAATATATAAGCTTTAGATGGTTGTCCAACATTAACGTAGTAAGGATCTATAACACTGGGATATTCCTTATAAACTCTATGTATCATGCTTACCTTGTTACACTTCTATATATCACTGCTATCAGTGGAGCTATCGACCCAGGTAGAGGACAATGTCCCCTACTACTGGGGACTCCATCCACCAATACTTACCATAATATCACACAGTTATTCTGGCATAATACTATTACTCATATATCAGTTACCTGTTATTAATGAGAAAACCTCAATCATTGTAATTATATCAATAACTAACATAAACTAGTATCTAATCTATACTACTGCTTTCAAGATATTATTCACAAAATCTTATATAAAACATGGAACTATATCTTCTGTATAATATGTCCATCAATAACCATAAACATAATTATAACTACAGCAGAGTTTTTAGCTTAAGACTGAATCAGTGAGAGATCACCTATATTCTGCAACATATAGGTAGATGAAATATTAAAATAAGTCATCAGGTACTAACAGTATTAACAAGGATCTAATAATTTTGATTCCTGGTATATCATAGGTCACAGACTTGCCCTGTCCAGGAAAGCATTCAAATTTCCACATTTAATTGACCATGATTTCTCTGCTTTGAGATTAAAATCTGTTCTCTTAAGAATTTCTTCCACCAAGTCGCAGAACTAAATAAGCATTTCGCAACACTGAGACGCATACACAACATGGAGAAGAGCTTGGATCTCACGATCCAGACACTGGATGGAACCGTTGAAGATGAGGAGGGTGGAGTACAGCCGGACCAAGAAGCAGAGGCAGCCGCTAGTTGGGTCACAGTTAGAAGAGGTAGGGGAAAAAGTGGCAGGGAGGCTAGTCCCGAGTTGTCCCTCACTAATAAGTATGCTTGTTTGCGTAAAATTGGGGTGGAGGATTCTGGAGTAGCAATGCTGCAGCAGGATGTGCTCCTTAGCAACCAAGGGGCAGACTGCTGCAAAGAGAAAGGGAATAGGAGTGCAGCTAAGGCTAGACAGGTACTGGTGGTAGGGGATTCAATTATTAGGAGCACAGATAGAGTAATCTGTCGAAGAAACCGGGAATGCCGTACAGTCTGTTGCCTCCCGGGTGCTCGGGTTCAGCATGTAGCGGAAAGAATTGACAGATTACTGGGTGGGGCTGGGGAAGACCCGGCTGTCATGGTACACATTGGCACCAATGACAAAGTTAGTGGGAGATGGAAGGTCCTCAAAAATGATTTTCAGGTACTTGGAGATAAACCTAAAGCAAGGACCTCCAAGATGGTGTTTTCTGAAATACTGCCAGTGCCACGTGCTACATCTGAGAGACAGAGGGAGCTTAGGGAGTTAAATAAGTGGCTGAGAAATTGGTGTAGGAAGGAAGGGTTTGGGTTCCTGGAGAACTGGGCAGACTTTGCAGTCGGCTACAGGTTCTACAGCAGGGATGGGCTGCACCTTAATGGGGAGGGTGCAGCTGCATTGGGGGAGAAGATGGCTAAACGGTTGGAGGAGATTTTAAACTAGGATCTGAGGGGAGGCGGGAGGATAAAGTCTCAATACGTAGACAAGATGAGGTAAAAAGACAGTGGGAACCTAACATTATGGGGGGTGGAGAGGGGGGTGGGGACAGTGTAAAGATTAAGGAGGTTGGTAAAAATTCAAGTAGCCCATTTCATGTAAACAAAATTGGTAAATGTGGTGGTAAAAATATAAAGTGCATGGTAACCAATGCTCGGAGCCTTGCAAATAAAATAGACAAACTAGAGTTCATTCTGAATGACAAAGGCTATGACATTGTGGGAATAACCGAGACATGGATGGATGAAAGCCATGACTGGATAGCTAATTTAAAAGGATACAATGTGTTTAGGAGGGATAGAACAGGGACAAAAGGTGGAGGGGTTTGTCTCTTTGTTAAGAATTCTCTTACAGCTGTCCTCAACGATGAGATGGAGGAAGATTGCGAAGATGTGGAGTCCGTTTGGGTAAATATTCATGGTGGAAATAAAAGTTGCCAATTGCTTATTGGGGTATGCTACAGGCCACCTCTTATTAATGAAGCTGCAGAACTGCGATTACTACAGCAGATTGAAAAAGCTGCAAGTAAAAATGAGGTCATAATTATGGGCGACTTCAACTTTCCAGACATTGACTGGAGTATTGAGGCTACCCATTCTGGTAAAAGCAGCAGATTTCTGGCAACACTACAGGACAATTACTTGACTCAAATGGTAACTGAACCAACTAGGGGGAATGCGTTACTGGATCTGATCATTTCTAATAGACCAGATAATGTATCAAATGTGCAGTGTGAGAATCTGCTCAGCTGCCTGTGCAGACAGGCAGCTTTTTGACCACTGTTCAGGTCTGCATTCTGCAGGTCTCTTTAAGAGAGACTTTTTGTCAGTATTGCAGCTTGCTGCTGAGGAATTTGCATACATTCGTTATGCAAATCCCCTACCTGCCTCCTGTGATGACTGGCAGTATAAAGGTTGGAATTACCCACAGTCCTTTGCTGGTCATTCCTTCAGGGTTTGTAGTAAACACTCCTAGAGAGTGTCAGCCATGCTACTTCTTGTTGAAGTTATCTTAGAGTAATTCTGGGGACTGCACTAGGCAGTTTCTTTAGTGCCGTTAGGATTGCTTATCTGTTTTTGTCTGTTGCGACTGTCCTGTCCCAGCGGTGGTCGATAGGAAGTCGTTCTGTGTGTCTGGGTGCTAACCGGAACAGCGGTTGTTACTCGTAGCCCCTTCTGATCTGTCTTCCCTGGATCGCACTCGCCTTGCGCTAGTGCTGTGGATCCTTCTGTTCTGTCTCCCTGGATCGCACTCGCCTTGCGCTAGTGCTGTGGATCCTTCTGTTCTGTCTACCTGGATCGCACTCGCCTTGAGCTAGTGCTGTGGATCCTTCTGTTCTGTCTTCCCTGGATCGCACTCGCCTTGCGCTAGTGCTGTGGATCCTTCTGTTCTGTCTACCTGGATCGCACTCGCCTTGAGCTAGTGCTGTGGATCCTTCTGATCTGTCTTCCTGGATCACACTAACCGCTAGCGGTAGCGGCTGTGGATCTTTCTGATCTGTGTTTCTGCTTGGATCACACTTGCTCTGACGGAAGAGCGGTGGATCCTTTCTGCCTAGTTCCTGTTTCACGTTTGTCTGTCTTGTCTGATACGAACGCTTGCTGTAGGCTCAGTGAGGTAACCGTTAAGCAAGCGCTCGCGTTCTCTGTTTCGTGTTTGTCTGTCTTTGGTTAGTTAGGCGTGCTTGTCTCTGTAGTGCGTAACACGCGGAGACCGTGCACCAACGCGTGCACTGTTGCGAATGAGTGCGGTGTTCGCGCTCAGCTAGCGTTTGTTATTTTCCTTATCTTTCTCTTTGTATGATTTTCTGTGCCTTTGCTACCCTGGTGCTCTGTCCTGCTCAGTCTTGTGTCGCTATTGGCAATCGCCATTCTTGTGATTACGTTTCCTAGTTCGTTTCCGCCGTTGTGTGTTCGCCGTTGCTGGGTGGCGACTAGTTTGGTGGGCACACATTGGTTCTGTCCCTTTGCTTTGTTCCCTGTGGGCTATCCAGCCCTGCCTGATTGTACCTTGTCCTGGATCTGTACAATTCCCAAGTGGCATCTGTGGCTGTGCAGCGGCTGTGTTCGCCTGCACTCCACAGCGCCATCTGCCGGTGGGAATTGCCCTCTGCGGGTGCATAGCACCTAGCCTGGGTGTCCTCAATTATACGCTTGTGGAGGAAATCCGCCGCGTCAGCGCACGTCTGGTGCCCTGACCACGGAGACGATTCCACATTCGTTACATGCAGGTTCAAAAAAATTTGGGAAATAGTGATCACAACATGATAATGTTTGATCTGGTGACTGATAGGCCACGGGGCAGCGGGATCACTAAAACCATGAATTTTATAAAAGCAAAGTTCAATCAAATTAGGCAGGCACTAAGTTTGGTGAACTGGGATAATGTACTACAAGGGGAAGACACTGAAGGGAAATGGCAAGCTTTTAAACTTATACTCAATCAATATTGTAGTATGCAAAAAAGAAATTAGGCAGGCAAAGATTGAAGCTGAAAAACAAATCGCTAAGGATATCAAATCTAACCCAAAAAAGTTTTACAAGTACATTAACTCTAAAAAAAGAAAGGTTGACTGTATAGGACTCCTAAAGGATGAGGGTGGGAACTCAATTGTGGATGACCAAGGTAAGGCAGAGTTATTAAATGCTTTCTTTGCTTCTGTCTTCACAAAAGAAACAGCACTGTTGCAAACTACCGAGGCGGAAGAGTCTCAATCTTCTAACTGTAATATTAAATACTTAACGCAGGAAGAAGTGAAGGCAAGATTAAATAAATTAAAAATAGACAAGGCACCTGGCCCGGATGGCATGCATCCTTGGGTCCTAAGGGAATTAAGTTCAGTTATAGATAAACCCCTTTATCTTATCTTTTGTGACTCTCTTGCAGCTGGCAGAGTCCTAGTGGATTGGCGTACAACCCACGTTTTCCCATTATTTAAGAAGGGCAAAAAATCAGATCCAGGAAATTATAGACCTGTTGTGAGAAAACGTGGAAAAGCCGCCGCCAATACTCAAGGTGAGGCGGCTGATTCCGCGTTCAGCATGGCAGCTGGCGCGCAGGCGGAGCACGGAGAAACCGCCGCATGCTCTGACATTAGGGCGGCGGATTCCGCGTCCAATGCGGCAAGTTGCTCGCATAGGCCTGCTCCTCTCAGCAATGCGGAATGCGGAGAAAACGCCGCACGCACTGACAGCGGTGCGGCGGTTTCCGCATCCAACTCAGCAGAAGCATTACAACACATGACTGGTGTGGCTGGGACTGATAGTCCACACTGGTTTAGGAGGACGCGCGCGCACGCAGAGAGGCAGGGCCTTTATGGCAGTCAGAAGAGGGTCAGCTGACCAAGCTGGTCAGCTGACAAGTTCAGCAACCTTCATTGGTCCAGCACTTAGGGGAGGCGCTGGAGAGCGCTAGTGTATATATACTAGGTGCTGGTCATTCATCTGGTGTCTGCCGTTGCGATCACTACATGGTAGCACTCAGACATTGTCAGTATCTGTGGTATTTAGACCAGTTTCCAAGGTGTTGATGGCCAAGGATCTCACACCTTAGTCTAGGAAATCTGTTACTATTTGTATTATTCTCTAGTTCAGTTTCCAAGGTGTTGATGGCCAAGGAACTCACACCTTAGTCTAGGAATTCAGTATCATCTGTATTATTTGTCATATTCTAGACTAGTTCCTGGAGTGTGAGAATCTTGGAGTTCACACTCAAGCTTAGGCATTGTTGATTATTTGTTATGACTTTCGGCTCTCCTGACCATTCTCCTGATCTCTGATTTTGTACTTTGTCATTCTGTCATTTTGTTACTGAACCCAGCTAGTCTCTGGAATCTGCATCTGCCTCCTGTCTCTGTACTGTATCTGTCCGTGTGGTTACGACCTGGCCTGTCCAACCTCGAGAACTATCTATCCTGTTAAGAGATAGTTCACAGATCTGTTAGTGACACTGCCCATTGGTGTCACTCACGTTCTGTCCTTCCCTCTATCTTAGCCTGGCTCCGCCCCTTGGGGAGCATCAGACCTGTGGAAAGAATCTGATCCATATCAGTAGCTCTTACTGTCTAGCACCCATCTTACGGGTGCTTTCCTCAAAGTATTACTGTTGCACCAAACACTCTCATATCTCAGGTGTCCAGAGGTTAGAAGATATATTTGATTATCGGCGATACTGCAGATCATCAATAATCGGGTATATTCTGCATTCTCTGTGATACTGCAGACCGGTAATCAGACTCTCTCTGTGTTACACCGATCGTTACACCTGTAAGCTTAACATCAGTTGTATGCAAACTATTTGAGGGGTTACTAAGAGATACTATACATGACTTCATAGTAGAAAATAATCTTATTTCTCAGCATCAACATGGGTTTACTAAAGACAGGTCCTGTTTGACTAACATGCTCTGCTTTTATGAGGTAGTGAATGCTAATATGGAAATTGGGAATGCTGTAGATGTGAAATACTTGGACTTTGCAAAGGCCTTCGACACTGTTCCCAACAAAAGTCTGGTGCAAAAGTTGAGGATGCAAGGACTGGGGAAGAGTCTGTGTTCATGGATATGGAACTGGCTAATAGACAGAAAACAAAGAGTTATGGTCAATGGATCGTACTCAAAATGGGAGACTGTTAGCAGTGGGGTCCCACAGGGGTCTGTTCTGGGTCCAGTGCTCTTCAATTTATTTATTAATGACCTAGTAGATGCAGTAGTGAGCAATGTTGCTATTTTTGCAGATGATACAAAATTGTGCAGAATCATCAACTCTCAGGAAGATAGTGTCATATTGCAACAGGATCTGGATAGGATGGCTATATGGGCACATACATGGCAGATGAAATTCAATGTTGACAAATGTAAAGTCATGCATTTTGGACGTACTAATGGTCTAGCACCATACAAAATAAATGGGATACAGTTGGGGACATCAAACTTGGAGAAGGACTTAGGAGTACTCATTGACAACAAGTTAAATAATCGTACTCAATGCCAAGCAGCTGCAGCTAAAGCTAACAAAATTTTGGGAGGCATTAAAAGGGAAATAAAAACTTGAGATGCTAGCATAATATTGCCCCTGTTTAACTCTCTAGTAAGGCCACATCTGGAATATGGAATTCAGTTCTGGGCACCACATTACAAAAAAGATATTGCAGTTTTAGAGCAGGTGCAGAGACGAGCAACAAAATTGATACGTGGGATGGAAGGTCTCACTTATCAAGAAAGGTTAGATAAACTGGGTTTATTTAGTCTAGAGAAAAGACGCCTTAGAGGGGATCTAATTAACATGTATAAATACATCAGAGGGCAATATAATAGCTTGGCGGATGAGCTTTTTGTCCCTAGGCCTTCTCAAAGGACTAGAGGACATGATCTGCGCATGGAGGAAAAATGTTTTAGCCATTTATTTAGGAAAGGGTTCTTTACAGTAAGAGTGATTAAGATGTGGAATGCATTGCCACAGGAAGTCGTTATGGCAAACTCTATACCTGCATTTAAAGGGGGCTTAGATGCTTTCCTTGCGTTGAAAGACATCCATGGCTACAATTACTAGGTAATGCCTAATGATGTTGATCCAGGGATTTTATCTGATTGCCATCTGGAGGCGGGAAGGAATTTTTCCCTTTAGGGGCTAATTGGACCATGCCTTGTAAGGGTTTTTTCGCCTTCCTCTGGATCAACAGGGATATGTGAGGGAGCAGGCTGGTGTTGTACTTTATACTGGTTGAACTCGATGGACGTATGTATTTTTTCAACCAAAATAACTATGTAACTATATAATGATAGGCATTTTCTAATTTGTAACTATAATCATTCTAGTCACTATACAAATATGATTATGTATCATCCTTTCCTTTGGGGGCAAGTCCATGGTTTTAAGGTGGAGTAGAGCCATAGTTGGGGGAATCGGATCTAGGAACATAGAAAGTTGTTTATGAAATTCAGTTATACTTTTCCATAGTTTTTTAATTTTTGGACATTGCCAAAATATATGTACTAGAGATCCCACTTGCTGGCAATAGTGGTGATGTCTTATTATCGAATCTGGATTTTTTTTTTCCGGTGTCATATACCAAAGCCAAATCATTTTCAGGAAGTTTTCATAGTGAGACACGCAGTGTGAGGATTTTTTAAATCGATTTATAGGCCAATTCCCAGTCTTCTTGGTCTATATCTGTCTGTAAAATCTCCTGCCATTTAATAAGTTGCCATTTAGGTGTTTGGTCAACCAAGTCTAGGAAAAAATCAATAGAAAATAGCTGTACCCTTGTGTTTGTTTCCTTCTAATGATATTATTTTTATTTATTTGTGTAGTAAGAGAGATAGGGTCAGATCCATATTTGGTTAGGAATTTTTTAATTTTGAAATATTTCATTTTATCAGTCACAGGAGGAATATTGTATCTTGAGATTAATTCTTCAAATGGTTTGATCACTGAACCATCCATTAGGTCCTCAATACTTTTAATTCCACATTTTAACCAATTATCCAACAAAACCCCTTTGACTACAACATGAGGATGTGTTATAGGTATTGATCTAGTTATGGTTAAGGGGTCATCTTTACCATACTTTATTATTTCTTTCCATATTCTTACTGTGTTGGCTGTGATGGGGTTTGATATTTTATGTTGTACATTCCAAGTCAGCCTGGCTTCTAAAAAAGGTTTATATTTTGTATTTGGAAGAACTTCTTGTTCAATTTGCACCCATTGTTTATTTTGATCTTCTGTCCATGCTGACCTGGACTGTTCCAACATTTTGTAATATTTTTCTAGATCTGGGACACCTAATCCTAAATTTGTTGTATGAGTGGTGAGAATCTTGTTGGAAAATCTCGAATGTTTATTTATCAAAATTAATTTATTTCAATTTTTTTGTAAAGAGTTGAAAATTTTTTGGGGAAGTTTGATTGGGAGATTTCTAAACAAATACAATAACTGGGGTAAAATCGTCATCTTAAATGCCGCCAATCTGCCTAACCAGGAAAATTCTTTCAAACTTTGAAAGTGATTCTAATTGTGATTTTAATCTAGCTATCCAGGGCCAAAACTATAAACCCAAAGGGTATAATATTGTCTGAACTAACACTGGTGGATGTGCCCTACGTATAACACTACACAAACTTGTAAGCTGTAAGTCATGAGCGTGAGTACCTCTTATCAGTCACACTTGTGACTTCTTATCAGTTACTCTTGTGACTTACAGCTTACAAGGCACTTTATTGACCTGAGGAAGTGGGCCAGCACCCGTGAAACGCATTGTCTTATGTGCATGAATAAATATTTTTCCGTGGTTTGTCCTTCTAATGAGGTAAGACACAATGGTGTTTATGTAGAAAAGGCTGATAACATAGCACACCATGCGGCAATGTTCCCGGCCTATACTGAACCTAGCACCAATCTTTGCACCGATAGCGCAAGAGTGTTACCATAGCAATGCATGTAAACAGTGTGTGCATGGTACAGCAGTAGTGTAGCACACGCTATGCTACCCCCGTACTGTGAGTACACTGTTTACGTTTTGTTGCTATGGTAATGCTCTGATGCTGTTGGCACAACCAGTGTTACTGGGTTCTGTATAGGTCAGCGACATTGCTTTGTGATGTTTAATGTTATCGGCCCTTTCTGCACCAACCCTAATATCTCTTACATAGTAAATTTTAGTTTGTATATTGTTAAACCTAGGGCGCCTCCACCAGTGTTTGTTCAGGCATTATCAGGGAGCTTTTCATAACTGGTGCATAGTTTAGTAAGACCAAGACATCATTTACACCAAGTAGAGCTGAGCTTGAACTTGACAGACTCACTTTCAAGTCAGTGGAAAATTGGAAATCAAGTTGTCAACAAGAGTTGTCTTAGATGGGCAGTTCAATATGAGCGTTCAATATGAGCGTGTATCTGTAGTGCTAAATGACAGCTCTCCCCATGCTTTTCTCAGGTGCAGCGCAAAGGAGATCCTACATGCTTTTCACCAAGTCAGAAATAGCACTGTGCTATACATATAATTATTTTATTTAAAAATAATATTAACACTATATGAAATGCTGGGGATATAAAGTATATGCTGAAAACAGCAGGTACATGTTTGTAGCTCACATATACTGTACAAAGCTTTGCAAACATAGTATCGGTAATTGCCATCAGGGTTAACAAATGATGACATGGCACACTCTGAATAGGAGGAGATACCCATGATACATAGTTGCAAATTGAAGAAAAGTGGCCCACAGCAAGGCTTCTTTGTTACTTCTTTTTTCTTTGAGAGTATCCAAAGTGGGGCATATATGGCAATAGACTGAGAGCTGACTTTCCTAGTGGTTGTCCTATAACACCATTAGGTATATAGTAAAGGCAAGAAGGTGGTCGTCTACTCAATCCGGTTCATGATTTGCAATTCTCAAGATATCACAGTGGCAGATGGTTGGTGACAAATGCAGCATAGATGCTTCTAGCACTATTTTGCTCTGCCAAGATGAGTATTATGAGCATTTATGTATGGCACTGACAATTGAATTTAGTAGAAACAATATTCGTATAGATTTATATAGCATTAACATTTTCTGCAGCACTTTACAGAGTACATCCCACAATTCATGTCACCAAATGTCTCTCAGAGGAACTCACAATCCTTTTCATCATCATACTCTGATGTTCCAACCAAAGTCTATGGTTGTTGTTTGAAGGAAATCAATGAATTTATATTACTTTTTGGGATATGGTAGAAAAATGGAATTCCCAGAGGAAACCCATTACAAACACAACAAGATCATACAAGCTACATGCTGCCCTGGTGCAGGATTGAATCTGGGACATTTACACTGCAAGGCGAGAGTACTAAGGATATGCTGTGTTCACACGCTAAATGAGACCGGGTAAATAATGACTGAGAATCTAGAGTGTGTACATCGGCCCCCGATGCCAACCGGCACCTTGGCCAGTGATCAGCCAGGGTGATTGATTTGGTGGAGTGGAGCTCAAGAGCATTGTTCTCTCCCCTACCCCTCCCGTGGAGTGATGTCACTCCCACGCCGCTTCACCTGCCCTGCGATGTTGCCCGAGGCATTACATCTCGATCACTGACAGATGACATGCCTTCTACATGCATATCGGGCGTAAGTCACCATACACCCCTCATTTATGTATACTTTCAAACATGCAGACCTGTGTGCAGTGACATATCTTGTGACTATGGACCACAACTGCAGCAGGCCTCATGCATGGCATTCTCAGTTCATGCCTGCAAGTAATTTCACACTGAGCAAAACTGATATATGATCCTTTGTAATCATGACTTGTCATATAATGAAACCTGTTCTATCGCAAGAAGTGCCCTTTGACTGTGGTCATAAAAATGCATTCTGTTTTCTTGATTAGCTTAAGATTGTTTCTCAGCCTTTGCTCATCATACTTTTAAAGGATAAGTGCACTTTTAAAAAGCCATATATTTATTTAATACTCCACTTCAGGGAACTATAAAATAAGCATCACTTATTGCAGAAATGGGCTTAATAAACCATGTTATGCATATTTATATATGACAACCAGGTATATATTGTTCTGTGCATACAAGCTGAAAGGAGGAAGTTTGCATTGTGATCAGTCTCTGTTAAATGGTATAGGTATGCAGGTTTAACAGTGTGAGTTTCATTGAAAGTGGCAAGATGCAGACTGATGACCTGACCAGTTAGCTGCTGTTGTGTGCTGCCCAACCAGTAGGCAGAGGGCGGGTCTGTGTTCTGATTATGGTTAAGGCGGGATTTATACTTTTTCACCCCTAGGCCAAGTATTTTGGGGCTTCCCTTACAAGTGCAGCAGTGCCCCTCCCATTCCATGTGCTACCCCCTCTTCCATGTGTATAACCATTGTACTGAAGACCCTTTCTTTCATGCACAGCTCTCTTGGACACCAGCTTCCCTTTTCATGTGTTGCTCCTCATTTGCAGCATTTCCCTTCATTTGTAGCATCCCCTATTTCCTGTCCAGGTACCCTTTTGGGCTGCAGCCACCCAAGGCTCTGACAGCCTTGTATCTTAAAACAGAGTTAATAATGCAAAATCTACCCCCCAAGCTTTATATATTTACAGGTTGGGAACTTATCCCCGACCCCCACCCCTCCTTTTTAATCTCTCTGTTTTATGATGATTACATTTATTTTGTTTTGTGTTTCCTTGTATATGAGATCCTGAATATTTATTTTTACTTAGTTTAGTTACCTTTCTCCTTTATATCTTCCAATAACGGAACATCCTTTTTGTGAATTAGTATAATAAACAATCACTTAATGAGTTTGTACTATTGTTCTGCATATTTTGCTTCTCTGGGCCGTATTCAATTTAAAATTCTTCTAAGTTTTCGTGGTTCAAAGGGCATTTTATTCGCAAGTTCTGAAAATATCACCTGGGAGAAAACGTAAATTGCATCTGGGCCCCTTTCTTCTAACTGTAACTCATTTAATATATGTGATTATCTTGCTAGCGTTAAAATGTAACTGTGTTTACAATTGTAAGTATGGTAACTCCTGGAAAGATCTCCATAGGCTGGCGTCACACTTCACAAAATCGCAGCCATGAGCAACATTTCAGATGCTGACCACAGAACAACGGAGAAGCATGTGAGGACAGCAAAGGAGTCCTCAGCCTGCATGGGGCTGGAGGAAGCCCCAGGTAGGTATATATGGTGCACTACTCTGTTCATCTCAGGTGCACGTTAAGGGTGCTGTACAGACATCTTGCTCAGCTAATGCTAATGCACCTCAGCTTAGTTTAGTATAGCATTTGCCTCAGGCTCCAACCAGACCAGAAATGGAACATCAAAGTGGACAATACACTGTCTTTGCTCGTTCCTTCCCCTTCAGCAGTGGAGCAGTGCAATACTTACCTGCCTCCGTGTTGCTTCTGGAGAAAAAAACAAGATCAAATGTGGCCCAAGGCAAAATGCTATCATTCACTTCCCCCATAGTGTGTTAGGGGGTGTTTTACCAGCCACAGATGGGCCCCCATGGTAATTTTACTGAGGGGTCCTATGAGTTGTTGCTCAAACTGACAATGTTTCAACCAGAAACACTGTCACCAGTGTGCTCCTCTGGGTGGGAAGGCAGTGTTCTGATATTGTTTTACTGCTTACATTGATGCACATTTGCTATCGGGTCTTGTGTTTGACACTTGTGAACTAGGCACACATTAGAAGATGTTGTTAATAAGTTACTGATTAGATTTTCTAGAAACATTAAATCTGATTAAAAGCTTCCTCTTTCTTGTCTGGTGTTGTTTTGTTGTCTCTTACTCCAATACTAACTCCTCCCCATAATTACTGTCTGTTAGTGTACCATGAGGTTTTGTTCTTGGACCATTTCTATTCTCCATCTATGCACAGGGGCTGGGAAAAGTAATATACTCTATTGATTTTTAGCATAACTTCTACAGTGATAACACCCGACTCTGTCTCTCAGCTTTTGACATCTGTACCCTATGATTTGTTCCTTACTGTTTGTCTGCTGTTTCCACATTCATGTCATCTCGCTTCCTCAAACTTATTATGAGTAGAATGGAACTTGTTTTCACATCTGAAAAAAAACTTTATTTTGATTTGCACATTAGGGATTTGTGAGCAGTGGATAATAAACTCCCATTACTTCTTTGCTAATCATTCTCATACACTATATATTTATGCTGCTGTTTTATAGCATGCTACTCAGTGAGGTCCCATAACAATCCATCAAATATCTTTCCTATAATAGAAGTTATAATTAGTCCTATAGTTACTAGGTGAAGACCTTGAACTTTCTTTAAATATAGGTAGAGACTGGCATTGTGCCAAACCATTGGTAACATCACAGCACCTAAAACAATCTTAAAATGTTAAGTGTGATTTAGAGGTGACTGAGCTAGTACCGCGCGTACTATCATTATGCATATGTTGTCCGCGCTGTAAATGTATATTTTTTTATACTTTTTTTAAAAATTGTATTTACCATTGAAAATACAGTTTTCAATAGTTTTGATTAGAATCTTATTAAATATCCTTAACAAAAGTTATATTTGTGCTGTACCTTTTCCTCCATCTGTTGAGGAATACGTCATATGGACTTGGTTATTAAAAACATAGCTCCACAGATCTCTGTATAACTATCATTTTTTGATTTTACTATGGCAAAATGATGCTTTTTTTATTTTGAAATCTTGCCAGTTAGATAAAACATTTTATTGGTGGGCACACTCTATGTAACTATGTTATTGGGGGAAACCTGCAGCACAACTATGTTATTTGGGGGTCACCTACTGTGTAATTGTGTTATTTAGGCCTCATGCTGCATAGTTGTGTTATCGGGGGACAAGGGATGCTTAATTGTTTTGTGGGAAATATACTGAATAATTATGTTATTTGAGAATACATCCTGCATAATTGTGTTATTTGGGGACACATGCTGCATAGTTGTTTTACTGGTGGTCACATTGTACTTTATTGCCAAATTGTTCTAATTAAAGGACACTTTCTGCATAATTGTTGTCATTGAGAGACGCGTGCTATCTAATTGTGTTATTGGGGCACACTTTCTGTGGAATTGCCTAGGGGACACCTGTTGCATAATTTTGTTATGTGGGGAAGGGGGGCACCTGCTTCCTAACTGTGTTAGTAGGTACTTCTATTGTCTAAATGTGTTATTTTTGTGGGTGCTGCATAATGGTGTAATCAGGGCACCATGCTGTGTGATTTTGTTATTGGGAGATACACATGCTGAGCAAGGTGCATCATTGTGTTATTGTGGCACACATCTTGTGTTATTGTGTTATTTTGATGGGCACTACATAAAGGTGTTATTGGGGCACCATGCTGTGTAATTTGTTGTGGGGAGATGCACATACTTAGCAAGCTGCATCATTGTGTTGTTGTGGCTCCATCTTGTGTCATTGGGATATTGTGTTGCTGAGCTCCTGCCTGGTGGCAACAAGTGGTGAGTGCAGTCCTCTGTTTAACTTTTTTACTGTTTTTGTCTAACTGTTTTTTGGTATATGTGGAAAGGATGTTATAGTGAGCAGAGAATTAGAAAGACTTGCTGAGTTATGGTTTTCCCTGACATTTTAAACAACATGTTTTGAGATAAACATAGGTACATATAGGGGTATATTCACAAAACTTTTTGTTAATTTTAGCAGGCATTACACAAAATGAATAATGTGTGATAGGCGAATGCACACAATGCAAAATGTCCCTTGCATAATGTGTATTACTGGCTGTCTGGGTCACCCAGCAATGCATATTGTACCCACAACGTATATATGTGGTGTGTGTAATGCAACTTATGTTGTTTAGGTAAGGCGTGCTGATCTTTACAAATTGCAGTCAAATGCAGCAGTTGCTCTCCTGGAAAATATATAAAATCCAAAACAGTTGAGTCTGGCTGAAAAAAAACCATTTCCGATAGCAGGATAGTGCTGAAAGTTCAAAAGGTAATTATTTATCTCTATGTTGGAGTTAAATGAACCATATTTTATATCACACGAACATGGCTGCTGTTTACACTTTACATTAGAATTGGAGCCCTTAAATTGAAAATAAGAATGTGAGATTCCAGGAACGCTCTATTTTCTTTAAGTAGTACACATACGGTTAATTATCCCATACGTTTATTTTCACTTTAGGTCTGCTTCAATAAAACAACTGACAAAACAATTGCGCTTGAAAACGTCTATGTGAGGAAAAGGACGTCAATCTGACATTCTGAGGGGGAACGGGTTCTGTCTTGTTGTAGAGTGTCTGCCTACCTTTAGAGTAAAGGGAATTTATAAAATAGGTTGAGATTTATGGCACCCTTGATCTCATCTGCTTCGCTTGAATAAAACACTAAAAGAAAAATGGGTGTCACATAAAGTATCTCATAAAAATACTTTTTATTACCTACGTGTTACTTTTCACATCACTTAGCTGGCAGATATCCACTGCACTGAAGATGGGCAAAAAAGTCATAAGAGATTTTGATTTAACGAAAGATAGGCATACAAGTCATAAAATGTAGAAATAAAAAGTTTAAAGCACGTACTGCTTAGTAGTGGAGCAGAATTAGGCTACATTAACATTATAGCATTTGATGCATTTGTATGTATTCTGCGTTAACACTCCCGTCCGCATGAAATGAAAACACATAATGGCCCATATCCTACTAACTTTCCTCCTGAGTTTTCTCCAAGGAGATATTTGCAAGCCTTACCATAAAATACATTCAAAGCTCCCACTATGCAAGAAGACAGCAAAATCAAGTTTGATATTACCCTTCGTTGTACTACTTTTTCAGTTGCTATGTGCTGAAAAGATATTTTTTTGATAAGATGACAAATGATCTCCTGGGAGAAACTCAGAAGTAAAGTTAATTGGATAAGGGCCAATGTGTGTAAAAGAATTCATTTTTTTTCCAGATTGTTAAATGCATAATAGAAACTAATTGATTAACATGGACTGTCAGTTACAATGCTCTCTGTATTGTGACAAAACACAATTTTGAGTTTGTGTAACAGGCTGTTGCAAAAGAAAGATGCCATTAAAGCCACATCCAGTGGCATTATAACTGGCTCAGGGACCAATAGGCACAAAACAGTCCAGCACCTTAGACTTCACCCATCAAATTGTAGCCATCCTGCCAACATTGCTATTCAGTACCTGTACAAAGTACAGTATAGTCTCTGTGTAATCATATTGCTGGGATTTTTGGTTCTATGAAATCAGCTCTGAAACAGTTAATTGCTAAATAGTTTGCAAAGTTTGCTGTGTTTGCAATTTTCGCTCCTACATCTAGGTGGAGAATACCTCTCACCAATAGGAGAGCAGCTGTTATACTGTGGAGATTGAGGAGCCAATGAAAGAAAGTCTTAGCTCAGATAACAAGGGATGTGCTAGAAACGGCAGTGAGCCTGCAACAGAGAGAACTGTGTGGAGGCCTGAAGGAGAGAACTAGAGGAGGCTGGAGAGAGATCTGAGGGATTACTCAGTGTTCTACAGAACTGAGCTGTCTGTGAGGTGAAATTCTTTCTCCACAGTGTCCTGTGACTTCATCCTTTCTGCAGAGGAGTGTTTATAGACCCCTGAAGGAACTATTCACAAGGCCAGCTTTATTATTATTATTTATTGGATTTATATAGCGCCAACATATTACGCAGAGCTGTACAATAAATAGGATTACAGACAATGATAACAGGGGTGACAACACAATACAGGTAATATGCAATATATACAACAATATAGGTAATAAGCAATAAGATACACAACCCAATGCAGAAAGTAATACAATGCCAGATCATACACGGAGTGGTAGTGGTAAAAATACAAGTTCCCATAATTCTGGGTAAAGTGCACACATTCAAGTATGCTACACAAGGGGAGAGGGCCCTGTCAAAGGCTTACAATCTAGAGGGAGGGGTTGGTGACACGAAAGGAGGGGGTGCATCAAGAAGTTCTTGGCAGAGAGGGTTAGGGCAGTGTTGAGTTGAGGATTATACCGAATAATACAGCTTGTGTCATCTTCCTGCTGCTGCTCTCCTGAGTGAAACTTTCCCCTACACCTTTGTGGATTAAAAATACTGTTTTATATATGAGCTCCAACTGCCGGCCTGCTGATTAGACTAACATTGGCCAATGTTTACGGAAATTAGCTTAAATGTTTATTAGAGTTTGATTATAACAGACCATTTATACATTTGTCATTTAAAGTGCACTTAATGACTTACTGTGATTTTTGGAATTTAATATCTCTGGATTTTCTGGTGCTTCTTTGGGCCAAACCCTTTCCAGAGACTTTGGAGGTGTCAATCTCTATTGCATTCCTTTGCAAGCAACTGTTGGTATTCCATTATTGCCATAACTGTGAGTTCAGAAGCTTTGACCTATCTGTTATAAGATATTTCTAGAAGGTAAATTGTTAATTTTATCTTTATTATTGGGTCTCCGGATCCAATAAAATGGCTTGGCGTAATACTGCTGGTTTATGTGCATCACTGGAGATTGTGGGTATCACCGGAGTTGGAGAAGAGCAGGACCCATCTAACACAGCTACACATACGGGTGCGCTACAAATGCATACGTCAATGAGTAAAGGTAGAGAACAGCGCTGGGCACCAGTGTGAAATGAGCATCAATGCATACTTCATATCAAGCCAGTGCCCTATTATACAGCTGGCAAGCTAGACATGATTGTCCATCTATTGTGTACAGGAGACCTGGGTTCAAATCTCTGCTCTTCCAGTTCAGTACGCCTACACCTATTCAGTGAGGAGACCTTGGGCGACACTCCCTAACACTGCTACTGCCTATAGGTGCATGCTAGTGGCTGCAGCTCTGGCTCTTTGAGTCCACCAGGAGAAAAGCGTGAAATAAATGTTCTGTGTCTTGTCTACGTGTTTTAGTAAAATGACTGTTTCATCAGTATACATATGGACAACTGTGAAAAATCTATGACACTTATTTATAAAATATTCTACAGCAGACAGCCCTTGAATAGTGACTCCTCTAGGCACGTGCTTACTGTGCCTAATAGAAAACACAGTACATACCTGCACAAGGTAGCAGTTATATCACTGTGCACATGTGTGGCTCCTGGATATGTCAGACTTAAAGCACGCCTGAACTGAGACATACAGAGGCTGACTTATTTATTTCCTTTTAAACAATGCAGATTGCTTGGCTGTGCTGCCTAGCCTCTGCATCTAATACATTTAGCCACAGACTTGGAACATGCATGCAGATCAGCTGTTTCTGAGTCTGACTAAAATCTGACTAGATTAGCTGCATGCTTGTTTCAGGTGTGTGTTTCCGACACTACTGCTGCCAAAGAGATCAGCAGGACTGCCAAACTGGTATTATTTAAAAGGAAATACATATGACAGCCAACATATCCCTCTCAGTTCAGGTGTCCTTTAAGGTAACCTTTCCAACTAGTGTACAGAGCAAACGGTCAACAAGATTGAATGTCATTTGAATAGGTTTCTAGGCAGGTGCCCACATTACTTATAGAGTCTCCAAAGACTGCAGAGTTTGCCACTTTGGGTTAACCTTAGAGACTGCCAATTTTAAAGGTTTCTCTTTTAGTTATTTATTTATTTTAAACAAAGATTAGTTTACAAACTTTTTTTATTTACTCAGTGAAAATCCATCCAAATAGCAGAAAAGCACACTGAACAACTTGTATTCTGATCATAACAACTGATAAAAAACAGCAGCATGGACTGGAAGTCTTCCAACCCTACTAAATGATTTTGTTGTTCAGATCTCTTATTGGGATCCTTCTGATATATTTTATTTGCCGTAATATCTGTCTTATGGAAAAGACATCTAGTTAAAAATGGTGTCTTTTTTAAACAAGGTAATTAACTGACAATATTTTTTCCCCTAAACAAGAGTGTATAGGAATTACACTACCATGTCATCAAAATCAAGTATTCCTTTCAAGTATTTATTTCAAAGCTCTGCAGATCTTGATAAACTGTGCTTTGAGTTATAATCGCTCTTGAGGTGGCTGTGCCAGCATGGCAATTTCCAGTACAGAGCTCAAGATAGAGTAGATACTGTAGCCTTCTCATGAGTTATCATATCAGCATGCAGCTTCTGATAAGATAACCTGATGTACTTTCCCAGATCTCTGCAGAACATTTCTGACTGATGTTGCCACAATCTATAGAACAGAAATTCTTTGGACATTTTGAGCTTACAACTTAGAACTTATGCACATAGAAGAGCTAGTGTAATGGATACATACCAGTATAGAACCACTAAATTCTCGTGTGCTGTGGCTTTTAATTACATAGCTTGCAGTGGAGCAGCAAACATAAAGATGATCACCCTGAAAATAATGCAGCCTATCTGCTCTCTCTTCATGCTGAAGAGAGAATGATACAGTGAAAGACAGGGCCGGAATTAGGCCAAGGCCACCTAGGCCATGGCCTAGGGCACCGCAGGAACAAGGGCACCAAAGTAGCAGGCTAAACTGGTGCAGTATTTGCAAGCTTGTAAATGCTGCAATGCAGGAAGATGAGGCAAGCGTCTGACCACAGTACTCTGCTGCTAGCTGCTTGTGCAGAAGCCACCTTGCTCTCTGTGCATGTTTGCATTGTGGCCGGCGGCAATGGACTTGGGCAGCATTGGAGATGGAAAGAAAGAGGAAGCTTCTACACTGGGGATGAGCTGATGGCTGCTGCAGTGTGAAGGCGACCTGGCTACTTATACTGAAAGGGGTGTGGGAAGAGGAGGGATTAAGGGAGTCATCTGGCTACCTATACTGGAGGGAAGGGGAGGGGTCATCTGGCTACCTATACTGAAGGGGGACGGCTGGTGACAGTGGCCTTGGGCGGTAAAGAGTACAAATCCGGCCCTGGTGGAAGATACAATTACCACTGTTTTACACCTGTTTCTAGTTTAGGGAAGTGAAAGGGTTAAGGTGCCCATAGATTACTTGATTTGCGGCATCGATATCGAGCTGATCATAGGACGATTTCCAATAGAATTCATGCTGAAATTTACTGGAAATATGTGTGTAGCGTGTGAGCAAGTAATAGAGCCTGCTTTGATCTGGTGGGCATCAGCTGTTGTATGGCCAACTTTAATTGTCATGTGGCCATATTCTATACGTTATAGGGTGTGACTGGCTGCTGTGAGTTTATGCTTCTGTATTAAATGGTACTCAGATTATGTTTGTGTTTAGGATACACATCAGTGTGATTAGAGTATTTTATTGCTGAATTAAAATCCACTGCCTCTCTCCTTTTAAAGCACAAGTAAATGCAAAATTGAGCAAGACAATCTTAGCAATCACCTCCATTAGTGTTAATTAGACGAATTGCCTTAAATGTAAAAAAATATTGAGTAGCTGTAGATCTAGTGCCTGTGCAGTTTCCTGACAGCAGATTGAGCTCTCACAATTACTTCCTGGCTACTTCTTCTGAATTACAAGGCTACCTCTTCATGTGCACACGTGGTTTCTGCAGTAGAGTACATATTAACTCGGCACCGCTCAGTTCGGCGTGGGGAGAGCCGAATGACGACTCTCACCGCTGCCGCAAAACTCCAAGGCGGCGTTAAATACTATTCCACGTCCGAGTTGTCACAACTCGGAGGGAGATGTAATTCGGGGTCTGGCAGCCGCTGGAGCCCCGAATTACTGCTACGTGCCCTGCGCAGCATAACAGTGCTGTTATGGGGCGCCCAGTTTCGGCGCTCGGTTCTTAGAGCCGCGCGCCGAAATGAACTGATCTGCTGCAGTAATGCAGGGATGCTGTGAAATGTAGTCTAACATGTATTGTTCTTCCTTATTTGTGACACATCATCACACATCTACAGGCACATTTGCAGCATATAAATCACCACTGATGAGCTGGTCAGTGCTGCCTAAAGGCAAAAAAGATGTATTTTGAAATCGTTTTATTGGCAGTGATCTTGGTAAAAGTCCATGGCCCATATGCAATTATGTTTTTCACCTGAGTTATCTTCTAGGAGATAATTTCTATCTTCTCTGTAAACTAAATTTTCAGCATTTTACAATTGAAAAAGTACCCAAAAGTTGTTGAAAAAGTACTATCAAATTTATTTTTAGTATTTTCTTGCTTGCTGGTGACTTAAAAGGCATTTTAAGACAAGTTGTAAAAATATCACCCAGGAGAAAACTCAGGAGAAAAAGTGAATTGCATATGGGCCCATATCATTGTATCACTTGAGGATCTGGAACGCACAATGCATAATCAGTGATGCATGGAAGCTTTACGCTATTTAGATTTCCAAGCCCCCAGAAAATTTAGTGGCTATGCCAACTTCAGGAAGGATCATGCAGTAGCAATTTAATTTGAATAGGGTAGTGGCATCAAGTCCTTATTTTCATAATTATAACTGCTTTATAAATAGAAGATGTCCATGAAACGTGAAACAATTAAATGACTAGTTATTCTTAACCAACACAGGTCGTTCATAGATTTGGAACCAGAGCTTCAGCTATATATAGCTGAAAACCCTTTACTTATCAGCGTGGGTGGATTTTTCAGAATTGGGTGCTTGGTTTCATCACTGGTTTCCAGCTATACATAGCCAAGGCCCGCAAGTGTGTTTTTTTTTTTGGGGGGGGGGGGGGGGGGGGTGACTTCAGCCTGCAGAGCTTGATTTGAGAACTGCTGCTCAGTAATGCATAGCTGAAGCTGTCATGATGGTAGGTGAGTATTGGAAAGGTTTAGCAGCTAGTGTTTGGTGTAGATTAAGGGGTTAAGGAGGGGTAGGGTAAGGGTAGGTTAGATTTTGCTAAGGCTTGAAGTTAGGTATTGGGAAGGTTTTAACATAAGAGAGAGAGGTTAGACGACAGGAAGGGATAACATTTGAGATGGAGGATAGTGCTAGGCATCAGGAAAGGTTATGTCAGGGGGGAGTTTGGGCTGGGCATCAGGTAAAGGATAACATAAGGAGGGAGTTAGGGTAAGTTGTTAGGAAGGGGTTGATGTATGGGGAGGCTAGCCTAGGCACGAGGAAGGTGATTAAACTTTAAGGAGTCCAGTTAGGATTAGTTGAATGATTAGGGGACTGTCATTAAAACAAAGATGAAAGCCATTTTGCATAGCCAGGGCAGCAGAGTACTGAGCTATTCCTGATACTTTGTACTCATGGCCAAACTATCAGCACCACTGTCAAAGGTAGCCCTCTTAATGATTTCAGTTTGTATTTGTTTTGTTTCCTCTTGATCTCATATTATTTTGCTACTCCATTATGTAAAATGTTTTGTCTGATGCACCCTTTACTGAAAGCAAGCCTGTTATAAACCTGAATAATAAAAGGCAGGAACATGGCAGACAAATACAGATGAAGACACCATATGTGGAAAGTCTGTGTTACAAATTCAATAAAAATGAAAGTCCCTCTCCTGACTCAATTCATTAGGTGGCAGTTAGGTAAAATAATTTAGGTTTCAGTATTTTACACTTTTCCCACCAAATTAACTAAGATTTCCTGCATACGGTAGAAGTTCGGTAATATACCGAAAAAACATGCTTCAATTCACTATGCCCTGCGCGGTAGTCTAACCAGCTGCGGAGCAGGTCAGGCAGCAAGCTATCAGTCTTCTCTTACAAGTCTGTGCATGAGCCGTTCTATTTTCTGTTCAGTGCATCCCCTGCTTCTCTTTAGATGTGCATCTATGCTGACTAGAGAGAGCTCTTCTGTGTATCAGTATACAGATACAGGGATACAGAAAAGCCTTTTTAACCGCATTTGGACAGCAGTGATTGAAATCTACGCTCTGTTTGGAGGCTGTTATTCCTGCCAAGGCTTAGATTTCCCTCACCGCCTTTTTTATCTCTTTCTTGCTCTCAGAAGCCATTTTCTTCTAGGAAAGTGTTTTATAGTTGGAATTTCTTACCAGTGAAGGTCACACTGTAGTCACTTCCTGTCTGAGTCAGGACTGAGTCAGCCACTTACATACCTGATATTTACCTCTTTCAGGCAGAGGAAGAAAAAAAGGAACACAGCATAGTTATTTGTGTGCTAGGCACTGTACATACCCATGTCTATCTCATTATGCCACATGTCAGTTGTGGTATCCTTTAAATGTCTCCTTCTCCTGCTTTGTTGGACTAAAGTCTTGCCTTCCGGGGTATCGGAAAAAATGGGGTGAGAAGCAGGACTGTGTGGCTTTCCCTATTGGCTGTCTGGCTCTCCCTATTGGCTCTCTGCTACATCTGTCAGTGTTACCCCATGGAGAGTTCGAGTTATTAGCTTGTCAGAGCTGGAGGTAAATAACGGCGTACATCAAAAAAGGGCGTCGGGAAAAAAGGGCGCGTGGTGTAAACGATAAGCAGTATTATCTTATAATATATTATAATATTATATTATAAAAATATTGTGTAGAATTTCGTTTACAAATAGTGTTTTAAGAATTTATAAATCATTAAATAATGTGTATGAGATCGGCAATTCTTAAAACATTAATCTTCCCTGTTTCTAAACTGAAACTTATATTTACGTTTGTTAAAAACCCTCCCTGTATCTATCCCTAACCCCTAGACCCCCTGGTGGTGCCTAAACCTAAGATCCCCCTGGTGGTGCCTATACCTAAGACCCCCCTGTTGGTGCCTAAACCTAAGACCCCCCTGTTGGTGCCTAAACCTAAGACCCCCCTGTTGGTGCCTAAACCTAAGACCCCGCTGGTGGTGCCTAAACCTAAGACCTTCCTGTTGGTGCCTAAACCTAAGACCCCCCTGGTGGTGCCTAAACCTAAGACCCCCTATGGATAATAATGTTTTACAAACATTAATAAATAAAAAATGTAAATAAAAAAAATGTAAATAATTTTTTTGGGTGGATAATAACGTTTTAGAAATGTTTTAGAAATAGTGATTTAGTATCTTTATAAACGTTATTCGTCACGGGCTCATTTTGTAAAGTTAAATCATCACAAGCACAGTTATAAAACCTTAAAAGTCTCCGGGCGCCGTTTGTAAAACGTTAATAATCTCCGGCGCCTTTTTTTCCCTGTTCGGCGCCCATTAAACGATATTTATAATGGGAGTGAATGGGGCGCCCTTTTTGTCCACTTGTCTCATGCGCCCAAATCTCCTGCTTCCAAATAACGAACCCTTTTACTTGATTTACCGAATGCTTTAGTCTTTGTGAATTGCAATTTCTTGACATTTCTTAAGGTGTTTACCGCACATGTCGGTAATATAACTCACTAGTCGGTAATTTTACTTTTCAGTGCTATGATAGGTTTAGTAAATTGGCATTTGGCAAGGTAATTAGTAAAATCAGCTATTTTCTGCATTATTGAATGCGGTAATGCTTAGTGATTTAAGACCACTGACTATGGGCATGTGTGCACAGAGGCTATCAGAAGTTACTTCTTGTAGCCTATGAAATAAATATGCATGTGTGCTTCCATATAGCCATTATGATAGCTGACAATGTACAGTTAAACATGAACACAAAAAGTGTTTTCCCTATACACCTCAATGCATTTCGGCCAGAAAGCTCACACTGTGGGCTGTATGTGAGAGGTTGCATTGTGTTATTAGGGTTGTGGTTTGCCATTAATCCTGGCAGCCATGCTGAGCTTTTCGCTAATGGTTTTATTCATACACATATGTTTTGGTTTGCTGTTCGACTATGCAGCAGCTTTGTATGAACTTGCAGTCAGTTCTTTCCTTCACTTTGCACTTACTACTTTTCTCTCTTCACAGTTTTATTGAACAAGTCAGTTGAAAGTAGTTACACTATTTACACACCTTCATTAGCATTAATGTTTGCAAAGGTTAATGCGGCTTCTGTTTTTATTGAGAAGATTAAAAGCACATTTGCCAGAGGAATGTGTTAAAATGTGAAAACTTCCTCTGACCTGTATTTTCAGTCCACTTTTATTGATTTTGATTGCTTTACTATGCCATCTAGTGGTTGGAGTCAGGTTTGTGCTCTGCCACAGAACCAGTTTGTCAGGCATTCAATTATGTACTTAGAGATGGTCCAGTATACCCTTTTCTTTCTTATACAATTTATTGGGTGTTAAAGGTTATTGGAAATTCCCTAGATTCACATTTTTAAGTGATAGAAAGGATAAACCAAGTCTGCAAGACTGTGCAGACATTTCTGTTTTCAGTTATTGGTTAAGTGGTCGAACTTGAATAATATAATGAGGCCTTGTGTTGACACTGTGAAAAGACACTTGTATATTTACAAACAGTGCCATTTGCTGACATCAGAGAGTAAAGTTTGTTATTGACATGAAATGGCATTTTGGAATATTTGCTTTTCCATTCCAGACGGCAAAGTATACACTCCTCAATGATAATACTAATATCACTGCTACAGAGATCTAGGGAGCATCTTAAAAGGGGAAGGCATTTAAAATGCAGTGACTGTATGTAAGCCTGTTTTTGGTCTACACATGCCGTTATAGTACATTAGTAAATCAGCCTCCCTCTATTTGGTTCATACTGACTAGTTCGGCACTGTCCCATAAATATTATCATCACCAAGGACTACTGTAAGGGGGGTAGGGGGAAAAAAAAGAGTTGAATTTACCTGGGGCTTCTAATGGTCCCCCGCAGACGTCCTGTGCCCGCACGTCCACTCACCAATGCTCCTCTCCCCGCCTCCAGGTCACGTCTGGAATTTTCGACTTTAAAGTCAGAAAACCACTGCGCCTGCGCGGCCATGTCCTCACTCCTGCTAAGGTCACCAGGAGTGTATTGCGCAGGCCCAGTACAGCCTGCGCAGTACACTTCTGGTGACATCAGCGGGAGTGAGGACACGGCCGCGCAGGCGCTGTGGTTTTTCGACTTTAATAAAGTCTGAAATTCCAGGAGTGAACCGGAGGCGGGGCCAGAGCATTGGTGCGGGCACAGGACGTCTGTGGAGGACCATTAGAAGCCCTGGGTAAGTTCAACTCTTTTTCTCCCTACCCCCTACAGTAGTCCTTTAAGTCACCATTATGTTTAAAGCCTTTGTCCAGGCACAAATCTGTATTATGTCAAGTCACCATTATGTTATTATTGATTATCATTAATTGAGCTGTTCAGCGAGTAAATGATGTGCTGTAGGAAGAAGCTGATAATGGGTCTCCTGACCTGGGCTGACTCTTTCTCCTGAGTTTTCTCCAAAGTGATATTTTCACAACTTGTCAATTAAAGTGGAACTGAAAGGTCCCTAAAAAATAAGAGTTCCACTTTCCTGAGGATTCTGCCAGCCCCCTGCAGCCGACCTGGGCCCACGCCATGACATACCAATCATCCATTCCCCTGCCGCGGCTCACTTTTCTTCTCGCAGTGGAAGCCGAATTCTAAGTTAAAGTCCACTGCGCCCTGGCCACGCGTATCCTCATATGCGTTCCTGTGGTGTGGAGTGTCCTGCGCTGGCGCAGTATGAGAAAATTTCTACTGTGCCTGTGCAGTACGCTCCTGGCGACGGGGGCATGAATCAGGATGCATGCCTCCAGGGCCGCGCAGGCGCAGTTAACACCGGCTTCAAGAAGTGAAAGTGAGCCACGGCGGGGGAACAGAAGATCGGTATGTCACGCTGCGGGCTCCGGTCGGCTGCAGGGGGATGGCAGAAGCCCCAGGTAAGTGTAACTCTTATTTTTTCAGGACCTTTCAGTTCCGCTTTAAATGCCCTTTAAACCACCAGCAAGCACTTCCATACTCAAAATAATTTTGATAGTAATTTTTCACCTATTGGTACTTTTTCCATTTCAAAGTGCTAAAAAGTTAATTTAAATTGAAGATGAAAAATTATCTCCTAGGAGAAAACTCAGGTGAAAAGTGAATTGCATATGGGCCCAGGTGTTTTAAAAGTGATTCATATTTGACAGCAGCTAATTGAGGATTGTATACATAGACTACAATAATATCTGCAACTAAATGACTGCATAGACATATTAAAACATTTGTTCATTTTGGGCTTTAGAAGAGCATCCTTCTGTACATAACCAAATTAAAGGAATACTTAAGGGAAAAAAAAAAATGACATTTACTCACCCGGGGCATCCCTCAGCCCCCTGAAGCTGGATGGTGCCCTCGCAACCCCGCTCCGATCGTCCTGTCCCCACTGGCGGCTACTTCCGGGTGCGGCGACAGCCGCCGGCAGGCTGGGAACGCGGCTGATTTTCCGCGTTCCCACTCGCTATATGCTGCTATAGCGTAGCTATATACGCTATAGCAGCATATAGCGAGTGGGAACGCGGAAAATCAGCCGCGTTCCCAGCCTGTCGGCGGCTGTCGCCGCACCCGGAAGTAGCCGCCGGCGGGGACAGGACGATCGGAGCGGGGCTGCGAGGGCACCATCCAGCTTCAGGGGGCTGAGGGATGCCCCGGGTGAGTAAATGTCATTTTTTTTTCCCCTTAAGTATTCCTTTAAAGTAAAGAATCGCTCTTTTATATGCCTTTTTTTCTTAAACTATCTTAAATAAACAGAGTTATTCATTGTTTGCCCTCCATTGCCTTGCCCTTTACATGTGCAACATCATGTGGCTGTAACTTGGCAATCATTGCTTGTGCAATACTTTCTACTTTATTGACAGCTGTATAACAACATTGCTATCTTAATTCTTCCCAGTAGAGTTAGTTGACAATCATTCTTTACAAATAACATGCTGAAATTCTAAAGTATAAAAATTCATTTAGATAGGTTTTATTCCTTTGTGTTTGATCAGTGTAAAGTTCATGTATTATAAACCATGAGTCAAGATGGTTTTCTTGTCCTTTGTCATTTTAATACATTACAATTCCAGTCACACTACACATGAATCTGTATATGTAGCACAGAGCTGGGACAAGGTCCTTCAGCACCCAAGGCTGAGACAGCAAAGTGCGCCCCTCCATCCCTCCCACCGCAGCCGTCACACACTGATTGCTATTAGCCTAAGAGGCACCCCAGGGCCTCCAACCCTTAGTTATCTGGCAGTCACTGCCATGTATCCCCTTTTCTTATTTCTCTTCTCTCTGCTTTAAACACAATAGGGGAATGAAAGCTGAGCGAGTTGTGCGCCCCCTCCTACACTGCGCCCTGAGGCTGGAGCCTCTCTCGCCTCTGCCTTGGCCCGGCCCTGATGTAGCACATGAAAACATGCCACCTGGTTTTAGAGAGGATATTCCTAATGGATATCATTTTAGAAGATTTGTTGATCAGGTCTGTTATTGGGGCTCTATTCTAATAAAATGTGATGCGATTGCGTTTCTTCCTAATCTCCACCGCTGCCATTCCTCTGCAGTTGGGTTGTGATGTGTGTGTCTGGCACGATTGTAGCTCGTCTTGCATTTGTGATTTGTGCCGAGTAAAAGAAGGAGCTGAACCACAGAAAAACGCATAGCTATGCACTTTTCCTGGGCTTTTAAACAAAATATAGGAGCTGAATCGCAAAATGCAGCGGGACAACAATTATGCTGGAAAGAAAATCACAACACAAACTGATCTAGCGATGCTAGCGATCAGGATTGGAACACAAAACGCTTGTTGTGGAAAAGGACCCTTCATCTGACTCTGGTATCCGTTCAGCATTGTTCAATAAGGCTACAGTAACCTACACCTACAGTAAACCTGAAGAATTTTCATATAGATTGAAGGCAGTGCCTTTCGGTGTCTTGCCAGTTTGCTTGTAGTCTTCAGCTATTTTTACCGGGAAAAAAATGTCTTCTTTGAACACCAGCACAAATTCATGTAATTCCAGTAACCTATATTTATTTCAAGTATGGAAGATGAGGCATGGTTGATGACAATTTAGTTAAAGCGGAATATAACCCTGCATTTCAACTTTGCTCTAAAACATTATTTACAGCATATTATATGCAACTAGCATTTTTTTTTACTAGACCAGCATTGGAAGGGTTAAACACAGAGGTTTAAAGTCATGGAGAGATATGCAGAAGTTCAGATAGATACATTCTATTTAGTCAAATGTATCTATTGAGAAATGTTACACACTCTTTGGCTGTCCTCCAACTCCTTCTCAGTGAGAGAGATGAGTCACATTCAACACTTATTCAACATATATATATGTTACCTGGCATTCTTCTGAATATCTTCCACCAGCCAAGTTTTCAAAACTCAATATGCAACTTTCACAGTTTATTTGGTCTAACCGCAGGCATAGATTATCTCTTTCTATATTACAATGCCCAAAGGATATGGGAGGGATTGCGTTACCTGATTGTCACTCGTACTATCTGGCTGCTCAGCTATCATTACTATATGATGGGTTCGGAGAAGGCAATACCACTCTACAAGCTTTCCTTTTTGATGATCTGGATGTACAATACACTAACCCACTGTACAATCTATTAAAGGGCAAAGGAGGTTATCTTCACTTCACTCCCTCCAACGCTAAAACAAATGTTTATTGTTTGGGACAAAGCACATCAAAAATCACTTCATACTTGCACAATCAAGCATCTCCCACTTTGGGAAAATCAGTGCTTAAAGAGAACCCGAGGCGGGGTTCTTCCATTGCAATCCATATACAGAGGCTGGGTCTGTCTATAGAGCCTAGCCTCTGTTGCTAGTTAGTTCCCTCCAAAGCCCCCCCCTGCGCGCTGTCAGACCCCATGAAACACAGCTGCGCTACGTGGCTGTGTTTACCTCACTACTGTCAGTCTCGGCTGCTCCCCCGCCTGCTGAATCGCTCCGGTCCCCGCCCGCGTCCCTTCCCTCCAATCAGGGGCGAGGCAAGGGACGTGGGCGGGGACCGGAGAGATTCAGGAGGCGGGGGAGCGGCGAAACTGACAGTAGTGAGCTAAACACAGCCGCGCTGGCGACACACTGTGTGTCGCCAGCGCGGCTGTGTTTTATGGGGTCTGACAGCGCGCAGGGGGGCTTTGAAAGAAACTAACTAGCAACAGAGGCTGGGCTCTATAGACAGACCCAGCCTCTGTATATGGATTGCGATGGAAGAACTCCACCTCGGGTTCTCTTTAACCTCCTGAGCGGTCTGGACGAGCTCAGCTTGTCCATCACCGCCGGAGGCTGCCGCTCAGGCCCTGCTGGGCCGATTTTTATCAAATAAAGTGCAGCACACGCAGCCGGCACTTTGCCAGCCGCGTGTGCTGCCTGATCGCCGCCGCTCTGCGGCGATTCGCCGCGAGCAGCGGCGAAAGAGGGCCCCCCTAGCCGCCTGAGCCCTGCGCAGCCGGAACAAAAAGTTCCGGCCAGCGCTAAGGGCTGGATCGGAGGCGGCTGACGTCAGGACGTCGGCTGACGTCGATGACGTCACTCCGCTCGTCGCTATGGCGACGATATAAGCAAAACAAGGAAGGCCGCTCATTGCGGCCTTCCTTGTTTATTCTGGGCGCCGGAAGCGATCGGAAGATCGCCTCCGGAGCGCCCTCTAGTGGGCTTTCATGCAGCCAACTTTCAGTTGGCTGCATGAAATAGTTTTTTTTTTATTTAAAAAAAACCCTCCCGCAGCCACCCTGGCGATTTAATCAGAACGCCAGGGTGGTTAAAGGAATTCTGTAAGCTCACTGAAGTCAAACTTGACTTGCTTTCAAAAAAACTGCACTGCAGCCTCAGTGCACTCCCAGCTGGTTGACTGACCTCTGCTGTATAAGGAACCTGTAGCATTAAGGCAGGATGCCAACTGGGTTTTCTGTTTATAGGCCCCAGTGCGATAAAGGCTATTTTGATCTGATTTCTCCCGATGCGGAAGTCAATTGAGGAGATGGGGCGTGGCTGCGGGCGGATGCGGCCGTACGAGAATCTGCAACACGCTGCAGATTCTCGGATCGCTCTGCACCGCTCCACACAACATGCACGCAGTGGAAACTCTTCCATTGCCGTGCATGTGTTTCAGATGCTCCTAGTGGAAACGGGGAGCATCTGAAACACATGCACGGCAGGGCCCGGTTCCACTAGAGCGAATCTGCATGCGTTTCCTGCATGCAGATTCGCATAGACAACACAAGTGGATGGGACTGTTTCCACTTGTGCGGGATTATGTGCGGTTTGTCGTGCAGAAATAATCTGCACAGCAGACACATCAGAATTCGCACGCCGCACATCAGCATGCGATTCGTCGGTAATGTAACTAAATAGGAAAACCGCAAGCATTTTAGTCTTGCGGTTTTCCCAGCGTTTCCATGTGCGTTTCTGCTTAAAAACCCATGTCAATGCTTGCCACAATTGACATGGTTAAAATCGCGTTGCACAAACCGCGAGCGATTCCACGTGAAAATCCGCAACAAAACCGCAACCGCATGCAGATTCTTTGCCGCGATTTTCCCGTCGACACCGCACAAGTGGAAATGGGCCCTTACTGTTCAGTAATCCCTTGAGAATAGCATTATTCAAGAAAGACTTCTATTTAACACATTGCCTGAATGGTGCATGTTTATTATTTTCTCCATTCTATTACACTCAGCAAAGCTGTGTAAAAGCAAACAACCTTGATGGAACACTGTTTAATTAGGTTCAATGATTTTTAAGGACATCATGTGGGTGGTGTATTTGCAGAAGTAAGCAGGGTTCAGGCACTCATGATGCACCATCTATATGGTCATATCTTGAAGTAGGCCTGATGTCACACTTACACATAAACAGGCACAACTCTACCTATGATTCCTGAGAGCTTTTTTCCACTACACAGCTGAATCGCAAAATCGCAAATCGCTAGTGATTTTTAAATCGCTCGGGTTGTTACTTTATCATAGAAATCATGAGAAGTATTTTCCACTATAGTGATTCAATTTGAAAATCGCAAATTACAATCGCTTTCGGTAGCGATTTTTAGAGTGATAATGCAATGCAAATGAAAAATCGCAATCGCATAACAGAATTAATGAAAAATCGCAATCCGTGGCGTTTGTGATTTGCAATTGCTAGTGGAAAAGGGCCCTTAAAAATATTTCTTCTCCTGCCCTTTGGCTAATCCAGCCCTAGCCAATTAAAGTGTCATAGCCCTGTGATATTCCACCCTCCTATCATTGAAGTTTGCCCTCTAAATCCATTGTTTTTACACATTACCATTCTCCTGAAGCCAAAATATGATACTTTCATTGGTCAGTGCAAAGAAGTAGGAGATAGAGCCCCACCTACTGGGAATTAAAATAACCTCTTCACTTAATATCAAAATCTCGCAGAAGCCAAGAATGAACTACTGAGGCACTTTTTTCAAGGCGGGGGTTACCTAAGTGACAAAAAGAGCTCTTCATTTATAAAAGAGCAGTTGTCAGGATTCTTATATGCAGTAGTATTACACTTTCTTGTGGTATGGCAGATGAAGCAAACTTCAATTTTCAATTCGGCTCTGCTTAATCCAGAAATGTCCAACTCCCATCCTTGTTGGCCAAGGTCCATATTTTATCAAGTAGAACACATTTCTCCAGTTCTCTGTCCATCCTAAACACTGGCATGGATATTACCCTCAAGAAATGGAGTTGACAATCCCTGTCTTGAACCAATATTTTTTTTTAACACCAAGAATTGCTGAGAATTTATGCCACTATAAATACGTCAATCGATTATTTTCAGTACTGGAGCTTCTCAAACTGTCCTCAAGGGGGCATGTTATGTTTCTTTCTTTCCTTTACATTATCTTTGAACTTTTCTCCTAATTTTCAGTCCAACATAAATAACAACTTTTCAGTTCAAAATGTGGTAAACTCAAGAAAATATTACCCGCAGAAAAGGACAAGTGCAAATATAAAAATGAAAAATGAAGCATTATAATTTTACAGAACTTAAAATGTCACCCTACTTTACAATAGAGTCTATGGCTCCCATATCTACTACTTGCACCATACTCACTGGTCCCTTCTTCAGTGTACGCACCTCTGAGTTTTAGATCGGCACTTCAACTCAACTGTAGCTCTTAGTTATGATTTACCACTTTTACCTTTGAGGACTCATGTTCTTAGGTGCGCACATGGCATCTTTTCTCTAAATACAGGAACTGCTTCCTTTGCACTGCAACGTGGAACATGCCAGGGGTGTCCCTTATCCCCTTTACTCTTTGACCTTGCCATAGAGCCACTGACTGCAATTATCAGAAATTAGTGCCAAATCAGGGGGTGGGAGAAGGGAAATATTACTGAAAAAAATCAGTTTATATGCAGATGATATGCTTCTATATTTAGCTGATCCGGGTGAGTCGCTGGGGTGTCTCTGTCTGTCATTTCTGCATTTGGTCTTTACTCAGGTTTGCATATAAATTGGACTAAATCCTCTATATTACCAGTCGATGTGTCTGCTCCTACAATGGACCAATTAGAATCTCCTCTACAGTGGGTCAGTGTATTCCGGTATCTCGGTATCAACATCTGACGTTCAATAGCGGAATATGATGCCCTTAATCTTCCCGTTTATTACAATTTGTGATTACTAAACTTTGTGCTTAGGAAAAATTACCACTAGCAGCCCAAGGTCGGGCTAATTTATTTAAAAAGATACTCCTCCCTAAAGTATTATATGTTACCTGGCATTCTTCTGAATATCTTCCACCAGCCAAGTTTTCAAAACTCAATATGCAACTTACACAGTTTATTTGGTCTAACCGCAGGCATAGATTATCTCTTTCTATATTACAATGCCCAAAGGATATGGGAGGGATTGCGTTGCCTGATTGTCACTCATACTATCTGGCTGCTCAGCTATCATTACTATATGATGGGTTCAGAGAAGGCACTACCACTCTACAAGCTTTCCTTTTTGATGATCTGGATGTACAATACACTAACCCACTGTACAATCTATTAAAGGGCAAAGGAGGTTATCTTCACTTCACTCCCTTCAACGCTAAAACAAATGTTTATTGTTTGGGATAAAGCACATCAAAAATCACTTCATACTTGCACAATCAAGCATCTCCCACTTTGGGAAAATCAGTGCTTAAAGAGAACCCGAGGCGGGGTTCTTCCATCGCAATCCATATACAGAGGCTGGGTCTGTCTATAGAGCCCAGCCTCTGTTGCTAGTTAGTTCCCTCCAAAGCCCCCCCTGCGCGCTGTCAGACCCCATAAAACACAGCCGCGCTACGTAGCTGTGTTTACCTCACTACTGTCAGTCTCGGCTGCTCCCCCGCCTGCTGAATCGCTCCGGTCCCCGCCCGCGTCCCTTCCCTCCAATCAGTGGCGAGGCAAGGGATGTGGGCGGGGACTGGAGCGATTCAGGAGGCGGGGGAGCAGCGAGACTGACAGTAGTGAGCTAAACACAGCCGGCTGCGACACACTGCGTGTCGCCAGCGCGGCTGTGTTTTATGGGGTCTGACAGCGCGCAGGGGGGCTTTGAAAGAAACTAACTAGCAACAGAGGCTGGTCTCTATAGACAGACCCAGCCTCTGTATATGGATTGCGATGGAAAAACCCCACCTCGGGTTCTCTTTAAAGGAATTCTGTAAGCTCACTGAAGTCAAACTTGACTTGCTTTCAAAAAAACTGCACTGCAGCCTCAGTGCACTCCCAGCTGGTTGACTGACCTCTGCTGTATAAGGAACCTGTAGCATTAAGGCAGGATGTCAACTGGGTTTTCTGTTTATAGGCCCCAGTGCGATAAAGGCTATTTTGATCTGATTTCTCATTACCAGCTTGGCCTGTTATTTGGCCATGTTCAGTGTGCTGCCTTTCCTGATCTTAGTGTGTTACCTGATCTCAGCTGATGATCTGATCTCCTCCAGCATGCCACCTGCCATGACCTTGGCCTGTCCTTGACTACTTGCCTCACCTATTATTCCTCTATGGGAGCTCATGACACCTGTAAATAGACGCTGTGCCATATTCCTGAGCTCCATCAGTAACAGGCTAGACAGCTTTTGCCATTTTTTTTGAATTTCATTTTCGGAAAACTCTTAATTAAGTTCTCTAATAAATTATCCTAAATAACAGCGGTGTAGTGGATAGCACTCTCACCTTGCAAAGCAAGGGTCCCTGGTTAAAATCTGGACCAGGGCAATATCTGCAAGGCATTTGTATGTTCTTTCTGTGTTTTTCTGTGTTTTCTCCAGGCACTCTGGTTTCCTTTCACGTCCCCAAAAACCTACAGATGGGTTAATTTGCTCCTCCCCACTCCCCAAAAATGGACAAGTAGTGAAAAAATGACTATGCACACTGTGTAAAAGTTCCATACAGGGTGTCAGCACTATATAAATGCACAATAATGACAGTAATAAATTGATTGCCCTTCCCTGCACTGCCAGACTAATTGAATTATGGTTTTGCAATAGTACAGCTTGCACAATTTGGAGGGGAATGGGGTTATTCAGAGGAGTGCTGGTGGAGTTGGGGAGTGGAGGAGGAATGGGGTTATTGAGAGGAGTGCTGGTGGAGTTGGGGAGTGGAGGAGGAATGGGGTTATTGAGAGGAGTGCTGGTGGAGTTGGGGAGTGGAGGAGGAATGGCGAGAAAGGAAAAAACACATGGATGGAAGGGAGAGGGGGTAGTGCAACTGAGGGTGTGATGGGAAGGGATATTGAGGGGAGATATGCAGAGAAGGAGGGGTTCTAGAAGAATATAGTGGTGGGAATAAATGAAGTTACGAGAGTTTTGAGGGGCAGGAAAGGGGTAGACCGGAGAGTAGGAGAAACATAAAACCTTAAGTTCCACTTTAAATGTATTTTTGCTAGTTATAATTTATGGTACCCTTTTTCAGAAAACATGGAATTGCTAAAAGGTCCAAAGAGGTTGCCGTCTAGGGCAGCTTGGACACAGAGAAGATGGAATGTCTGTTTCGCACATTTTTTTCTTGATTTGGCCCCATATCTGTTATCTTGATATAATATTTTGCCTATACCTGGCTTCTGAGCACAGCCGAGATTTTCGTATTTTGTTGAGAATGCAAGTTTTATTACTTGTTAGTTGTAGCATTTTAGCTTATATGTGACACGGTAAAATAGCCAAATAGCTGCTTCAAAAATAAAAAGGGAACCTTTGAAACGTTTTATTTTTATTCGTTATTTTGTTTATAAAGTGCCAGCATATTACGCAGCGCTGCACAATAGATGCATGGGTTAACGTACAAGGTAGGACATACAAGGAGCTCACAACAAAACAAGATCATGCAAATGTCTTTGATAACAGTAGTTGCTCAAATGAAGTCTAGATTTTCATACAATAAGTGAAACCACATTGATCATAGCAATGCTATCTGCTCGTCTATTCATCAGCCTCTGCATTAGATCACCGCCTTGTTTATAGTAAGGTGGGTAGACAAGGGGCGTGGACACATCACAAAGCTCTGCTTGCCATTTTGAATTAAAGTTTATGGCCAGGTTGCTGGTACAGGCAGGATTTCATAAGACATAGCTATGCCCACTACTTGCGCACCTGACTAAAAGCTACTCTTTCTTTCAGTGCAGTTGCTAATGGATGCTTAGGCAGAGAGGGTGGTTATAATCTCTGCCTGTACTTCTGTGCTAGGAAGTACAGGCAGATTTAGATTGTAAGCCTTTCGGCACGGTCCTCCTCCTTTTGTGTCCAACCTGATCATGCACCTCCATTACTGTACACCCATGCTATGCATCTGAGTGAACCTAACTTGCCTAATCTCCATGCTCCCCTCCAGTGACTAAGCATTACCTTGTACTCATACTGTGTTGTGTGATCTGGTTTTCTTGTATTCCTGTATTGTCATTTTGCTGTATGTCACCCCTAAATATTGTCTGTAACCTAAATTAATGTACAGCGCTGCGTAATATGTTGGCGCTTTATAAATACAATAAATAAATAAATAAATAAGTACAGGCAACAAAAAGAAACCTAGAGCTTTCTACAGACTTGTGTGTAATGACCACTGTAGAAAAGATAGTAAAACAACAATGAGCGCTGGGCACTGTGTCAAGTTTGACATGGGTGTGCTTTTAAAAGGAATCCTAGCCAAATGTTTTGTTCTCGTTTTGCATAGAGAGGTTCGAATATTTGAGCTTTTTTGTGTTTGGAACCCTCCACCGAATATTTCCAATTACTTTCTGTTTCAGTGTGGTCACTAAAAAGGGAAAGTACTAGAAATGTCTTCAACGGCTGTAAAGAAAGGAATAGGCATGGTCAATGAGATGCAAATTATTTCGAGTTGATGTAGTATTAGGCACATTTTGCATGCAAATGTATGCATCTTGAACAAGAACCAATCTAATCCTGCTGAGGTAAAATGTGTTTGGTCTATTTTCAAGCTGCATACATTTGCATACAAATTTTGCATAATCTTGCATCAACTCAAAATTATTTGCATCTCTTTGACAATCCCTAAACGGGTATAAATCCTTTGAGGATAGTTTAAAGATGACTAACAAGAGGTTTTACTTCCTGTCTTCATCTCCATTAAGGAGCATCTACCATTCTTTGTTCCAGTGACCATGGTCACCAAGTGTAGGAAGTACAGACAACATTAACATTCCCTTTCTGCAGTATCCAAAACAACAAATGCAAGTTTTGACTGGTGTACTTTTAGAATGTCAAACTTAGGTTTAGGCCGGTTTTATACCTGGCCAGTGCGTTTTTGATTCTCCGCCTCCATCGCATTGCATCAAACAAATAGTCATTGATATGACCCTGCGGCAGTGTGCACCTATGGGGTCATATGCATAGCAATGCCCCCTCACACGCCCTTTGCTACCGGTCACTGCCCCTCGCCCAGTGACGTACTCCCTGCTGGACAAAAAATACGTCACTGGGATTACAGAGTGCCCTTTTGTATCATGCGTTGTTCTGCGCATGCACGCTGCACTGCCGTCGCCAGCGTATTTAAAATGTATGTGTTGCCCATTGACTTTCATTCTTTCCGCCCACAGATGCGTTACTGTGGAAGTCCAGGGATAATGCCCTGTTGACTTTGCGACAGCACAGTGGTGAATCGAGCACTGCTGCAGCAACATGTCCCATAGACTTTTATTGCTGTTGTGTTACCCTACGTGCAGAAAGGGTAACACAGCGCAATGAAAACGGCCTAGTGTAAATTGGGTTTTAAAAGTATAACTTCTGAGAGAGATATTGAGGCTGGCTTAAATTTTCCTTTCAAACAGTACCAGTTGCCTGGCATCCTGCTGATCTTTTATGCATCAGTAGTGTCTGAATCACACACCTGAAACAAGTAAGTTAAACCTTTGATCTGCATGTTTCTTCAGGGTCTAGGACTAAAAGTATTAGAGGTAGAGGATCAGCAGGACATCTACGCAATGTGCTTTGTATAAAGGGAAAAAAATATGGCAGCCTCCATACAAAGATATGGAGAGAAAAAAACGAGAGCCCAAATAGTGTAGTATGTTATGGTCAAGGAGAGTAGAACAATAGTGTCTAGAATAATACTCACAAAAGTGGGTTACCACCAAGGCAACCTTTGTGTAGACAGGTGGGGATTATAAACCTGTCCCCTCTCAAGTTTAAATGCTGCTGTCTGTAGTAGAAGGTATAATGGGGATGCACCCCTCCATGAAGGGTGGACATCGGTAAAAATTGAGATTGAAGAATTAGAGGTGCCAAATTAGAGTAAAAGACTTTAAAAAATATTTAAAAGGGAAGTAGTGGTGGACTTCAGATAGTCAGACACAGGGGCATAACAATAGGGCATGCAGCCCTTACACCCGCTCAGGACCGTTTTGGAGGGGCAGGAGGAGTTGCAGCATGTGGGGAGAGCATTGCCCATCGGCAGGGAGGGGGGAACAGACACCTCCTCTCAGCGCTCCCCCTCCAGCATCTATCACTGGCATCAGCGGCGGCAGCAACACATACCTCCATCCACTGCGGAGGTCTCTCTAAGTGCTTCCCGCTACTTCCTTTTTAAACAGGAAGTAGCGTGAAGCACTTAGGGCTCGATTCACAAAAGGGTGCTAACTCAGTTAGCACGCCTAAAAGCTTTTAATGATCGCGCGCAAAGTTTAGCGGTGCACACGAAACGTCGAACTGGGTGCGACTATAATGCACCGGGTGCCCCTAAATTGTCGCACCGGGTGCACCCGAAACGTTTCTGGCGCACCCGGTGTGACGTTTTAGGGGCACCCGGTGCAAGCGTATTAGCACACGCAAAGTCTCTTTAGGCGTGCTAAGGGGCTTTTCACAGGTGTGCTAACACTTAGCACCCTTTTGTGAATCAAGCTCTTAGAGATCAGAACCTCCGGCGGTGGGTGGAGGTATGTGTCCTGCCTGCCGCTGCTGCTGCTAGTGATAGATGCTGGAGGGGGAGCGCTGAGAGGAGAGCCCGAGGTAAGAGGGGGGGAACTGTCCGATGTGCAACACTCTCCCCTCATGTTGCGACCCCTCCTGCCCCCCCCCCCCAAACGGCCCTGAGCAGGCACCCGGGGGTGGGGGGGAACAAATTCTTGCAGGGGGGCCCGGTGACTTCTGGTTACGGCCCTGGTCGGAAACACAGTTTCTACTTTCAAAAGTAGTTCTTTATTTAAAAGATAAAACAGTAACACCAACTACTCCACTGCGATGCGTTCAACAGGTGTACCCACTTACTCAGGCCTCCAGAGGCGCCAGGCTTTTTTTCTTGGATCAACAGATGCTTCATGCAATTGCCTGAGGAAGCAGGAAATGTAAAATTAAATGTTTACATTTGTATAGCATGTTTCCCATGAGAGAACTCAAAGCATTGAGGGCGTGCTCAGAAGGCCAACCCTAGAGCACTTGGCAGTCTTGTCCTAGGACTCCTTACTGAATAGTTACTGGCTCCAGACAACGGTGGTGCTTCCAGTTACTCCTGATACTCATAAGCTTTTGTGAGTTCTTATGTCCAACAAAAGTATGTGTTCCTTATTTCTCATATCAGAAATTCTAGGAACACAATACAGTAGAATCCCTATACAAGTAAGCTTCAAAATAGTTTACTATAATCAGATTATCCCATATACATTTTTTTTAAACATTTTGATGCACCGCTTTAGTGGATTGAATATTTTGTGTGACTTGCTGTCATCTGTTTGATTTATCAATGGCTTTCTTCTTGGCTGTAATAAAATTAACCGCATCCTGTTAAGTGCAATTTGCCAGCCACTATTTGATTCCTGGACATGAACAAGGGCTTTAATACACATATCATAATGCTTCCTTCCTGTTCTATTAATAGAAATCTATCTAGTTCCTAAATTAAGCATGTAACTTCAGCATTCGTTTATGTTAAATCTCACAGTGATTCTTTCACTTTTACCACTGCTGTAAAGGTGAACAGGGAGCCTACAGTACATATAACAGAGCAAATGTAATTTTGCATTTTTAACATTACATTTTGGCACTTCCTGTTCATGCAGCCGCTTCAAAGGACCGGCACCACACAATGTATTATAGCTCTTTAGTATTAATTGCAGCATCACAGCAATCATAACCAACTATGGCCTCGAATCATAAAAGCAGTGCGATAAAAAAATTCTTGTCGGGAAAATACCGCACTCTGTATTCTCCCGGTCTGTGTGCTAATTCATAAAGATTTCCCTAGCTGCCTTTGAAGGTTGGTAAATTACCGCAGCCCATTGAGCGGTAGAGTAGAGCAGTGTGGCGATTCTCTCTTTTGCCCTGCACAAAAGACTCCACAAATGACTCAGACAGATGACTAGCACAGACTTTTCCTGCCTGCACAAATGACTCCACAAATGACTCAGACAGATGACTAGCACAGACTTTCCCTGCCTGCACAAATGACTCACTCAGATGACTCAGATAGATGACTCGCACAGACTTTCCCTGCCTGCTCAAATGACTCACACAGATGGCTCTCTGGCTCTCTCCACAGATGACCCAAACAGTCTCTCTGCACTTTGCATTCACCAGAGGTGTCGGTAACTTGTTAACGCCTCACCAGAGATGTCGGTAACTATCGTCAGGCTTACCGCTTGTTGCAGGCTTTATGAATTGACATTTGCTGACAATTTACTGACATGTGTTGGAGGTAACTACAGCCAAGTCGGTAATTTATCTCCCTGGTCGGTAATGTCAGCTTTTCATGCGGTAACAGCCTTTATGAATTGACACATTTCTAAGTGGTCGGGAAAGTCTGCTGTTTTCAGCATTACCGCATGAGGTAATGCTTTATGAATCGAGGCCTATGTTGCTTATGATTGCTGTGATGCTGCAATAAATACTAAAGAGCTATAATACATTGTGTGGTGCTGGTCCTCTGAAGCTGCTGCATTGTTGTGACCCCATGGTACAGGGGTGAGGACCAAGGCACACCAAATCTTTCCAACTTGGTGGGCGCTCCTGGACTCATGTTTCTGCTTCTGGTTTATGAAAATGCATTTGCACTTGTGTCATATCTCATCCTTTTCACATAATAGCTCTGCTACCTGTTAGTTGTCAAAGTCTATTAACGTTTAAATGGGCTGCTCAGAAACTTGCACTTGGCAGCAACAGCAAGTACCATCCTTTTCCTCTAGGAGTTGGCCTTTCAGCAACCCCCATCTACCAAGTATACCCAATCTTTTCTAAGAGGGGGCAGATATCCCCCCTCTTACTTACTGGTCTGCCAGGTCACATGATATTTACCATATATAGAAACCCATTCAACAAGCTTTCAATGAATAGGTTTGCCTGGATGTCCTGCTGATCCTCTGCCTCCAATCCTTTTAGCCGTAGACCCTGAACAAACATGCAGCAGATCAGTTGTTTCTGACAATATTGTCAGAACTGACAAGATTAGCTGCATGCTTGTTTCTGGTGTGATTCCGACACTACTGCAGCCAAACAGATCCGCAAGACAGCCAGGAAACTGGTATTGTTTAAAAGGAAATACATATGGCAGCATTGATATCACTCTCACCTTGGGTTCACTTTAAATATGCTGCACATTGGTCAGGTGACAGTTCAGAAAGTCCCCAGAATTTCATCTGCAGTTGAACCCTGGAACTGCAAATTCCCAGTACAACAAGAGACACCTGAAAAGCATAAAGTGTAACAAAGGGTCTGAGAAACCTCTGGACCACCCAGAGGCTTCCAACTACTGAAATAAGTACTTACCCTATACCCTCCCAACCCACCACAGGTAATTACCAGTCTTATATTCATATCTTTGACATGACTTCAGCAGATACACAAATATTTGTTTACACTTGTACGTTGTCACTAATAGAAATGGTCAATGAAATGCAAATGAAGCCAAGGATTAGATGTCATACAAATTGTATATGTAAGTATCAGACAGTTAACAAAAAAGCTATATCGTGAATCCAAATATGAACATAAAATTCATGCACTGATATTTAATTTTTGACTGGAGATGGGTGTTAAAAAGGGACGTATACACGGGTGGTGTTGTTAAGTGCAGTTTATTAAAATTCTTGTTGCAGCTTCCAGGTTATGGCAACAAGCTGTGTATGTGTGGGTAGGATTTAGGGGTTATCCCACAATGAACTGAGGGTTGGTATAAAAGAGTGGCTAAACCTGGGTTAGCAGCCTTATAGCCACTGACAACTGACTTGCAAATGCTTGTAAAACTGCTATGTGTGGTACAGGCATTTTAAAAACAGTCTGTGTAAAATTATCCTTATATATTTACAAAGGAATCCTTGGTGAATCCTAATGACCTAATGCTTTATAGTAAGGGTAGTCCAGAATAAACTGAACTCTTATGTTGTTTTTTTCCCCCTATCTTTTCAGATTGTATCAAAGCAACACTTGTACTAATTTGATATGACAGTATGGCAGCATGTGCCAATGGGGGCAATATTTAAAGATTGAACAAAAAAAGTACAGTCTTTTTTAACATTTTTCTTTTATTATTTATTGCATTTTGGTCTAAAATAAAAAGTACTGTATTAAAAATTAATTTATTTATATATTTAGTAGGAACACATGATCTGGTGTTCTCTAGCAGCTGGCCATTCTGTAAACTATATAAAAACAAATCAGGAGTACGCAAACTGTGCAAACACTTTATTGTAACTGAAATGTGACAGAGCACTTACGTAGTGGAGAATAATGCCAGCCTGCTCTCCCCTGGCTTGCTAAGCAAGTACTGTATATCTGCTTGCTTATGGCCAGCCAGTGCATAGAGTACTGTATTACACAGGAGAGTCACATTGATACTGAAGCCATAGGTAGATAGCGGTTTTCTCATGGCGACTGGCAATCCTGATGAGGAGGGGCTGATTGATGCCAGTCGCTGTAGGAGAAGTGTTCACTTGCATGTTAGTTTGACTCCTTTGTACGCACTGGTAGCTCCTGCAGCTGGCTATGAGCAAGGTTATAAATGCTTGGGATGGGTGATCTCTGTTGCTCGTTGTCGTCCAAGAGAGACAATTGACAACATTTTCCACCAAATAAGTGCATTTTGTGTTTAGTGGCCGAATTATTGTAAAATGTTTGCACTATCACGCGCCTCTGTTTTATTTTATTATCATGTTTCTCTCTGACCCCCCGCCCCCCCTTACTTCTTTCTTATAGTTCCACCTGCTGGTGAAAACTGGTAATACTTTGTCAGCAGGAAAGGGCCTGGTTTCCCTGCTGCAGAATACAAGCCTCTAACACTGCATTAGCCAAGTCTGATTTTGTTAGTGAATGTTTTGCTCTGTTGTTTCTATAGAGCTATCTAATCTTTAACAAATAGTAGTAAAACAAAAGTCTCTGTAATCACAAAGCTTGCAAGTTAAAGCAGTAGGTGGAATTCTTTATTTGTAATATTTAATATTTCCCTGAGTAAAAAAAAAATTACATCACTGAATAAATAACATGGAAAAAAGCAGTACTGTAGATTAGTTAACCTTATGAGACATTCATGTTGCATGTTATGGGAGCATAACACCTTTACTTGAAATTACCAGATTATGCTGTAATTTTATCCTGTAAGGCCTCGTTCACACTAGGGACGTTGATGTACGCTTTTAAAAGCGCATTGTGCTGTGTGCTTTGCTAGGTACAGCTCTTTCCACTGATTTTAGTGTAACAAGTTCCCATCTATACGCTATGTTACTGTCCATTTGAGAAATGTAGCATTGCATGCATTTCTGTGTGTTGCACTGTGAAGCGCACAGCAATGCAAGTGAATGTGCGCGCGTAAATATTTCAGAGAAGGGCATTTCAAGCTAATGATATAGAGGCCTACTGTGTCCAGATAAACAGTACCAGAACACTGTTGATAATTATCATTAGCAAATACCAGTAGTTTTTGTGTAGAACAGGGGTGTCAAACTCAAATACATAGTGGGCCGAAATTGAGCTCTGAGAACAAGTCACGGGCCAACCTCAATGTCTAGTGGCCACCTCTCTCTCTTATAAAGTTCCCTGGTGTCTAATAGCCCCCTCCTTCCCCTATACGGTTCCCTGATATTTAGTGGCCCTCCTCCCTCTTCTGTACAGCGCCCTGGTGTTAAGTGGTTCTCCCTCCCTCTCCTATACAATGCCCTAATGTTTATTTGTCCTTTTTCCCTCCCCTATACAGTTTCCTAGTATAGTGTCTAGTGGCCCCCTCCTTTCCCTATACAGCGCCTTGGTGTCTAGTGGCCCCCTCCCTCTCCAATACAGTTCCCTGGTATCTAGTGCTGTCTCCCTCTCCATGTGGCTTACCTGATGATCTAGGGCTTACCCTCCATTATAGCTTCTCTGGTGGTCTACAGTGGGACAAACATAATGCAAAGTAGGGAAAGCACCCGAGAGCCATATCTGATGACTCCAAGGGCCAGATTTGGCCCGTGGCCCGGAGTTTGACACGTATGTTGTATAACAAAAGATTTGGATATGTCAGTGAGGGCTGGGACCCACTAGAGTGTTTTTGAGCATTTAGGGTGCGCTTTAAAACGCTAGCGATTTCCCTAAACGCTCTGGCAGTGTAAATAAATGTAACATATTCCACAATAGTGATTGCGATTAGCAAAATTGCAATCGCAGGACATGCAGCATTTTGCGAGTGTTTGTGCTTCAATGTAAAGTATATAAACGCTAGCTAATCGCTATGAAATCGTTACACATAGCAATCGGCAAAAAACATACACTTTTAAAAATCCCTACCAAAATTGATGGAAAACGCTCATGAAATCACTTACAAAACGCTCATTAAAAACACTAGCGATTGTGATAGCGCTTTGCAATTTGTAGTGGGTTCCAGGCATTACAGAGTTTTTGGAATATTGACATAGATTCAGCAATCTCACAACCACTAGTTCACAATCCTGTCAGCTCCCTGGAGTATGATTTAATATGTGTGGAGTGAGGAAGGCACATCCGAATCACTTTATAGCTGTATTAAACTAGCACAGAAGTTCTCAAACTGAATGCCATTTTCCCAGGGTGCTGCAGCTACTCATCAGTGTGGCCAGTCCTTCTGCAAGACTTAATAGCCCCACTCAGGATCTCTAAGATGCAGACCAGCAATACAGCAGTGTCCAGATGAATGCAGCATGCCAAGGCTGTCTATAAAGACAGTATCAGGTGATCCCTATGGACAGGGGTGAGCCTGGGGTGCCTGGCACCTGGGTGCAAGATTTTCTCTGGCGCCTATGGGAGTGGTTAAATTAACCGCGCTCAACCACATAACCACACTCATGTCCTGCCTAATCACACCCACACCTTCCACCTCTTTACGCATGCATGTGATACCCCATTCCTACCCCTCTTCCATGGGCTTGCTCCTGGCTGGCTTTGGCTGCCTGCAAGTCTGCTAGTCTCTGGACTGACTCAGGCTGAGAGGCTCTGCGAGTGCGATGCAGTCACACATGCGTATTTATGGCTGCCTGCAGCCACCCTACTCTCGCTCGCTGTCGTCGGCTCCTCCCCCCCGCCAAGCCCAAGCGTGAGGTGGGCTGCCTGTATCTTTCCCGTTGCGCTGCGCAGCCTGCCAGTGTTGCCAACCTTTCACGTTATTTTTTACTGACAAATACCTACAAATTTACTGACAAAAGATTATTTTTACTGACAAAATTTCCCCACTGAATGCACATCAGAGACTGCTTTTTACCAGCAAATGCACATAAAGAGACTGCTTTTCACCAGCAAATGCACATAATGAGACAGCGTTTCACCAGCAAATGCACATAATAAGACAGCTTTTCACCAGCAAATGCACATAATAAGACAGCTTTTCACCAGCAAATGCACATAATAAGACAGCTTTTCACCAGCAAATGCACATAATAAGACAGCTTTTCACCAGCAAATGCACATAATAAGACAGCTTTTCACCAGCAAATGCACATAATAAGACAGCTTTTCACCAGCAAATGCACATAATAAGACAACTTTTCACCAGCAAATGCACATAATAAGACAGCTTTTCACCAGCAAATGCACATAATGACAAACAGCCAGTGTCCCCAGGATATGTAGCCAGGGGGTCTATGTGCCCAGGATATGTAGCCAGGGCGTCTATGTGCCCAGGATATGTAGCCAGGGGGTCTATGTGCCCAGGATATGTAGCCAGGGGGTCTATGTGCCCAGGATATGTAGCCAGGGGGTCTATGTGCCCAGGATATGTAGCCAGGGGGTCTATGTGCCCAGGATATGTAGCCAGGGGGTCTATGTGCCCAGGATATGTAGCCAGGGGGTCTATGTGCCCAGGATATGTAGCCAGGGGGTCTATGTGCCCAGGATATGTAGCCAGGGGGTCTATGTGCCCAGGATATGTAGCCAGGGGGTATATGTGCCCAGGATATGTAGCCAGGGGGTATATGTGCCCAGGATATGTAGCCAGGGGGTATATGTGCCCAGGATATGTAGCCAGGGGGTATTTGTGCCCAGGATATGTAGCCAGGGGGTATATGTGCCCAGGATATGTAGCCAGGGGGAATATGTGCCCAGGATATGTAGCCAGGGGGTATATGTGCCCAGGATATGTAGCCAGGGGGTCTATGTGCCCAGGATATGTAGCCAGGGGGTCTATGTGCCCAGGATATGTAGCCAGGGGGTCTATGTGCCCAGGATATGTAGCCAGGGGGTCTATGTGCCCAGGATATGTAGCCAGGGGGTCTATGTGCCCAGGATATGTAGCCAGGGGGTCTATGTGCCCAGGATATGTAGCCAGGGGGTCTATGTGCCCAGGATATGTAGCCAGGGGGTCTATGTGCCCAGGATATGTAGCCAGGGGGTATATGTGCCCAGGATATGTAGCCAGGGGGTATATGTGCCCAGGATATGTAGCCAGGGGGTATATGTGCCCAGGATATGTAGCCAGGGGGTATTTGTGCCCAGGATATGTAGCCAGGGGGTATATGTGCCCAGGATATGTAGCCAGGGGGAATATGTGCCCAGGATATGTAGCCAGGGGGTGATATGTGCCCAGGATATGTAGCCAGGGGGTATATGTGCCCGGGATATGTAGCCAGGAGGTATATGTGCCCGGGATATGTAGCCAGGGGGTATATGTGCCCGGGATATGTAGCCAGGGTGTGATATGTGCCCGGGATATGTAGCCAGGGGGTGATATGTGCCCAGAATATGTAGCCAGGGGGTAATATGTGCCCAGGATATATATAGCCAGGGGGTATATGTGACCAGTATATGTAGCCAGGGTGTATAGGGTCCTCGTTTAGGTAGTGAGTGAGAGGAGCGCATCCAACCCTCCCCTCCCCTCCCGCCGCTCCCCCCTCACCTTGAAGTAGCTTCAGACCTCAATCAGCGGGCGACCCGACCAGTGAGAAGGCGCCGGAGTCCGGACGCACCCGCTCTATATGCGGAAGTGATGTCACTTCCGCATATCAGTGCGGCGTGATAGGTCCTAGCGCCGCCCGCCTGATCGAGGTCTGACGCGGCGGCGCCGGCGGCTAGAGAGACGGAGGGAGAGAGAGACGGAGGGAGAGAGAGACGGAGGGAGGGAGCAAGCGCCGGCGGCCACAGGGGGAGAGCAGCGGCCGGGCGGCGACTCTCAGAGGCAGGCGCCTGGGTGCCTTGCACCCGCAGCACCCGCCCAGGCTCGGCCCTGCCTATGGATATGTTCTGCAGCTGCTCACCCCGGACTTCATTTTTATTACGTGTGACCACTACTGACACCATGGCTTAATAATTTAAATGGAGGGCCCTCCACAGCTATGTTTGTTTATTTAGGGGACTTAGAGTGTGCAAGTTGCAGTGATTAGTCTTCAGTGCATGAACAGTGACACATTGCTGTGACACTGCCACCCATAAGGCTTGTGAGACTATGCCACTAAATTCGTAGATACTGTACAGTCTAACAAACGTTCTCATGTTTCCACAAAATTACTACTCAAAGCTGTCTTTATTGCTGTCAGTGTCCCTGTTAGAGAGGTGGGGATGATGCCTGACAGTTGTGGCATCAACAAACAAGACCAGCGTTTTAATACATACATTTTCTATTTTAAGTGGAGATCTACTTTATGTCACCAATATCAGCACAGTTTAAATAATGAATATTTAATGAATACTTTTAGGATATAAAATAAACTGAGTTATGCTTACAACAACAACAACATTCCTAAATCACAGCAGCATTTGAACTGGCATAGGGTTAACTATGTGTACAGTACAATCATCCATCTGTCTTGAGACTTTTGCTGCATATGAAAGCTGAAAGGTAAGTGACAAGGCATTGTCTGCAGGTTCTGCACTATTGAAACTGCTGCAGCTAGGAGAGCTCTGCATAATCCTCAGATGTCAGCTTTCTGTCATCCCAGCATGTGACACAAAGCTTGCTTCCCAACAGAGAAGTATTAAGGGACTTCAGTAAGCCAGGGCTTCTTATAGTATGTGTATCTCTGCCTGTGTGTATCGCTGTACCTGTCATGTCCCCAGTCTGGATGCATAGGCTTTGTACAGGGACCATGGACCCTTTCCAGATTAGGAAGCAAAATGGCATTTAGGTGCAATGTACAGACTTGGATGACACCTCTGCCACACCTGTCAGTACTAATGGTCTGGGAATCTGGGTACAGGGGCCGTATTAATCACAAGGCCATCGAGCTGGAGCTACCGGAACAGAGCAGCACACCTCAAATAATATGCGCAGCAGTGCGCAGAATTACCTGCCTATGAGTAGGGGCTTGTCAAGCAGCTCACTCCAGGAGAGGTCTGAGCACTCTTTCTTTCTCTTTTACTACTACAGGATGGAGGATGAGGCGGTTCTGGACAGAGGGGCGTCCTTCCTGAAGCATGTGTGTGATGAAGAAGAGGTGGAAGGTAAGGCACTGAATACAGGACATATGCATTCACTGTAACACATCATCACACGTTTGTGGCTATTATACAGTGTTAATGAAAGTCCATTTTGTGTAACATGCTGAATAATGCTTAATAAAATGTACACAGGCTGCAAACTGGGCAATGAATAGCACAATAATTCCAATATTGTCCTCTGCAAAAATAAAATGTACACAGTCGCATTTTCTGTTCAACTTATAAAAATAATAAACATACATACAAAAATTGCCTTATCCCACTTTTTGGTGCAGTGCAGTAAAATATGTTATCAGTAGCGCTTGCAGCTGCTCCCCCTGAGTAAGAAGTCACACTGTCATCTACCACCCTAGTATGTGTGTATTGACCATTGATAGCGGGGAAGGTGTGACACTGTGGCTGTGCTATGGTATAGAGATGTCACATGGCTGGGATTACTCCTGAAGATATTACTGCAGTGTTTTAAGAGCTTACTAGCTTCAAGGTAAGCATGGGTGAGGGCATTCCTCTTTTATATAGCTAAATACAGGTAGACAAGCAAAAACCATTTCTAGCACTTGCAGGCAATATTTATCTAAACTGATGGTGAATATAGATGATGCAATTGCAATGGGGTGTCACCATAGCTGATTGGTTAATGTTAGTAATGGTGGAGCACCAATCTTGCTGCATTTGCCAATGAGCTGTGTAGCTCTCCAACCTGTCTATTTTGCTGAACAGTAGACATGGCCAATGAGAGAGTAATAATTGCAGCTTGCATTTAATACAGGTTGTATGCAACTTAGATTTGGGCCAGCCAAATTCACTTCCTGTTTCTTTTGATTGGCCCAATCCAAAGCTGCATACAATTTTGCATGTAACCTAGAATCAGGAATATCTCATAGACCATCTATATTAACCAGAGTAGGCTCCGTTTACACTAAGGCTGGCTTCAGACTACCGGCTGGCATTAGCGATGCGGCCCAAGAGCCATATCGCACCACCAAAAACAGGCCTTCGGGGATTACCGTGTTGGTGTGCGGTAATCCCTTTCTTGCCAAGATCCAAACAGGAAGTGACGCTTGCTTGCAGTCACTTCCTGTTTTGGAACAGGCATGGGCACTGCACCGCCATCTTTTTTTAAATTCTTGTGTCACCATAGACTTACATGAATTTTGGTCCGCCGGAGTTCTAAGCATAACCGTGCGGTAATGTAGGTCTATCCAAGCGTCGGGATGCAGGGAAAATGTCACTTCCGTCGTATTGTGCTGCACCGCGTCGGTATGAACAGCCCCATAGATTTTCATTGGACCACACTGGCCCAGTGTGAAAGGGGCCTAAAGAGAAAAATGCTACATTTACTGGAATGGAATTAAATACAAAAACGTATGGTATATACATCCCATTTTATTAATAGGATGCGTTTCCACTGTCAAGCAGAATGAAAAAGGCATGATGCAGTCTCTGGACCGCAAATGCATAGTTCCAACTTACTGCATTTTTCCACAGCCTCACTGCTAGCATGCAGCAAATGTTGCAAGTCAGACACAATGGATGCCTATTGGAACAGACGGTGCAACGCAAATGGAGCAATCAATTGAACAATGTAAGCGTAACGCGCAGTTTATGCATAAGTCACATTTGTATCCTAGTGGGAACCTGGCCTAAATTTGGAATTCCTTTATTACTAGATTTCTCAAATTGTGGTTCTGAGACCACTAGTGGGCCACAGAGCGTTTGGTGGTCCCAAACAACAGGTGTAAAATTACATCCCTAGTCTAACATATTCACTACAGAGAATAAACAATACTGAATATACTCAAATAAAAAACAATCCGAGTATAAATCAAGGTACTTATTTTTTCCTTCAAACATTAGAAAATTTACTCAAATATAAACCTAGGGTAGAAACTCAGGCCACTACTTTCAACATCTATATTCCCATATCACTTCTCTGATGGCCTAGTGGCACCCTTCCTCACCTATACAGCATTCCCTGGTGTCTAGTGGTCTTCCCTCCCTCCCTCAAACAGCGTCCCTGGAGTGAAGGGGGTCACCCATCCCTTAAACAGCATTCCTGGTGTCTAGTGGTTCCCCCTTCCTCCTTCATATAGCATAAATGGTGTCTACCGGTTCCACCTTACGCTGGTACCTGGTGTCTAGGGGTTCCCCCTCCCCTACACAGCGTACCTGTGTTTATATGTGTGGTTTCTATACCAATATATAGCAATATATTGCTAAAGGAAGTGCTTCTGATGCTGTAACCAGGCAGCCTTAAAGTGGATCCGAGGTGAACTTTTACTCATTGCATAATTGTGTTCCTTTCCTATTGTTTATAGGGCATTCCGCAAGCCAAATACTTTTTGGTTTTTGTTTTAATACTCTAATTCCCTATAAACTAAATAAGCCACGCCCACAGGTTCAGAGAGCCTTGGCAGTAGCAAGTGCTCATGGGAGCTCAGTCTGGGCAGGAGGAGGAGGAGGTGTTACTAGCCATTGATTTCAGAGGCAGAGGGGAGGAGGGAGGAGGAGAGGAGATTAGGCTGATGGCTCAAGATACAGATAAGCCTGCCTCTGTGTAATGTTTACAAACAACATGCCTGCTATCATTGTATCACAGGAATAAATAATCATATTCTATTAAAACTGTTTGCAGCTAGCTTTGCTGTGTAAGCCATCTAAACTCTAAAGATAAGATATGTAGACAAGTTACTTGTTATAGTTAGTTTTTCATCTCGGATCTGCTTTAATTGTTGATTGCAGCCTTCTCTACATGTTGGTTGCAGTCTGGCTCTTGTCCTGCCTGTTGATTGCTGTCTTGTCAGCTCTTCTTCTCAACTAACATCCTGCCTCCGGATTCACCCATTTTTGTAGACTCAGCCGTGTCAGCTTGCTGCTAGTCTCGGCTAAGTTTATAAGAGGTGGAGCCTATTAGAGAGAACAGCTTGAATGGGATGGATCTCCTCCCAAAGACTCTTCAAACAAGCTGACAAGATGGCAATTACCAGGACAAATGCCAGGCTGCAATCACAAGAAAAAGCCTGAAATAAAAAAAGTGCTGCTGTTTTTTTCTGACACAACTTTTACACTCTGTGGAAACATGTAAGAAGTCTCAGGCAACCCATATACAATAGATCTAAAGTGGGGGTGCTTATCTATTCGATCTAATTTCAGGGTGATCTAATAGCAGATAGAGCAACACCATATCATCATAGGAATCTCCTGGCCTACAACGCTGACTATAAAAAGTAAAGGTGCATACACACATCTGATTTTTCACCTAATTGTTGTTCAAACCGGTTGTTTGAACCACTTAAAGTTCATACAACAAGTCGTTCAAACGTCATGTACACACAGACCAACAAATGGCTGATATGCTAATTTCACCTAATTTACATGTCGTTTGACTGGACAATGGACTAAATAGAACAATAGACTAGATCAAAGGGACTGGTGAAACAACTGTATGTTTGAATTACTATTAATTGGACAAATGACTACAAGTCGTTTGTACACATGTACGGACCTAACAGTCACTTGGTCCAACGGATCCGCCAAGCGGATCAGGCAAACTGGGTGTTATCAGTACACACGCCCAACTTGTCGTTCAAACAATTGGTTTGAACGACAGTTGGTCAAAAAAATCAGACGTGTGTACGTACCTTTAGTCTCTCAGTAGTGTTAGGAGGATTTGGATAGTGAGATGTTCAGTAGCTGGGGAACACAGAAAGCTCCATGCTTTCTAGAGGGATCTCTGGGTCATATGAATGATTTTTCCACATGTAATATCTCTGGGGTTGCATGCAAAACCACCTTTGTCATAGAAATAGGAAAACATAGTAGCATATTACAATACATAGCAAAATAACTTCGGTTAATGTAAACATAAATTGTATACATATTACTGTATACATACAGTTCCCTATGTCTATAAAAGGGGCAATCACCCTAAGTGAAACATTTAAAGGGAATACAAAGTCAAATGAATTCAGATATACTATACTGTATAACACCTTCATTAACCACTTCAACCTATCTAGACGGATATATACAGTGCATCCAGTGTATTTGTGGAGAGTGCACCACCAGTTTGTTACTAAATGAGGCACATGTGGTATCATTTTAATCGTGACCAGTTGTAGAGTACATTTTGGTGTGCCTTAAAGCTTGGACACACGTCACATAAAAAATGGGTAGGAACAAACTCAATCCAACATAAAAAAAGTAATTTTCACATTTATGATCAAACTTAGGAAAGTCTAAAGGCCCATACACACGTCAGATTTTTGCGAACGACGGGTCGTTTGAACGTCCCGTCGTTCAGTCGTCCGCACGCCAAATCGGGCGTGTGTACAGACTGTCGTTTGCGTGATAAGACTGAGTTTGGCGTGCGGACGACTGAACGACGGGACGTTCAAACGACCCGTCGTTCTCAAAAATCTGACGTGTGTATGGGCCTTTAGGCTAGATTCACAGTGGGACGTTGCGGTTTGATGCGATGTTAAAGTCGCAACACAAACTTACAACATAATGCGCCAAAAAATGCAACGCAGCATTACCATCACATACAGCAGATACAGTAGAAAAATACAAGCAATGAAAAGTATGCTTCCAAGTCATTACTGAGCATGTGCAAACAGTGTAACGCAGCTGATAACATGTATAACGCACTGCATGCAGTACTTTCACTTAACGTGCAACGTACTGTGAACGGGGCATTGATTTTTCATTGCAGTGCGTTATTCTGCGTTAAATGTTGTTTTAACGTGCGACTTTAATGTCGCACTGTGAACTTAGCCTGAGCAAATCTACAAGAGACATATGTGGTAACATTTTAACCCTGATAAGTTGTAGAAAAGAGTTTACAAAGGTTTAGGGTTGAAGCCCATGTCTTGTATATTCTTTTTAGTCACAAACTGAATCAAAAGCAATTACATTTTTGCATATTCTGTAGCAAAATAAAAGACTTGTAAAATGAAAACAAAGTGACAGAATATAAGAGAAAAAAACATGTATTGTTACCTTAGGAAGTTGGCTTTTTAAATATGTATACCATGAGGGTATTTTACTGGTTTTTTTTTTGCAAATAAGGGCTCATCAGTGTTGCCAACCGCCCGTAAATTTACGGGCAGCCCGTAATTTTTTAAGCAAATTAAGCTGCCCGTGAATTCCGTAAGGAATTCAGCAGCGTCCGTAAAAGGGCGGCCGATTGGCCGCCCGCCCTGTTTCAGGAGGACAGTGGCGCAGTGGAGGAAGAGCTGTTGGCAGCGGTGGAGAAGGGGGGCAATCTCCCCCCCCCTTCTCTCACCTTTAGTGCTCTCCCTCCCTCGCTGACTGTCCCCCTCCGAGTCCTAAGTGCGGTGTGGCGCTTGGCAGCGGGCGGGACTTACCTTCCGTCTCGCTCCTGCGCCGGAAGTTCTGCTGCTCTGGTCTGGACCAGACCAGAGTAGCGGCAGATGATCCCGCGCCGGCGACGAGAGAAGACGCAGGTAAGTTCCGCTCACTGCCGCCTGCCACTGCGCTACATCTACTGGGGACATATACCTCTGGCTACATCTACTGGGCACATATATACCTCTGGCTACATCTACTGGGCACATATACATCTGGCTACATCTACTGGGCACATATACCCCCTGGCTACATCTACTGGGCACATATACCTCTGGCTACATCTACTGGGCACATATACATCTGGCTAAATCTACTGGGCACATATAACCCTGGCTACATCTACTGGGCACATATAACCCTGGCTACATCTACTGGGCACATATACATCTGGCTACATCTACTGGGCACATATACATCTGGCTACATCTACTGGGCACATATACCCCCTGGCTACATCTACTAGGCACATATACCTCTGGCTACATCCATGGGCGTCCACAGAAAATTTTCCAGGGGGGGGCAAAAACGGGGTAGTGGGAGTGACAAAAAATGGGCGTGGCCACAAACCACGATGTGGGTGTGTTCACAGGCGGAACCAAATTTACATGAACTCAGCAATGGTGGGACATTAGACTAGGGCTATGGTAGGGATTAGATTGTGAGTGCCTCTGACACAGGTGTACCCCAGTTTAGGTAGTGACAGGGAAACTTAAGCCATGCCCTCTGTGTGGCATTAAGCCACACATCAGATTTTGCAGGAGGGTGCCAGTGGGTGGGAGAGGGTGACAATAGGCAGGGTGGGTGCCAGTGGGTAGGAGGAGGGTGCCAGTGTGTGGGGAGGACAGCAGAAAGGCAGAGAGAGACAGCTAAGAGGGAGAATGACAGCTGAGAGGCAGAGAGAGAGAGAGCAGAAAGGCAGAGAGAGAGAGAGAGAGAGAGAGAGAGAGAGAGAGAGAGCAAAGAGAGACAGCAGAAAGGCAGAGAGAAAGAGACAGCAAAGACAGTGCGCAGAAAGGCAGAGAGAGAGAGAGAGAGAGAGCAGAAAGGCAGAGAGAGACAGCTGAGAAGCAGAGAGAGAGACAGCAGAAAAGTAAAGAGAGCATGCAGAAAGGCAGAGAGAGAGTGAGAGACAGCGGAAAGGTAGAGAGACAGCAGAAAGGCAGAGAGTGAGCAGAAAGGCAGAGAGAGCTGAGAGGCAGAGAAAGAGAGACAGCAGAAAGGCAGAGAGAGAGAGAGAGCAGAAGGGCAGAGAGAGAGAGAGAACAGAAATGCAGAGAGAGAGAGAGAGCAGAAATGCAGAGAGAAAGACAGCAGAAAGGCAGAGAGAGAGAGAGAGACAGCAGAGAAGCAAAGAGAGAGCATGCAGAGAGGGAGAGAGGGAGACAGCACAGAGAGAGAGCTGAGAGGCAGAGAAAGAGAGACAGCAGAAAGGCAGCGAGAGAAAGAAAGAGAGCTGAAAGGCAGAGGGAGAGAGAGACAGCAGAGAGTGGGAGAGCGAGAGCAGAAAGGCAGAGAGGGAGAGAGACCAGAAAGGGAGAGAGAGAGAGAGAGAGAGAGAGAGAGAGAGAGAGTAAGAGAGAGAGAGAGCAGAAAGGCCAAGAAAGAGAGACAGCAAAAAGGCAGAGAGAGATAAAGAGACAGCAGAAAGGCAGATAGAGAGAGAGCAGAAAGGCAGAGAGAGAGAGAGAAAGAGACAGCATATAGGCAGAGAAAGAGAGACAGCATAAAGGCAGAGAGAAAGAGACAGCAGAGAGGCAGATAGAGAGCTGAGAGACAGAGAAAGAGAGACAGCAGAAAGGCAGAGAGAAAGAGACAGCAGAAAGGCAGAGAGAGAGAGAGAGAGCAGAAGGGCAGAGAGAGAGGGAGAGAGCAGAAATGCAGAGAGAAAGACAGCAGAAAGGCAGCAGCAGGCAGAGAGAGAGCAGAACGGCAGAGAGAGAGAGCAGAAAGGCAGAGAGATAGAGAGAGATACAGCAGAGAGAGAGAGAGGGAGACAGCAGAGAGAGAGAGAGCTGAGAGGCAGAGAAAGAGAGACAACAGAAAGGCAGAGAGAGAGAAAGAGAGCTGAAAGTCAGAGGGAGAGAGAGACAGCAGAGAAGCAGAGAGAGAGAGAAAGAGAGAGAGAGCAGAAAAGCAGAGAGAGAGAGAGCAGAAAGGCAGAGAGAGAGAGAGAGACAGCAGAAAGGCAGAGAGAGAGAGAGGCCAGAAAGGCAAAGAGAGAGAGAGAGAACAGAAAGGCCTAGAAAGAGAGAAAGCAAAAAGGCAGAGAGAGAGAAAGAGACAGCAGAAAGGCAGATAGAGAGAGCAGAAAGGCCGAGAAAGAGACAGCAAAAAGGCAGAGAGAGAGAAAGACAGCAGAAAGGCAGCGAAAGAGAGACATCAGAAAGGCAGAGAGAAAGAGACAGTAGAAAGGCAGAGAGAGAGCTGAGAGGCAGAGAAAGAGAGACAGCAGAAAGGCAGAGAGAAAGAGACAGCAGAAAGACAGATAGAGAGAGCTGAGTGGCAGAGAAAAGGAGATAGCAGAAAGGCAGAGAGAAATAGACAGCAGAACGCCAGAGAGAGAGAGAGAGAGAGAGAGAGAGCTGAGAGGCAGAGAAAGAGACAGCAGAACAGCAGAGAGAAAGATAGCTGAGAGGCAGAGAAAGAGAGATAGCAGAAAGGCAGAGAGAAAGAGCCAGCAGAAAGGCAGAAAGAGAGACAGCAGAAAGGCAGAGAGAAAGAGACAGCAGAAAGGCAGAGAGAGAGAGAGCTGAGAGGCGGAGAAAGAGAGACAGCAGAAAGGCAGAGAGAGCTGAGAGGCAGAGAAAGAGAGACAGCAGAAAGGCAGAGAGAAAGAGACAGCAGAAATGCAGAGAGAAAGAGACAGCAGAAAGGCAGAGAGAGAGAGCGAGAGCTGAGAGGCAGAGAAAGAGAGACAGCAGAAAGGCAGAGAGTAAGACAGCAGAAAGGCAGAGAGAAAGAGACAGCAGAAAGGCAGAGAGAGAGAGAGAGATGAGAGGCAGAGAAAGAGAGACAGCAGAAAGGCAGCGAGAGAGACAGCAGAAAGGGACATCCAAAAGGCTGAGAGAGAGTTGAAAGGCAGAGAGTGACAGGAGAAAGTCAGAGAGACAGAGACAGCAGAAAGGCAAAGAGACAGAGAGAGAGACAGCAGAAAGGCAGAGAGAGAGAGGCAGACAGCAGAATGTGTGGGTTTGCTCTGGGCACTCCGGTTTCCTCACATATTCCAAAAACATACAGATAAGTAAATTGGCCCTAGACTGTGATACATACACTACACAATATATAGACAAATGACTGTGGTTGGGATTAGGTTGTGAGACCTTCTGACGAACACTTAGTGACAAGACAATTTACTCTGTACAGAGAGAGGGAGAGACAGAGCACAGAAGACAGGAAGAGAAGAGAAGAGAGATGAAACAAAATACATTATTTGAGGGCAAGATGGGAGAGAAAACAAGTCAAGCGTGGTCTGACTGAGGGACAACTAAAGAGAACATAAATCAGACAGGCTGGGACAACGCATTCCTCAGACACTTGCATGTCAGCTTATCTATGTTATATTGCAGCTGACTGTTTACTTACTTTTCCCAGTCTGTGTGAAAGCTTTGGTCCTGCTCTGTCCCTTTGGCTCCGCAGACACTCGCAGGCTCTCAAGTCAAATCTCCCGGCAGTGAGAAGACGCTCAAGCGCGTCATTGAAGCAGCCAGGAAATAGAGGGGGCAGGGCGGCACAACTGAGGACAACACCATGAGGGGGAAAAATACAGTAAAAACAAAACAAAAAAAACACTGGCGTTACTGATGGGCACTTCAAGAAAGGGAACTTGAGTGGCCCCATAGGCTGCACAGCTGTATGTCCGGCAATGCGCTGAGAGACTGTCCCCCTGAGAGCTGTCCCTGACTGGCAGCTTGAAACCTCCGGGTTCAGGTGGCTAGGGGGAGGCAGCAGCTGGCCAGGGGGTGGCGCATGCCCTATTTTGCCATATGTGTGGACGCCCATGGCTACATCTACTGGGCACATATACATCTGGCTACATCTACTGGGCACATATACATCTGGCTACATCTACTGGGCACATATAACCCTGGCTACATCTACTGGGCACATATAACCCTGGCTACATCTACTGGGCACATATACATCTGGCTACATCTACTGGGCACATATAACCCTGGCTACATCTACTGGGCACATATACCTCTGGCTACATCTACTGGGCACATATACATCTGGCTACATCTACTGGGCACATATAACCCTGGCTACATCTACTGGGCACATATACCTCTGGCTACATCTACTGGGCACATATACATCTGGCTACATCTACTGGGCACATATAACCCTGGCTACATCTACTGGGCACATATAACCCTGGCTACATCTACTGGGCACATATACCTCTGGCTACATCTACTGGGCACATATACATCTGGCTACATCTACTGGGCACATATAACCCTGGCTACATCTACTGGGCACATATAACCCTGGCTACATCTACTGGGCACATATACCTCTGGCTACATCTACTGGGCACATATACCTCTGGCTACATCTACTGGGCACATATACATCTGGCTACATCTACTGGGCACATATAACCCTGGCTACATCTACTGGGCACATATAACCCTGGCTACATCTACTGGGCACATATACCTCTGGCTACATCTACTGGGCACATATACCTCTGGCTACATCTACTGGGCACATATAACCCTGGATACATCTACTGGGCACATATACCTCTGGCTACATCTACTGGGCACATATACCTCTGGCTACATCTACTGGGCACATATAACCCTGGCTACATCTACTGGGCACATATACCTCTGGCTACATCTACTGAGCACATATAACCCTGGCTACATCTACTGGGCACATATAACCCTGGCTACATCTACTGGGCACATATAACCCTGGCTACATCTACTGGGCACATATACCCCTGCCTACATATACTGGGGACATATACCTCTGGCTACATATACTAGGCACATATATCTGCTGGCTACATATACTGAGGGCACTGGCTGTTTGCCATTATGTGCATTTACTGGTGAAAAGCTGTCTCTTATTATGTGCATTTGCTGGTGAAATGCTGTCTCTTATTATGTGCATTTACTGGTGCAAAGCTGTCTCTTATTATGTGCATTTACTGGTGAAAAGCTGTCTCTCATTACGTGCATTTACTGGTGAAAAGCTGTCTCTCATTACGTGCATTTACTGGTGAAAAGCTGTCTCTCATTACGTGCATTCACTGGTGAAAAGCTGTCTGTCATTACGTGCATTTACTGGTGAAAAGCTGTCTGTCATTACGTGCATTTACTGGTGAAACGCTGTCTCTCATTATGTGTATTTACTTGCCATGCTCACTTTAGTCGCCGCAAATTTCCTCGAACATGTTGCCCCCTACCCATTTGACTGCCCCCTCATATGTGCCAGTCTAGAACCGGCCCTGTACCCCTGCCTACATATACTGGGCACATATACCCCTGGCTACCTGTTCTGGGGACATCTCTCCCCCTGGCTACCTGTTCTGGGGACATCTATACCCATGGCCACCTATTCTGGGGACACCTATAGACCTGGGGCTGCCTATTTTTGGGGAACCACTGCTGTCAGATTAAATGTGTTTGGGGGAACTGCTGCCAGATTATGTGTATGTTGGGGGAATCGCTGCTGCCAGATTACATCTATTTTTTGGGAACCACTGCCATATTATCTGTATTTTGGAAGAACCTCTGCCAGATTACGTGGATTTTTGGTGAAATGCTGTAAGATTACATGTATTTGGGGGGAAGCGGGGGGAAACACTATGGCAGAGCTCAAACTTCCCTGGCAGACCTTTCACAGCAATATTAAAATCATGTATATAAGGCTCCACCCATGACCACGCCCACATTCTGTTGCGTGGCCACGCGCGGCGCAAGGGGTTTTGTCAGTAAAAAAAATCTTTTGTCAGTAAATTTTTGGGTATTTGTCAGTAAAAAATAACATGCAAGGTTGGCAACACTGGGGCTCATAATCATGGATGGTGTACAATGAGAAATCAAAAAAACGTACGATCTTGTCACCATACATTGTGCTAGGAACATAATCTAAATGTTGTTATAACCAGAATAGATAAGCAAATAAAATGTGTGGGTTTAACTTGTACCTAGCACTGTTTATTATAAAGCTATAATGGATGTAAATGGAGAAATAGGGTGTTTTTTTCTATTATTTATCTTAATTTCATTGTAAAATGCATAGAAAATAAGGTATTTACTAAACAAAATTTTCACACACTAAAAGCCTAATTTGTCCTGAAAGAAAAACCAATATATAGATAATTTAGCTGTGATAAGGAGTAATAAAGTTATTGGCGAATGAATGGGAGCAGTGCGGATATGTGAAAAATTCTCTCGTCCTGAAGTGGTTAAAGCAGAAATTGTTGGTTCCACATATTCAGAGACATGTGGGTGTGCCCTTGTGTTGTGACAAGGCCAGTCTCATTCAGGGGTCCTTAAGCTGGGGGTATCTAGCCCACATGTCTGTGGATACGTAGAACCAACAACCTCTGCTTTACTGGAGATGCTATGTACAGTGGCTTGCAAAAGTATTTGGCCCCATTGAAGTTTTCCACATTTTGTCATATTACTGCCACAAACATGAATCAATTTTATTAGAATTCCACGTGAAAGACCAATACAAAGTGGTGTACACATGATTCCAAACATTTTTTACAAATAAATAACTGCAAAGTGGGGTGTGCGTAATTATTCTGCCCTCTTTGGTCTGAGTGCAGTCAGTTGCCCATAGACATTGCCTGATGAGTGCTAATGACTAAATAGAGTGCACCTGTGTGTACTCTAATGTCAGTACAAATACAGCTGCTCTGTGACGACCTCAGAGGTTGTCTAAGAGAATATTGGAAGCAACAACACTATAAAGTGTCCAAAGAACACACCAGATAGGTCAGGGATAAAGTTATTGAGAAATTTAAAGCAGGCTTAGGCTACAAAAAGATTTCCAAATCCTTGTACATCCCACGGAGCACTGTTCAAGCGATCATTCAGAAATGGAAGGAGTATGGCACAACTGTAAACCTACCAAGACAAGGCCGTGTACCTAAACTCACAGGCCGAACAAGGAGAGCGCTGATCAGAATGCAATCAAGAGGCCCATGGTGACTCTGGACGAGCTGCAGAGATCTACAGCTCAGGTGGGGTAATCTGTCCATAGGACAACTATTAGTCGTGCACTGCACAAAGTTGTCCTTTATAGCAGAGGGGCAAAAAGAAAGCCATTGTTAACAGAAACGCATAAGAAGTCCTGTTTGCAGTTTGTCACAAGCCGTGTGGGACATGTGGAAGAAGGTGCTTTGGTCAGACGAGACCAAAATGGAACTTTTTGGACAAAATGCAAAACGCTATGTGTTGCGGAAAACTAACACTGCACATCACTCTGAACACACCATCCCCACTGTCAAATATGGTGGTGGCGGCATCATGCTCTGGGGGTGCTTCTCTTCAGCAGGGACAGGGAAGCTGGTCAGAGTTGATGGGAAGATGGATGGAGCCAAATACAGAGCAATCTTGGAAGAAAACCTCTTGGAGTCTGCAAAAGACTTGAGACTGGGGTGGAGGTTCACCTTCCAGCAGGACAACAACCCTAAACATAAAGCCAGGGCAACAGTGGAATGGTTTAAAACAAAACATATCCATGTGTTAGAATGGCCCAGCCAAAGTCCAGATCTAAATCCAATTGAGAATCTGTGGCAAGATCTGAAAACTGCTGTTCACAAACGCTGTCCGTCTAATCTGACTGAGCTGGAGCTGTTTTGCAAAGAAGAATGGGCAAGGATTTCAGTCTCTAGATGTGCAAAGCTGGTAGAGACATACCCTAAAAGACTGGCAGCTGTAATTGCAGCAAAAGGTGGTTCTACAAAGTATTGACTCAGGGGGCTGAATAATTACGCACACCCCACTTTGCAGGTATTCATTTGTAAAAAATGTTTGGAATCATGTATGATTTTCGTTCCACTTCTCACATGTACACTACTTTGTATTGGTCTTTCACGTGGAATTCCAATAAAATTGATTCATGTTTGTGGCAGTAATATGACAAAATGTAGAAAACTTCAAGGGGGCCAAATACTTTTGCAAGCCACTGTATATCTTCTGGCTTCATGTGAGTTTGAGTGCAGGTGCCTTTAAATCTTACTCAATATCTGCCCAGCCTTTTGCATTGCCCAGCCCACATGACAAATGTTAGCTGAAATAAGTGGACAACCATTGATTAGCTACATTTATAAGGGTTTGCCACTTTGTGCTGAACCTGGACCTATGGTGCATTGCTTGCAAGCCTTGAAACTACACAAGGCAAGCTAGGTTGCAATTTGCTACAGAGGCCGAGGAACAGTGGAGGATGCCTGGTAGCTGCACATTTCCACTTTTGACTGTAAAATTTAATCTGAGGCTCCATCAACGTAAATGGAGCTGCAGAGTGCCACTTCAAGGTAGTTAAAATAGGTACAGTAGCACTGATTTCCACAGTGAAAAATCAAAATTACCCCTTTATATTGGGATCTTACGGGGAACAATCTAATTTGAAAAAAAAAAAAAAAGACTTGTGCTAGGATGGAACACATGAATGATACAATTTCCTGTTTGATCGACGGGTGACCGGACAGGATGCTGTACCCTGTGTACATGTTCAAACTGCTCCCCATCAATAATGGGATTGCTTTTCTGATGATAACTTCACAAAATTCATCCCTTTCTCGATCAGAAACAGATCAGACCTGTTGGAAACAATCGCTTGATTCCCGTCGATTGAAAGGGAAATTGCATTGTGTGTTCCCAGCATAAGGGTGAATTCACTCTACACGCTACGTTGTCTCATGAGAATCTATACAATTCATACAATTATCTGGGCATGTTCACATCTCTGCATTGTAGCAGGCCACATGGTGGGAGCTTAGCTCCTCCCCCACGCTTTGAAGACAGGAAAAAAGGGCATAGGAGCCCTTACGGATAAAATGGCATATTGTAAAAGCAGCGATTTGCACCCCCTGGCGCCAAAATGTACCGTCTTTATCCGATATGTGGCTAGGGAGGTAAAGTTCGGTGCCGGGAGGTGCCTGATTAGCAGCAGACATAGTACAGGAGCAATTTGCATTTCCGCAAGCTCCTTTACTATGACTGCCGCTAATCAGGTGCCTCCTGGTTTTAGCTCCAGGTCCACATTTTACAAATAAATTTAATTGATTATGATTTTAGAAAATACCTCATTTAATTAAATATTTTTGTTTTGTATAAATGGAGCTACAAACACATTTTAAATGCAGTATTTTTTCTAAAATAATTGTGAATTGAATGCATTAATAAAATAAATAAAAATAGCCTTGAATTTGTTTTTTTCCCCAGTTAGGCCTCTTGCACACTGCAAGCAATTCAGATTCAGATTCCGCTTTTTAATCTGTTTTTACTTCCGATTCAGATTCAGATTTGCAGTTTACTCCTTGCACACTGCAAATCTGAATCTGAATCGGAGGTAAAAACTGATTAAAAAGCGGAATCTGAATCTGAATTGCTTGCAGTGTGCAAGAGGCCTAATGGAGGCATTTACATACTTGACTTGCTTTGCAATATTTAGATTTGTGACATGGCATAATAATGTGTGTCACTCCTGAGGTGGGCGTGTATCTAGACTGCATACTTACTTTCCTTATCCATAAACATTTTCTCCTCACAGACTTATGTATACAAGCAGTGGTCACAGTGCCAAAGGTAGTGACGCATGGCTCTTATTACAAAGTGAAATGATGGCACTGGGTGGTGAGAGCAGTTTCATCACTGCTAGGTTTCTCCTTCTGTAAAGCGGACACGTGAACCTCAGGAATCCTGGCTGCCTTGCACTAAGCTTAGAGATTTGCTGTGACTGTTCATGCTCTAGTTTGTGCAGCCTAGATACAGTAACTAGTGACAATTTTCTTAAGAGAGAAATAAAGGAGATTTACTGTTTTAATACAAGAAAGCTGTCGCTCAGCTTTTTCTTAATACTTTTTAGCTGGGCCAGATGAAGACATATGTAAGATGTTTTAGGATGATTAGACGTGAAACACCCAGACAAGCCTCACATTTTCTGATGTGGCTGAAGTCCAAAGCCTGGATCTTGTCAGCATCTGCTAAGAAATTATAGCACCTGCTTTTTTTTTTTTAAAACACAGTGCTTAAAGGACATGCATGTTACTTTACTATCCCTAAAATAAGCAACGTATTCTTCACTTTATAAATTGTGGGTGGGGCTATGCGTGTCATCCTTTGTGTACATACAGCCTTGCAGTATAAAAATTACACAAAACAGTACTAATCTGACAAGATCTTTAACGATGATGATGATGATGTTAGTAATTGTACTAATTGGCTATATTTTATTTTTGCAGCAGTTATGATCACTTTTAATCTGCGATTGATCTATCTATCTGATCTATAGACTTCCAATTAATTTTAGATAGTTTATAAGAGGCATCACTACGGTTGTTGTCACCCAGTATGATAACTCGGGATGTCACACGTCTTTGCCCATGGACTTCTTCTCACACCACTCTAGTTGCCAGATGATCAGATTAGAAATAAATATTGTGTTTTGTGTAGTAGGCCTTTGACAGTATGTGATCCAAGTAATATAATTAGGCAGCATGTCTCTTAAAGGATACCCGAAGTGACATGTGACATGATGAGAAAGAAATGTGTATGTACAGTGCCTAGCACACAAATAACTATGCTGTGTTCCTTTTTTTCTACAGTGTGACCCTCACTGATAAGAAATTCCAACTATAAAACACTTTCCTAGCAGAAAATAGCTTCTGAGAGCAAGAAATAGGTAAAAAGGGGAATTTCTTATCAGTGAGGGTCACACTGTAGTCACTTCCTGTCTGAGTCAGGACTGAGTCAGCCACTTACATACCTGAGATTTAACTCTTTCAGGCAGAGAAAGAAAAAAAGGAACACAGCATAGTTATTAGCGTGCTTGGCACTGTACATACACATGTCTATCTCATCATGTCACATGTCACTTCGGGTATCCTTTAAATAACATAAGCAGCATGACCCTAAACAACACAATTAGGTGGCATGTCCCCATCTTGCAGTTAGGCACTACAAGTCCCAAATATCATAATTAGGCATCATGACTCCCAAATAACAGAATTAGGCAACATGACCTCCAGCTAACATATTATTATTATTTATTGTATTTATAAAGCGCCAACATATTACGCAGCGCTGAACATTAATTTAGGTTACAGACAATATTTAGGGGTGACATACATCAATATGACAATACAGGAATACAAGAAAACCAGATCACATAGCACAGTATGAGCATAAGGTAATGCTTAGTCAACATAATTAGGCAACATGACCTCCAGCTAACATAATTAACTGGCATGAGCCCTATATAACACAATTAGGCAGCATGAATCCCAAATAACACAATTACGCAGCATGACCCTAAATATCTCAAGTAAGCAGTTTGACCCCCTATATAACATAATTGAGCAGCATGACCATTAATAACATAATTAGGCAACATTACCCACATATAACATAATTGGGCAAAGTGACCTCCAAATAACTTAATTAGGCAGCATGGACCAAAATATAATTAGGCACCATGACCCACAACAATATAATTAGCCACCATGATTCCCAAATAACATAATAAGGCAGCAAGACCATGAAATTAAATAATTAGACACCATGACTACCAATCGCCTCATCCTCTCTTCAATGCAGCCTGTCTGTGTGTGGCAGCCTTCCTTCATAGGCTCCCGATGTCACAGTACCTGTATTTGGGAGCCTATGGAGGAATGCTGCCACACTCTGACAAAAATACTGACTACTAGGGAAGGCGTTATACTAGCCTAGCCACACTTTTTTTTTGGGGGGGGGGCTTATACACTTACCACAAGAAAGAGGGGGCAGTTCAGAAAATGGCTGTCAGTTGGTAATGATGTGTAGCTCTCGGTAGTATTGAGACAGAGCAGGACAGGCTATGGGTTTTAGAAATCTTGTAATTAGAATGCTACAAATTTATCATGTATAAGTTCATTTTGTACTGATTACGTTTTTTTCATTAATTTTCATTATTGTTATTATTGATATGGTAAAAGTAAATGCTGTTATTGAAAGCTTAAGCCTTAGGTCTAAACAAGAATTTTCCTTTAATTTTTAATGGCAGCATTGTTTAGCTTTCAAATCATAAACTATTAAAGGTTAAATTCCTTGTGTAATTGTCCCATATGCTTGTAAAAAAATAATAGCAATAAACATATTTACTTTTGCTGAATGATTACTTGCTAATGCTATTTCCTGCAGTCTTCAAAACAAGCCATCTTCAGGTCAGCAGAGACTGGAGGAATCTGCTCATGCTCTTTGGTATTTTATCTGGCTGGAAGGCTCAGGGCTCATACTCTGTGGTATATTCTGTCTGGAAGATTCGGGGCTCATACTCTGTGGTATATTCTGTCTGGAAGACTCGGGGCTCATACTTTGTGGTATCCTTTGTCTGGAAGGCTCGGGGCTCATACTCTGTGGTATCTTCTGTCTGGAAGGCTCAGGGCTCATACTCTGTAGCAACTTCTGGCTGGAAGGCTCAGGGCTCATACTCTGTGGTATATTCTGTCTGGAAGGCTCAGGACTCATACTCTGTATCATCTTCTGGCTGGAAGGCTCAGGGCTCATACTCTGTGGCTTATTCTGGCTGGAAGGCTCAGGGCTCATACTCTGTGGTATATTCTGTCTGGAAGGCTCAGGACTCATACTCTGTGGTATCTTCTACTCAGGGCTCATACTCTGTGGTATATTCTGTCTGGAAGGCTCAGGGCTCACTCTGTGGTATATTCTGTCTGGAAGGCTCAGGACTCATACTATGTGGTATATTCTAGCTGGTAGACTCATACTATGTGGTTTATTCTGTCTGGAAGGCTCAGGGCTCATACTCTGTGGTATATTGTAGCTGGTAGGCTCAAGGCTCATACTCTTTGGTATATTCTGGACAGGGCCGGAGTTCTGGAAAGGCCAGAAAGGCCACGGCCTAGGGCGATAAAATCAGATAAGATAAGAAGGGCAGCATGACTTGGAGAGAGAAGAGGTCATATGTCAAAGTAAATCATCTCTTCTGGTCCCGCAGCGCAGCCATCCAGCGCCCTGCTCTGCTGAATTCCAGAGTTCCCCAATCCCTGCTTCTCTCTCTCACATTTCCTGATGTGAGAAATGCCAGGGATTTACATTACAAAGCAGATAGAAGTAAGTTAGACTGAGTTTTAATGCAGGAATTCCCAAACATCAGTGAGGTCTGCTAGTTTCTTCACCTCTTTTACAGCTTTGACACTGACCCAGCAGTTGTAAATTACTTTAACTAATCCTAATTTATGACTCTCTCTTTTTTTTCCTAGCTAGCAATGATCGCTTGTCTTATTCAGTTAACTCTTTCCTGGCTCATTTCTGTCCTTCATCTCCTACCATCTATGAGAACTGCTTGATTCCCTTTCATTGCTAAACTGTGACTTTAAAGGACACCTGAGCTGTTACTACCTCTATGCTAGTGTGTATGGTTTGGCATCCTTCTGCTTTCCTGTAGCAGTAGAGCATTGTACCATCTTAGCCATCAGAGAAAGCAGAACGTTTTGAATCAGGGTGATACCATTTAATTGCTTAAAAGAAAAAGAGAAAGCTTTCTCCTAATAAGCTTTCTTCAGACTTTGTTCCTGTATACTGTCTATATGTTAGAGCACACCACCATATGTACATTCAGCATTCAAAAGCGATACATAGATTTTTCAGCAAATATAAATAAATGTCATTCAGATGCTTTAAAGTTGAGCTGAAGTCTTGCACAGAACAGAAGGAAAACAGAGAAATGTACCATGTATGTATTTCGAGAGCCTGTCTAATTCCCCCTCCTCTGTGTCTAATCACAAATTGTAATTTATCTCTACAATGTGTCACCTGACTGTTACAACATCTAAGCTCATTTGAAAGCACAGGATGTTAAAAATATGTCTGCATCCATAAAAGCAGGAAGTAGACACACTGCAGATTTATTGAAGTATTTGTATCAGCTGTAACAAAGAAATGTTTTTCTTCAAAGGATATGTTGTTGTGTATCTTTTAGAGCAGAGAGGAAGTTTTGAGTTCAGGTCCACTATTATTACAACAGAACATCCAATGTGGATCCTGACAGGATGTTTGCTACTTACCTGTTCTCTGTTTTGGATGAGCTTCTCTCCATTGCACTGCCCTGCCACCTGTTTGTGGCTCTGACTGTAGCCAGTCGCACAGAGTACAAGGAAGCAGCGCATGCTCTGGCCACTCGCGCTTCCTGTAATTTCTCGCTCCTGCCCAGATGTGCACAGCAACCGAGGCCGGTACAGTGTTAAGCATTCTTGACAAGTACCCGTCATACATCAGTGTCATTTCTCAAGTATGCATGCCCAGAACACTATCGGCTGCTGTGCACATTCGGGCAGGAGCGCAAATTACAGGAATTATTTGTTGACTGGGGGGCAGAGCAGTACAATTGAAATAAGCCCATTTAAACCAATGATCGCTAGACAGGGTGTTGGACAAAATATTTTTTTTTGGGGGGGGGGGGGGGGCACTTGGTGACAGCAGGCCTAGGGCACTGGAAAGTACAAATCCGGCCCTGATTCTGGATGGTAGGCTCAAGACTTGTTCTCTGCGGCTTTTTTACCCTTTTCATGATGCATCATACACTGCTAGTATGAAAGTAATCGTAGTTCTTAAACTATCCAAACTATCTCCTGACTTTGCTGCCTTTTGTGTAAAGTAACCTGGAGCAAAAGTGGAGAAATTGGTAAAAGTGATGGTCGAAATTCTTGTTTCATACAAAAGATGAAACCTTATTGATTACAGTTTGTAACTACTCCACATTAGTGAGGGCCAATGAGAAGTCATTAATTTACATTAATACAGATTTTATGGTAATTTTATGCAAATTGATGCAGCGTGGAATCTGACAAATCAAAATCCTTAGCTACTGCTTCTGAGTGGATCCATTTAAATCCGTTAACATAAAATTTGTATCAGCTCAGAATTATCAGCATCTCATTAACCATCTTTACTCTACATTTCCTCCAGTGTTTCCTTTTCTTCTTCTTCTTGTTTTCAGCCTGCCTGACTACTTTCTCTCTCACTACAGCTATAAAGTATAGCCAGTCATCTGTGTACTACACAAGGGTGCAGGAGTTAGAGAGAACCTGAAGTCAGAGGGATGTGGAAGATAACATATTTATTTAATTTTAAATAATAGCAGTTGCCTGGCAGTCCTGTTGATCGTTTGCCTCTAATACTTTTAGCCATAGACCCTCAACAAGCATGCAGCACAGATGTTTCAGACTGAATCTGGATGGATTAGCTACATGCGTTTTTCAGGTGAGTGATTCAGAGTGATTCAGACACTACTGATGCCTGAAAACTCAGCAGGACTGCCTGGGAACTGATATTGTTTAAAAGGAAATATGGCAGCCTCCATATACCTCTCGCTTCAGGTTCCTTTTAAAGGACCTCTATCAAGAAGTCATTGTGAAAGGGGCAATGTTTTTCAAAATATGTCAGCATAAAATGTTAATGAAATCCCAAAAGAAACAAATTTATTTTTGCTTTACATAAACGTGTCACTGAGTGTTTGAACTGAACCACATTTCCAGGTAAATTATTTGTTACTGTGTCTGTCTATTATGTGTGAACTCTGCACAAGCATCCACTGGACAGGCAGAGAAATATGAAGGTGTGTTTACAGCACACATAGCTCCCAAACGTCCATTTTTTGGGGAGGGACAGGTTTTGGATTAGTCCATCTCTGCATGGGGGATTCTTTGCATTTCCTTTATTCTTTTAAAAAGTGTTTCCTGGGAAGGACTTATACAAAAATGCCAGAAAGCCTGTTTACTCACGTGCAAGCTTTTGTGGCAGTTAACCTGTGCCACTGCCATTCAGGGAGTGCTTTTGAAAATAAAGGACTTCCTAAGAATCCCCTATGAGGAAATAGACTAGTCCAAGGCCTGTCAGATTTGTACTATCTACTGCAAGTGACAGCATTATAGGGACATGTGTACACGTATTTTAAATTTCACATTTCTTTGTGATAGTGGTCCTTTCAGTAGACTCAGTTACATATAAAATAAGATAATGAGAATCCACCCAACAAGTACCAATAATGCTTGAGTTACCCTAACAAAGAGCATCCATGTCTGACATTTTCTAGTCTGTGGTGTTACTGTATCTAAACAAACAATGGCTTTAAAGTTTCTGTTAGTCCTGGGAAAATTAGCTTAGGAGTCTGCAGTCTCAACTGTGTGATTTTCAGTGAAGATGCTCTCAGTGCAAGCCATATAATTGTATTAGCTATTAAATCATGGTTTCTGGAAATGGCAATGTAATGAAAAATCCATATTCCATTAAGTATCTGTTATTCTGTTTGACGTTGGTAAATGGATCTTAGTGTGTATTCATCTTCGCTTTCCAAAATAAAACTAACTAATCAGGTCAAGGTTTATACAAAAGAGAAAATGTTGCCTTATTGCTATTATTACATGAATCAGTAGCAGGTAGAGAGGATGAAAACAATGATCAAATATGCAAATTGCTGTGTGACTGCAAATGGAAATGTACAAAGTTGCAACTGGAAATCCACAGCAGGTAATCAGCGATATCTGATTAGTCTCTGCATACTGGGTTGTTGCTGCCCATTTTGGTGCCCCAGGCCAGGCTTCTTTTGTTTCACCCTCCACTTCCCAATCAAAGTTAATTAGTTTTGCTGGTACCATTAACAAATTAATAAATTATATACAAAAAATAATGTTATTTCTCAAAATCTACAAAGGATACCTACATTATTAACAGGTTGGACACACCTCACCAACTCAAACTAATTGAACCCACATATAAACCATTCCTATAATTGTTATGAGGAGTGTGTAACCACTTTTTAAAGGCATTGTAATGCCTGGCAGATCTCTTGTTTTACTTCAGCCACTATACCCCAATCTAGTGCTGTAACTCTGAGCTCGGCCCACAGTCTTCACCTATAGACAAGCCCCCACTTGAACAGAAACTGAATATGTCTCCTGACTTCGGTTGCCCCCAGGTCTTAACGTGCAAGGTATAGCGGCTGAGGCCGGGAAAACCAGAGTACCACAAGAGCAAGCAAGACTATGCAGCTGGGTGATATTAGGTAATAGAGCGGAATGTAGGAGATTACACAGATCACACCAGGAGCTATGAACAAGGGAGCAAGATTGCTCAGAACGACCGCAGCTGTGAGCTTCCGATAACCGCCACAATAAACAAGACACAATGGTTGCTCAGTGCGACCGCAGCACTGAGCCTCTGATGTTCACCACACTGAGATTATGGACAGGCAACAGACAGACAGACGGAATGCTTGTCAGTTAGCAAGACACAATGGTTGCTCAGTGCGACCGCAGCAGTAAGCATCTGATGTCCACCACACTGAGTAACAAGAACAAACAACAGACAGATGGAATTCTTGTCAGTTATCAAGACACAATGGTTGCTCAGTGCGACCGCAGCAGTAAGCATCTGATGTCCACCACACTGAGTAACAAGAACAAACAACAGACAGATGGAATTTTTGTCAGTTATCAAGACACAATGGTTGCTCAGTGCGACCGCAGCACTGAGCATCTGATGTCGACCGCACTGAATAACAAGGACAGGCAGACAGACGGAATGCTTGCCAATCTAATCGCTGCCCCAGCGATAGCAAACATCCACACTGGCACGGACAAAACAAACAAGTAGGAGCGTAACAAATAGCAACTGCTATAGTCACATCCACAGGAACAGGACCAGCAGCAACAGACAGATAGAAGGATTGTTAGCCAATCTAATTGCTGCCCCAGCAATAGCAAACATTCACAAAGGTTCAGACAAGACAAACAGGAAGGAGCGTAACTAATAGCAACCACAGCTATAGTGAGGTCCACAGGAACAGAACTAGCAGGAATACTACCAGTCACCAACGTGGTGAAGGCAGTCGCCAAGCTATCAGGATAGGAAAGACGTCACTGTACCCCTGCGGGTGCAGTGAACATCCAAGAAGGCAAGGCAAGGTAATGCAATACAATTCAAACTTCACACAAGGAACCCAGCAGTCAACTAAGGCAAAGCTGAACGCTATGACGGGCAAGGTGTGAGAGGAAGAGCAGACTTTTCTATGGACATCAGCCAGTGAGAGCAGACATGCAAATTCCCAACATACAACATACTACAACATGCATGTAGGAAATCCAGAGCTGTCTGGCTGAAGTTAAACTGCAGCAAGCCATAGGTGGATTCATGACAACATCCTGAGCTGCTCTGAACTACAGAGTGATTGCAGATGGCAATGAGACTTATTGTGAATTCAATCAAAACCAAGCAACAGAATGCAAGCAGAGAAAACAAAACTGCTCGGTTGCAGCTCCACTGCAATCGACAGGACATGCTACAGGAAGGATCCTTACAGGCATTATACTGTTTATGTACAGCATGGGTCTTTATAGGTCAGAAATGCAAAAATCAATACAGAATGAACTTTTAAAAAACTGAAAAATAGGCCAAAGACCTCAGGGGACACGTAAACACACTTTAGGTTTTTGGCTGTTAGGAACGATTGTTTCAGCTGAGGAAAGTTTCCATGTGTATAGCTTTAGTTAGCATTCCACCGCTAATTATAGGAGGAACAGGAGAATGTACTTTGGACCAGGAGCGCCATTAAACCTTGTATTTTCTCCCCGTGTTTGCCTGGGTTGTCTCAGGGCACTCTGGTTTCCTCCCACATCCCCAAAACATACTGATAAGCCATTTGGTTCCCCCTCAAATTACCTTAGATTATAGTAGGGACATTTCATTATGGCTATGTTAAGGGTTAGGTTGTGAGTTTCTCTGAGGGCAGTGACATGAATATGGACTCTTTAAAAGATACCTGAGCCAAACACAAGAAGGCTAACTTAGCACAGAGGTATGTTAGGACTGCAGGAACATACCTCCGTGTATTATCCTTTGTCTCCTGTGCTGTTGACGTGGAAGTTCTTCCGGGGTCAGCGCCATTCTTAACCACTTCACCACTGAGGGGTTTTACCCCTTAACCACCAGAGCAATTTTCACCTTTCAGCGCTCCTTCCATTCATTCGTCTATAACTTTATCATTACTTATCACAATGAAATGAACTATATCTTGTTTTTTTTTTGCCACCAATTAGGCTTTCTTTAGGTGGGACATTATGCCAAGAATTATTTTATTCTAAATGTGTTTTAATAAGAAAATAGGAAAAAATGTGGGAAAAATTTATTATTTTTCAGTTTTTGGCCTTTATAGTTTTTAAATAAGGCATGCTACTGTAATTAAAACCCATGAAATGTATTTGCCCTTTTGTCCCGGTTATAAAACCATTTAAATTATGTCCCTATCACAATGTTTGGCGCCATAATTTTAATTGGAAATAAAGGTGCATTTTTTTCAGTTTTGCGTCCATCCCTAATTACAAGCCCATAGTTTATAAAGTAACAGTGTTATACCCTCTTGACATAAATATTTAAAAAGTTCAGTCCCTAAGGTAACTATTTATGTATTTTTTTTAATTGTAATTTTTTTTTTTTAATTACAAGAAAAAAAAATTGGGGAGTGTGGGAGGTAAAGAGTTAATTTTGTGTGTAAAACTAATTTATTTGTATGTGAAAAATGCTTTAGGGTGTAGTTTTACTATTTGGCCACAAGATGGCCACAGTAACATTTTGTTTATGCGACCGGCAAGCGTCCGGAAGGACGCTTGCAGGAAGTACAAAGAGGCTGGGAACTTTTTTTTTCCTCACAATGATCGCGCTGCTTATCAGAGAAGCAGCTGATCATTGCGGGGCTTAGATCAACGAACGGGAATGGATTTTCCCGTTCATTGATCTCCGGGCAAGCAGCCGGCAGCGTGTTTACCAGTGGGAGTGCGCGCTAGAGTGAGCGGGAGCGCGGGCAGCGGCGGGAGCGCGGAAAGTACGCATTTCTCCGTCCCTGGTGGTGAAAGGATGGAAAAAGGCACGGAGAAATGCGTACGCGTGGGGGTAAAGTGGTTAAGATGGATGTGACACCTTGTGTAGCAGAGCCACAGCCAAACGGGATGAGGCAGGGTTTAAGTATTATGCTTATATGTCTATTTATATTGTCAGTTGTCCTTTAAAGCACTGTAGAAGATGTTAGTGCTATATACTGTAAATAAATAATATTGGGCTTTCTGATTTGCAGTTATGCCTCTGGTCATTTGTACACGTTTATGTGGATGGATGCGGGTGGGCTAGGCTATACCGCTAGGTTAACCCTCCTGGTGGTAACCCCGAGCTACATTCGGGGTAGCTGCCGCAGAGGCTTTCTCTGCCCCGGGAGGGATTTTTTGAATGAAAGTTGTTTTATCCTTTGTAGCTAGCACTTCGCTAGCTACCATTGTCCCCCAAGTCCCTTCGCTCTTTATTGATCGCACCCGATCGCCGCCGTTATACGCACCCCCCACGGATCCCGCGATGGCGCAGCCTCTCCAATCAGCTCCAGGCTTCGCTATGGGGAGGATCGGGATTGCTCATGACGTTGATGATGTCTTCGCCATAGTGACAACTGAAGCTCATTGGGGAGGCTGCGGCTCTCGCGGGATCGCGGCTAGGTAACGTATAGAGGCGGTGATCAGGGGTATCAGAAGGGAGCAGGGGGACTTGGGGGACAATGTTAGCTAGCCTAGTGCTAGTTACAAAGGATAAAACAACTTTAATTCAAAAAATACATCCCGCAGATGCAGCCTCAGAAACTGCATACCGCCAGGAGAGAAACCACATTTACAATTACACCAGTGTCTTCCTTGCTTACTTGATAAATCCCCCTCTAAGAGTATTTTACCAGGACTGTCTGTCAGCTGCCAGCCACAAACAGGGAATAAACAGTCTGTTTCCTTTTGGTAAATGTTACATATGAGGTATAAGATGACCTTTTTACAGAAAATGCAGGTAGATTCAGATTAAAAGGCCAGTTATGTACAGGCAAACATTGTAAGGCATAGTGGAACGTTTGTTCAGGTTTGTCTTCATGTTTGAAATCATTCTTGTTTAGAGCTCTTGAGCTAGTTTTGTTTACCACAGTAAAGTATCATTCATGCAGTAAAACATGTTGTATTTCCAAGCAAGTCTGACAAGTCCTGTCCTTGGTTGAAAAAGTCACGACGACAAAAGGTAAATGTATGTGTTTTCAGGTCTCTTATTGTGACTGGTGCATATTTTATTATGAGGTCCATAGGCAAACGCAGGGGAGGATTACAGCTGCCCAGAATCCCCCCTCAGACCAGGGTTGGCGCAGTGTCTGGGGACAGGCACACGTTGAGACAGCAGAATATCTGCAGGTATCCAGCAGCTCGCAGCACTGCCCCTTTTCTTTCCTGGCTACAGCTGACTTTGAATGCAGCAGCAACGTGTGTACAGAGCATGGAGCAGCAGTGTGTGTACAGAGCATGGAGCAGCAGTGTGTGTACAGAGCATGGAGCAGCAGTGTGTGTACAGAGCATAGAGCAGCAGTGTGTGTACAGAGCACATAGCAGCTCTGGGGAACCTGACAGAGTCAGGTATGAGCACAGCCCTGTGCCTTGCTGTGTGAATGCTTCACTTTCCTCTTCATTACCAGTGTGGGCTGTCCTCATTATTATCTGTATCCATACTGCTCCTGATTGATCCCATTGTTGATCGGGAGCAGATCGAACATTTAGGAAATAATTGTCAGATCCTGTCAGTCGGACAGGAAATTACATTATGTGTACCCAGCATGAAGTCCTACCATATTATTATACTGTATTGTGTGTATATATAGACCTTTCAGGAATCCCCTCCTTGAAAATCCTGGGCTTGCCCCTGAGGTCAGAAGTGACTTAGGTGTTGACAATGAGGTCATTGCATGATGATCACATTGAATAACAATCTGTGAAGAATAATATTCTCTAGCAGAGAGAAACACTGTAGTACTACCCAGCTGTAAAGAATCCGAGTCTGATTGAAACTAACAAAAAAAAATTACTTTCCTAAGAAGAGGGATCCTCCAGAGACTTCCCATGTCCTTCTGGAGACCACCGTTGCAGCGTGTGGACCCCCAAAACAAGAGCTTGTCAGATATGCTCTCATGCTCACACTCCCACTGTGTATGAGTAAAGCTGTACTGTGCCTGCATGAACAGCTCCGAGCTACTGCACAGGTGTGGCAGTATTTGCACATTGGCAGTACGGCTGCATTCATGCACAAAGGGGAGCGTGATGTTGATCTTAAAGAGGGTTCTGGGCAATGGAGGTGGTTTCTAGGAGGACATGGGAAGCCTCTGAATCATCCAGAGGCTTCCCTCTTTCTAGTGCCTAATTTTTTGTTTTAATCTGCCTTAAGGTGGCCACTAACGATACGGGATCAATTCAAAATCATTTCATTAATCTGATCGGATTGGTTAGGAGATATTTGTCCGTTAGTAGTCCCAAACGATCATTTCCGATTGTTCATACGAATTATCGTTCGTAAACAATCATTCAGCAAACTGTATAGTAAGTAGCTACCTTTAGATTCTCTTAAATCTAAAGTCCAATCACAGGAAAGTAGTTTTCAACAGTGTGGAAAGGGGAAATGATAGGGTGCTATTGATGTCCATGTCCCCAATGGAGACATTTTCCTTCACTTGCTGTCTCTGGGAGTGTCCTTGGTGTAATATAAAAATTGGTAGCTGGACAGGAAATGAATGATAACAAAAATAGTGGGGGATTCTAACTCTTCCCAGCTCTACAAAATGTGTTGCTGTCTCTGTCACTGTTGGAGTCACTTCCCCACATTCTTTCTGGGCATGAGGCGTAGATGAAACAGGTACCATTAAAATCCAAAAAGGTGCTAACACCTTACTACATTTTCTGAATCCACAATAAAACATTTCCTGGAACTGGGATTAAATTTAAACAGGATAATGCCTGGCCCCTCTCACCCTGGTAGTTGCTTCTTTAACCTATTGAGGACTGCAGTGTTAAACCCCCCTAAAGACCAGGCCATTTTATGTAAAATGGGCCACTGCAGCTTTAAGGCCAAGCTGCAGGCTGGCACAACACAGCACACAAGTGATTCCCCCCCCCCTTTTCTCCCCACCAACAGAGATCTCTGTTGGTGGGGTCTGATTGTTCCCCGTGTGTTTATTTTTTTATGTAAATATTTTTATTATTTATTATTTTTATCCTAGACCCTCCCTCCCCCCACCAGCCAATCACTGTGATCACCTGTCATAGGCTTCAGCCTATGACAGCTGATCACCTTCAGGTCTCACACGGCTGTCCCCAGTACAGCGCTGCTGCTGATCGCAATGCTGTACTATGTAATTAGACGGCGATCGCCATTTGGAGACTGAAAGTGGAGCTCCGCTCCGCCTACCAACAGGAGATGCGCGCGCAGCTTGCGCGCGATCTCTTGCAAACTGCCGCCCCAGGACTTTACGCCGATCGTTGTTAGCCGGTCCTGGGGCTGCCGCCCTGGCCACGCCCATTGGCGTGACGCGGTCGACAAGCAGTTAACCTCCTTCCCTCGCAGAACCACCCCACCAAAAACCCCCTCCCTACAGAACAATTCCCACCAAAACCTTCAGGCACAGAAACACTTTCTTCCCTCAGGCAGTCCTCCTCCTGAACGCAAGCTTCCACCAACTGAACCGCCCCTTACAACCTCCCTCCCGCACCCCTGGAGTCCTAATTTAATGGACTGATGTCTTACTCCTGTATACATGTCCCTGTATATCTCTCACCTGTTAAATGCTGCTTTGTTCGTGATGTTGTCTCTGCATTAAGGATTTGCGCTATGTTTTTAACTTTATTCTTGCCATATGTACCACTAATAATTCCAGGTGCGACGTCTGTCATACTTGGTGAATAAAGTTGATTCTGATTTTGGTATTTTAGATCCCTTTTGTTTTTCTGATTAAGCATTGAACAGACATTCTACTGCCACATGATGTGTCTAATGTGTATAACACATTTTTACATTTATATTTATCATATTCCTGGAGTTGTTTAATTAAATTTCAGCTATGTTCATTTGACTACTGTGTTCCACATAATTTATTGTCATAGATAATATGGGGGTTATGACCTTGTCTTGTAGGTTAAATAATTAAATAATAGTGCTATGGTAGGAGCGAATTGAGGAATGTTCACTCAGTTTCTCAAGCAATCATTTCTTCCAATGATATTGTAGTCTAATGACCCTTTCACTGATGCCACAGTTATCTTTCTGTAGATATCAAATGACTGCCCTGTAACAAGTTGACTTTTCTTAGAATAATCGTGGTGTTCCTAGAACTGTTTCTCGGTACTACACTTTGGCAGTATGTGCAAACTTTGGAGCTAAACGTTTCTCTGCTTTGTTGGTTTAGTCCTAATGTAATAAGTGGCTTGTTATTTGCTTCACTGTACTGATACTCTCGAGGCTCCTTCAGGTCGGTATGTGAACACACCTGATAATGTGGCAAGATTTTCCTTGTTAATTCAGTTCACATTGTTGTACTCTAGCAGCTTGAACTTTGCATACACAGAAGCCACCAGATATTTTAAAAAAAGAATAAAAATGGGGCGTGTTCACCTATATATGTATGTCGGAGTCTACAGTAGAACTGGTTTATAATAAATGAACACACTAACATTTGTAACGCGATTTCCTTCTGTAGGACAGCTTAGGTGTACAGAAACACGTGTCTGTGTGTGTGTATACCCCAGTCATAATCAACTACCAGTGTGTGTAACAATCAGCTACTGTAGCCATAGTTTCGAGCCAGATGTTTAGAAGAAGCCATTCAAGCTAAGTATACACATGTGAGAATTGTTGCCCATCCAGGATCGGAAAACGATCCCTCGGGCAACAGTTTGGGAAACGATTCTCTACAGACATATGCCTAGCCTTGAGGCTAGCGTTGTGTTCTTGTGGTACGGAGGGGGACAGAGGAACGATCTGTGCACAACAACGGAGCGACTTCAGTCAGTCAGGGGAGAGGGGTGGTATGAAAATAGCATTGTGATCGTACATGCCCAGGACGGATCCTAAACGACGCCCATTGCCCGAGCAGGGTCGATTGGTGGTGGCTGCTGTACGCACATAATGATCGTTGGCTGAAACAGTCATTATCAGCTGTGTTGGCTGACTGCTATTGCATGTGTGTATGTACCTTTAGCGTTTCAGTATATTTTTGGGATGCAACAGATCTTATGTTCCTTTCACACTTCGCTTCGTAACGGATAAATCATTGGATCGTGACGCAGATGCATTGATAGTCCTCTGGGGCTATCATATTGATTGCTATGTGGTACAATGCAATGTGTTCCATCCGAATAACACTGGATGCAGTGCGTTTACAAAATAAGGTGTACATTTACATTGGCAGTCAGGCATACTTTCATGGTGCTGATTGCCTTACTCTGTGATCGATGTGTGGTGCGACTTATCTGAAATGTTGTGGTGTGATTCAAGAATCATCACATCACAACATAGTGTGAAAAGATCCTTACAAGCTCTGCAAGTCCAGGGTGTCCGGACCGGGAGGGAAGTGTACTGCGGGCAGCATAATGGCGTTGGGGCAGCTTGGTGATGTAGGGGTTAGCACTCTCGCCTTGCAGCACTGGATCCCCAGTTGGCATCCCAGCCAGGGCATTATCTGCAGAGTTTGCATGGTCTCCCCATGTCTGTGTGGGTTTCCTCCGGGAACTCCAGTTTCCTCCCACATCCCCCAAAAATTCAGATAAGTTAATTGGCTTCCCCCTAAAATTGGCCCTAGACTATGATACATACATTATATAGACATACGACTGTAGTAGGGATTAGATTGTGAACCCCCTGAGGGACAGTTACTGCGCAGCAAAAATGCCGGTGCTATAAATACTAAATAATAATAACTAATGAGTGCTAACATCAGCAGCACGCTGGCAGCTTTCATGCAGGCCGAAATAAAATATATAATAGTGAAAACATACTGTGGTATGTATGAAATGTTTGTTGCTTTTAGAGGCATATAATTTCCCATTTATTTGCGTATTACATAAACTGTTACTCCTCTTAGGCCTCGTTTACACTGTATGCGCTGACGTGCGCATTTCGGTAGCACGCATGGTATGTGACCAGCATAGAGAGCACTTCTGATGTTTAGACTTTGCTTTGCGCTATTGCACTGCTGCACAGATTTTTGGCACAGTGCATCGCTGATCCCATTCACTGTAATGAACTGGATCAGCAGCATACAGCAACACAGATGGTGTGCGATCAGGTGCGATTGTGTCCTGAACGTATGGCCATACACGTTGCCTAATGTGAACGAGGCCTTAAGCTTAATCTATATAACATGCACCGTCACTATACATGGCATTATGCAGTAGCAACAGTGAATAAACATCCATAGCTATAATTACTAGGTAATGCCCAGTGGTGTTGATCCAGGGATTTTATCTGATTGCCATTTGGAGTCGGGAAGATTTTTTTCCCCTTTTGGGGCTAATTGAACCATGCCTTGTGAGGGTTTTTCACCTTCCTCTGGATCAACTGGGATATGTGAGGGAGCAGACTGGTGTTGTACTTTGTTTTCTGCTTGAACTCGATGGACGTATGTCTTTTTTCAACCCAAATAACTATGTAACTATGTAACCTGCAAAGCAATAAAGGCAGCACTGAGGTCCACATGTCACATTTGGTCCATATCATGTAGACAGGGCTTTGCGGCTTTTGTCATAGTTGTGCAGAAATGAATTGGCAAGATTCCCATGATCTGATTTTTTGTCTCTTGTTAGCTGAGTAGCAAAGCTTGGCAGAAGCAAGTTCATTCACGAGATGCAGATAACTAGATAATTACCAGGCGATTATACAGCACTTACTTTCTGCTTGCTAATCCATGCATAATAGATCTTAATTACAGAACAGTTATGTGACTTCTGTGTGTCTTAAAGTGCTAAATATTCAGGGAGACATTTTCGTCACATGATCCGCTGGAGGTGTGTTGAGAAGTGAAAGGGTAAAGCGTTTAACCCATTCCAAGCCACCACTGAATATAATTGCTGGTTTTCTCATGAGTTTTCTCTAGTAATTGTATTCTAATTTGACTGTGATAATCCACTGCAGCACTTTAATTTCATGTAATTAAACTTTTATGGAATATAAGTACTCATCAGTAAACTCATATTTTCCTTTTCTTGCTTTATGCTAGAGGCTAGACATTGAATTGCTCAGTAATCTGGCTTTGGGAGATTCTGTTATGCGCTGTAAAGAACAAATTCTAAAGCTATGTAAACACTTTATCTGCTTCTGAAATGATTTCCTCGCCTAGCCAAGCAACATCTAAATTGTCCCTGCATTTGTGTAGCTACCTCTAACAGAGCACTTATTTTTTAAAGTGGACCTGAACTCAGAACTTCCTTTCTGCTCTAAAAGATAAGCAACAGCATAATAACCTTTAAAGAAAAAAACATTTCTTGGTTACAGCTTACAGAACTCCTGCAATAAATCTGCAGTATTTCTACTTCCTGCTTTCATGGAAGAAAATAAAAAGTTGACATCCTGTGTTTACATATTAGCTGTGTCTACTGAGCCCTGACAAATTTCTGTGCTGATCCAGCTCAGAGATCAAAGTACACTTGTGATTTCTTACAGAAGAAGGATTAGAGAGGCTCTTCTCTCTAAAAAAACACGGGGAGCATTTCTCTCTGTTTTCCTTGTGTCCTGTGCATGATTTCAGGTCCACTTTAAAGAGCAACTGTAAGAAGAGAGATGTGGAGGCTGCAATATTTAACTACTTGCCAACTGCTCCACGCCAATTGGCGTGAGCAGTGCGGCAGCCCCAGGACCGCTCCACCATGATTGTCGTGAAAGGCTGTCTATGGGGCTAGCAGGAGATCACGCTCAGGCTGCGCGCGCATCTCCTGCTTGGAAACACTGTGGGACAGGTGAGATGTTTACCAAACTGAGTAGGGGTGGGGGAAGATATGCTAGGGGCTGCTGGCTGCTCTAGATAGGGGAATATTATATTATAGCACATTATTATCGAGGTAGTACAGTGGTAGGCACTATAATAGGGGACAGTATAATGGAGTGCCGCGTGGCCATTTCTACATTAAAGTTGTAGCAGCCATGCTAATGTAGTATCGCGGTTGCGCTACCATCACATCGTGCAGCACTTCAAAGGATTGTGCATAAGTTACGTTAGAGTGACAGGACTGCAAGCATTGTGTGCTCGCTTGTATTAACCCGCACTACTTAAAGAGAAACTCCAACCTAGAATTGAACTTTATCCCAATCAGTAGCTGACACCCCCTTTTACATGAGAAATATAATGCTTTTCACAAACAGACCATCAGGGGGAGCTGCATGACTGATTTTGTGCTGAAACCCCTCCCACAAGAAGCTCTGAGTACTGCGGTACTTTTGGCAGTTTGTAACAATGTAACAAGGTTCACAGACAGGAAATAGCTGTTTACAGCTGTCTCTAACAGCCAAAACAGCTAGGAGCAGCTACATAACCTGCCCACAGTAAAAATGTCACCATGTAATAAATGTCAGAATGTAAATCGGGGAGAGGAAAGATTTTACAATGAGCAAACACTGACTTAATCATTTATACATAATTATGGTAAAAATGAAGCACTTATTTTACTACATTATTTTCACTGGAGTTCCTCTTTAAGCGCGGTATGTTTAGTGAATCTACCTCAATGTGTTTGTTTGGCATTGATGCATGAAATAATCCTCTGCGTAAAATATGTGAACATTTTGCCCTTGAGTCTGCTCCACCAAGCTACTGTCCAGGTTTTTGTACACACTTTTTTTTTTTAATTGTGACTGCAGAGATGCCCTGAGAGCTTTTGATGTTTTTGCTTGCCATGAAAGTGAATGGGGTTGCAGTGAAATTCGTGACACTGTTGGTCTCTGAGGAAGGAGAATCTCAGTGAAACGGCTAAGGCCAGTATCTTGTTGCAGTCTTTCACTGCCCTGTTTGTACTGTGCACATTAAAGTCTCCATTACATTTTAGATGGTGCCCTGCCTACTTCGCCTGCTGTAAATTTGTGAATGTGTTTGCAAATGGTGATATAGTGAATAGAGATGGCCCAAACTGTTCTACACTGTTCTACAGGAAATAGTCCATGGGGAATGACCTCGGGGAGTGCTCTGTGCATGCGTATGATGTCACGCGTACGCGCAACAGCACTCATGGCTGCGCGAGCGATCAAGGCCACACGGCCACCAGGAAAGTGTCTTTGTGATAATGAGGAAGCAGGCGAACAAGTGACCCCGAGGTCATACCCCATGGAATGTTCATCTCTGATAGTGAATAGCATTCTTGCCTTGCAGCGTTAAGGTTAGAGGTTTGAATCTTAACCTGGTCGTTATCTGCATGAAGTTTGTATGGATGGGTTTGCCTTGCATGGGTTTTCTATGGGTACTCTGGTTTTCTCCCACATCCCCAAAGTATACTTGAAATGTAATTGATATCCCCCTAAATTGGTCTTTGTCTGTGATAAAGAAATATAGATCTGTTAGGGATTAAATTGTGAGCTTCTCTAAAGAACAGTATATGACTACATAACTCTGCAAAGCACTAAGAAAGATGTCAGTGCTGTATAAAAACTCAACAATAATAATAAATCTTCATTAATATTGTAGGTTAGAAGATCTTTCAATTAATCTTGTGGAGGATAGCAACATAATGAAAACAGAGCTAAGACTGCAACATAGGTAGCTTTGTTACATTAGACTGTACTAAGTACCATTGCTTTCTTCCTTGTTTTGGTAGCCACACCCTCTTTAGCCCATGCCACCCTTCTTCTCATTCCTAGCCATGGCTACTCTGTCTGCTTCAGCTACATGTATGGCCCTTCACCCCAGTCATGCCCTTCCCAACCCTTGGACCATGTCATAGATCCTGATCCTGTCTATGCCATCTGTGGAGGCAGCATTTGTATGGAGATGGAGGAGGGAGATGATCATCAAGTCCATAGTTAGATTCTCATCTCATCTGTCTAAAGCACATGTGTCGAACTCCAGGCCTGGAGGGTCAGATCCATGCCAGTGTTTAGGATGGACTGAGAAAGAAAGGAATGTGTTCTACCTGATGGACCACACCTTTCCTGAAATAGACCCATCATTTGAGCTGTATCAAAAATATTTGAGGATCGTAGGACCGGTTTGACATACCTGATCTAAAGGCACTCGCTAGACTCAGTAGACCTTCTTTAGTAGCAGCAGCTATTGCTGTTGAGGTGGTAAGGTTGCAGAGTATGCCACCTTTCTTGTTCAGTACACAGCAGCCAACCATAGAGTTATTGATCAATTTAAGCCAAGTCTTTGCTAAAAGAAAAGGTTTTTTATTCATGAAACTCAGATTTGACTGTATTGTGATGTTCTGTGCACGTACTTAAAGATGACCTGAACTCTTGCACAAGACATAAGGAAAACATAGAGAAATGCATCCTATATGTATTTAGAGAGTTTATCCTGTCTAATCCCTCCTCGTATGTGCATAATCAGCACTGTAATTTGATCTCTCAGCTGTATCAGCCCAGGAATCTCCTCTGCCATGGCAGTCGGCAGAGCAGCTAATTTGTAAACACAGGATGTTAACAATATATCTGCTTCTTTGAAAGCAGGAAGTAGACACACTGCAGATTTCTTGCAGTATTTGTATCAGCTGTAACAAATACATTTTTTTTCCTCTAAAGGTTATTATGATGTTGTGTATCTTTTAGACTAGAGAGGAAGTTCTGAGTTCAGGTCCCCTTTAAAGGATACCCGAAGTGACATGTGACATGATGAGATAGACATGGGTATGTACAGTGCCTAGCACACAAATAACTATGCTGTGTTCCTTTTTTTCTTTCTCTGCCTGAAAGAGTTAAATATCAGGTATGTAAGTGGCTGACTCAGTCTTGACAGGAAGTGTACAGTGTGACCTTCACTGATAAAAAATTCCCCTTTTTACATCTTTCTTGATCTCATAAGCCATTTTCTGCTAGGAAAGTGTTTTATAGTTGGAATTTCTTATCAGTGTGGGTCACACTGTAGTCACTTCCTGTCTGAGTCACGACTGAGTCAGCCACTTACATGCCTGAGATTTAACTCTTTCAGGCTGAGAAAGAAAAAAAGGAACACAGCGTAGTTATTTGTGTGCTAGGCACTGTACATACACATGTCTATCTCATCATGTCACATGTCACTTCGGGTATCCTTTAAGATTAAGGTTGAGTTTAATGAATGGGTTATTAAAAGGCTAGTTACACAATATGAGGATAGATCTATTTGCAGGATGCGAGGTTAGGGTTAGGTATGGGCTAAATATAGTTCACATTAAGGGTATAGGTAAAGATGTTAGAACGACCTTGCATGTTGCTGGTAAGTGATACGAAATGCGTGCCCCCTTAATTTGTTTAATCACTCTACAGATGTTCTATTTTTGCGTATGTCTGAAGAGCAGCATTAATTAATAGCCATGAGAGGACTCACGCATATGTATGTATGGCTTTGTTGTTCTTGTATACATATAGAAATTGCAGGGTATTGGCAAATCTGCTATGCTTTGCTCACTGGGTTGGAGCCAGGACTCATACAATAAGCTCTGAAAACCCAGTGTAATTCTCTCTGTCAACAGCCGCACATCTCACCTTCACTGGCAGATCTGCAGAGCAGCACGTTGCTTTGTAGGTCACTGGCAGACTATCAGAATAAATGATACTTCTCACATGGGTGTGACCTTATTAATATGTTAGGCAATCCCTCTACTGTTCCTGCTTTTCAAAACCCTGGACGAAACCTTGTGCTTCAGGAAAGATACACCACTGCTCATAAGTAACAATTGCACAAAATCAAATTTACTGTTCATTGAACAGCTCACATCTTTGTAATGGAAAATGATTTTATCTCAGTATTCAGACTAAATTTAGATCACTAAAAAGCCAGCCAGTTATGTGACCTGCATGAATTGCGAGTCAGGCAAAATCTGCTTGCTTACAGAGTTTGGAGATGTTTATTCTTCAATCACCATCTTTACACTGATGATTTCACTGAGATTACACTTTGTCATTAAATAATGCTTATCCCAGTCATGCAAGGATATCAGAACTTTTCAACTGTATCAGAACTTTTCTTAAAGTGGAAGTAAACTCAGAATGTCTTCTCTGTTCTATAAGATTAGCCATAGCATGATAACCTTTAAGGGAAAAAAAATTTAATGCAATTTATGGAAATCCTAACACCGCCACATCTAACAGAAGTTTAGAATGTGGTTTCACTTTTCAGGGAGCACTGAAAGGGTTAAGCCTCAGTGTTTAAGGTATATGGAGAGCCGTCATGGCAGTGCTACAGCAGTCGATTCACGGCTGCTGATCAGGACTAATTAGATACATTGCTCTGGCTAAACAAACTCAGAGCACAGAGCAGAGTTGGATTTCTTCAGCATTATACAGTAGAATCCTTTTATAGTAAACTCCAAATGACCGGGAAAAGTAGTTTTACTATATCAGAATTGGTCATACATTGTATATTTATACAGATGCATTAACTGGGACCTGATGACTGATTTTACTTTATTCAGAGTTTACTATAATATGATTTTACAGTATATGTGGAATAAAGGCTTTTCATTGTGTGCTGTACAAGAGTTTGTGTCTGCTTTAAGAAAAAAAAAAAAAAACCTTATTCTTTCCAAGACAAATATATGGGTTGTATGGAATTTACCAAGCATGTTTGCAGCAAGTTTACCTCTGTCTGTTGATGCATGCCTGATGCACATACACACAGGAGTGTGCTTAGGAGTGATATGAAAAGAAACATGCCACGCTTGTAAAAGAGAACTTTCAGCTTCATAGATCCATATCCTGACTGATCAGCCTACTTTTACAACTCCAACCACAACCTGGACTTAACAACTGGTCGGTACCACTTAAAGAACGACTATTAACCTTTTGCCCCTTGGAGTTCTAGTTAATACTATATACTGCTTCCCCCCCCCCCCTCCCCCCTTAGAGTGTCCAGAATGGGCCAATGAGGTCTGTTTTTATGCAGCATGGGACAACCTGTCACAACCATCAATCACACCACCTCATGTCTATGGAAGTAGCTGGGATTTTAATGCGGGGACCTGAATTTCTTCAATTACAGCAACTGAAAAACTCGGCCATAATGGCAAAAGTCTTGTCCTCAGGCTTACACCCTTTTTTCTTTTGTAGATAGGGTGTAGTATCATTTGATTCATTTGACAGGCTGCCACATGACACTAGGTTCTACCATTCCATTCTGAATTTACTTAAATTGAGAGAAGCAAAAATCTGTCCAAGTCAAACTTCATCTGGGTATCTCTGGATCAATGGTTGTAACAAGGAAAATATGAAGAGTAGAACTGGATTTCCGTCCCATGAAAATCAATTTTTATTACATGATCTTAATGTAAAGAATGCATAGCATAGAGCACAGTTTCAGACGCTTTTGTACATGAGGCTCTTTATGACCAGCTATACATTGAGTCTTATGATCACTAAGGACCATTACATCTAAGGGCTTATTGACACAGATGTTTAGATGCATTTAAACCAGCTTTTAAATTCATGAAAACCCATTATAGAATAAAGGCAATTGCAAACTTGTGTAAACGTGGAGGTCATAAACGCAACAAACTGTGTTGTTACGTACAATCATGTGCATGAGTCCTGAAACATTAAGGAATTGAATTATTCGTGGTTTTAATGTTTTTTAGATTATCTTTAATACTTTAGCTGACTTCACTTTATGTCATGATTCACTATGCGCGGACTCACACTTAAATTACAATGAATGGCTCATGGCAGCTCTTCAGCTTCCCCATCAGAGCTATTTAGCCAAGTAACAGGTAAAGAGCAGAGAAAAAACGGTTGACCTTGCAGGTTCCTCCAACTCTAGTAATCAGCAGCTCTATCCCTGTCAGCAATAAAAAAGGCTACATAACCCAAACAAAAGACAAGGATCAACAAATATAACTGTAATGTATATTTAAAAGGCCTTGGTTGTGGCAAGCACGTGGTAAACAGCACTGCGGATCACCCTGCCACATTATCCTGCCACATCTGTAAATGTAGGTAGGATAGTGGGTTTACATCAGTGGAGATTCTGATCTGAAATAAGGTAGACAGTTACTGTATATTGGTAACTAGATCAGGGAGGATCCTGAACTGTAATTTTAACCACTTCACCTCCAAGGGTTTTTCCCCATAAAAAACAGAGCAATTTTCACCTGTCACCGCTCCTTCCATTCATTTGCTTATAACTTTATTACTACTTATCACAACCAAACAATCTATATCTTGTTTTTTTCGCCACCAATTAGGCTTTCTTTGTGGGGTACTTTTTGCTAAGAATTATTTTATTCTAAATAAGTTTTAACAGGAAAAATAAGAAAGAAAAATGGACAAAATTCATTATTTCTCAGTTTTCAGCCATTATAGTTTTAAATTAATAGACTAGACAAATAACATTTATATTGCGCTTTTCTCCTGGCGGACTCAAAGCACCAGAGCAGCAGCCACTAGGGCACGCTCTATAGGCAGTAGCAGCGTTAGGGAGACTTGCCAGAGGTCTCCTACTGAATAGGTGCTGGCTTACTGAACAGGCAGAGCCGAGATTCAAACCCTGGTCTCTTGCGTCAGAGGCAGAGCCCTTAACCATTACACCATCCAGCCACCATGCTACTGTAATTAAAACCCACACATTTTATTTGCCCATTTGTCCTGATTATTGCAATGTTTTCATTTTTTCCCTAGTTTAATGTATGGCACCGATATTTTATTTGGAAATAAAGGTGCATTTTTTCAGTTTTGCGTCCATCCCTAATTACAAGCCCATAATTTACAGTAATACAGTAATATACCCTCTTGATATACATATTAAAAAAGTTCAGTCCCTAAGGTAACTATTTTTTTAATTGTAATTTTTTTTTTTACAAAAAAAAAAATAAAAAAAAATTGGGCAACTATTCGGGAGTCTGGGAGGTAAGATCTTAATGTAAAAAGTAAAAATAGGTATTTTTATTTAAAACAATGTTTTTGGATGTAATTTTACTATTTGGCCACAAGATGTCCTCACGCATAACTTCCCTATGTGTAGTATTACTATGCAAAGAGGAAGTAATGCATGGACGTGTAAGTATCGGCTTTAGTGAATGAAGGTGCTGTCTCATAGATGGCGGGATTCATTCACACGGGGACTTAGATAAATGAATGGGACCTGTGTTCCCATTCATTGATCTCCCGGCTAACGATGGGCGGTTGTAATAAGCATGGGAATGCGAGGGGGTTGAGCAGGAGCGCATGGCAGGGATGGATGTAGTAGTACCGTCCCTGCAAGTAGTTATGGGGAAATGCAGGGACGTAGTTACTTGTTTCAGGGGAGGGGAAGTGGTTAAAGAGAATCACCCATAATATTTTTTGTTATTCGTGGAAGTGGAACTAAACATGGGCAGAACCTTGGGATGATGCAGGTAATTTGGATGCCGGCAGGGCTTCAGTAAAATGAGTGCAGCATAGACCACAAAGTCAATTGCTGCTATAATGGTTCCCAGTGGGTAATTCAGGTGCTAGTGGCGCCTGATTAATATTATGATTAGGTGGCGCAGATATCGGCAGAGGCTGAGTTTAGCAGTGAAGTTGCCACTGAGATTGGTGGATATTACTGTGGGTGGGTGGGGGTGGGGGGGGGGGGGTTGGGGGTTGGTTAGGGTTAGGCATAGACGATAGAGGGAGGGTTCAAATGAGAAGAGGGTCAGGTTTAGCCATAGCAAAATATTGGTGAAAATTAATAGATATTCTACTATCGTATAAATTAGCGCCCAATAGTAGAATATCTGTCATTTTTCTACTAGTGCCTCAACACCCATTTTACTACATGGACACATGATAAGTGGGAGGAGTTCTCCCTGGGAAAAACTAAAGTAAACATGGACAGCTGAGTACACAAAGGAAATTTAGAAAAATGTCAAATCAATAGCATTTAGCAATAGAAAGTGTATGCTGAAAAGATTAGTAGCTCCAGATATATACTGTAGGTTGTTAAAAACAAAGGCAAAGTGAAAGTGAAGTTAGTTAAGCTTGGTAGTTCTAACATAACTTTCATATTAATTAAGCAGATATTACTGTAACTGACGTTGTCTCAGGGGAGGGTGACAGTATCTTATTACACACAACTTGCCTCCACTTGCAGAATATAATTGCTACATTGTTCTTTTCAGTCCTTTCATAGATTTAAAAGGCTAGATTTCTCATGTTTATGTTTGTTTAGTTTGAACTAGTAACACTGGCTTTTGATGTCCTTCTGAACTCAACTCCAATTCTATTTATACTATATGGTTACCTACTGTGGGGTGGATTGAAGGAGACAAAAGGAAACCGAGAGCCCAATATAGTGTAGTATCTCAGTGACAATTAGTCAGGTGTACAACAAAGTAATGGTTATACTCACAAACGTGGGTCGCCACAAAGGCAACCACTGGATAAGCGGGTGGGGAGAATTATAACCTGACCCCGCTCAGGTTTAAGAAGTTGCTCTCTGTAGACAGGGAGGAATGGGGATACACCCCTTCACCAAGGGTGGACTAGACAATTTGTAAAGCAGTAACACAGAGGCGCCAAGTAGAGTAAAATCGATTAAAAACTGTTTAACCACTTCGCCATATCTGGACGCATATATCCGTCCAGATAGGCAGTGGTGCTGCAGCCGTGTGGTGCGCGCGATCGGGCGCGCGCCCGCGCGCGCTCCCGCTGCCTCCCGCTGCCCCCCCGATCAGTGAATGGGAATATAATTCCCATTCACCGATCTAAGTCCCCGGCAGAAATACAGACACTTTCTCATCAGAGAGCGTGGTATTTCTGCCTCCAGGAAACTTCTTCTCTTCATTTTAGTTCCTAGATGCGACATCGTTCGCATCTAGGAATTTTTTGAATGTGGCCATCTTGTGGCCAAATAGTAAACTGCACCCACATACCTGTATTGAATAAAAGTTTATTGGCACCCGGACACACGGACTCCCTGCAATACAGGCACTGCTATTGACCTGACGAAGCGGCTGTGACCGTGAAACGCGTTGTCATCTAGTGCACCATTAAAATTATTCCCTTTTTACTTCTGATTGTCTCTATTTCCTAAAGGGACACCTATAAGGTAGGACAACCTATTTTGTAGTAGTTGGATACTGCCATATAGAGTATTATATTGAACATCCTTTTCCGGGCGCCTCCTACCTGTACCCAGCAAGTTTACACCCCTCTTGTCAGTAGGGGAGATTAGGCCGATTTTAGTCGACCGTTAAATCGTTTTTGTTTTTTTGGAGCAGCGACCACCTAGGACCTAAAGGCCGAGTGGGGACGGTACTTCCCCACCTGCGGACACAAGTGGTTGCCTTTACTGCAACCCACGTTTGTGAGTATATTTACTGCTTTTAATAGCTACGTCCAGATCCACTAACCATATTGCACCAGATTGGGCTCCCGGATCTCTCTGTGTTTTTTTCCTCTCTACTATCCTACAATTTGTAAAGCAGTAACACAGAGGCGCCAAGTAGAGTAAAATCGATTAAAAACTGTTTAACCACTTCGCCATATCTGGACGCATATATCCGTCCAGATAGGCAGTGGTGCTGCAGCCGTGTGGTGCGCGCGATCGGGCGCGCGCCCGCGCGCGCTCCCGCTGCCTCCCGCTGCCCCCCCGATCAGTGAATGGGAATATAATTCCCATTCACCGATCTAAGTCCCCGGCAGAAATACAGACACTTTCTCATCAGAGAGCGTGGTATTTCTGCCTCCAGGAAACTTCTTCTCTTCATTTTAGTTCCTAGATGCGACATCGTTCGCATCTAGGAATTTTTTGAATGTGGCCATCTTGTGGCCAAATAGTAAACTGCACCCACATACCTGTATTGAATAAAAAAAATACATTATATTACATCTAAAATTGGCTATTTACCTCCCAAACTAAAATTACCCAAATACATTTTTGTATAAAAAAAAAATAAAAAAAATTACAATTAAAAAAAAAAAAAACTACATAAATAGTTACCTAAGGGTCTGAACTTTTTAAATATACATGTCAAGAGAGTATCTTATTCAATTTTTTAAAATTATAAGCTTGTAAATAGTGATGGACGCAAATTGAAAAAATGCACCTTTATTTCTAAATAAAATATCGGCGCCATAAATTGTGATAGGGATGTAATTTAAATGGTGTAATAAGCGGGACAAATGGGCACATAAAATGCATGGGTTTTAATTACTGTAGCATGTATTAATTGTAAACTATAATTGCCAAAAACTGAGAAATAATGATTTTTTTCCATTTCTATCTTAATCTTCCTGTTAAAATGTATTTACAGTAAAGTGGCTCTTAGCAAAATGTACTACCTAAAGAAAGCCTAATTAGTGGCGGAAAAAACGAGATATAGATCAATTAATTTTGATAAGTAGCGATAAAGTTATTAGCGAATGAATGGGAGGTGAACATTGCTCGGATGCATAAGATTTTCGAAGCTGTAGGCTGAAGTGGTTAAAAGGGGGTACAAAATCGGGTCAATAGCCTGGCTGAGCACCTCTGTAAGCTGCTACAGAGGCGCTCAGCCAGGCTATTGACCCGATTTTGTACCCTCCAAAAATGTTTGCCTGATGAAGCGGGATTGTGACCCGTGAAACGCATTGCAGCTTTGGAGCTTTTAATAAAAAGTTACTTTATACTGCAAGTAACATCCCATTGTCGGGTCTTTTTTTCTACGAAGGAGGTGAGTCCATCAACTTCCCATTTTTAAACCGTTTTTAATGGATTTTACTCTACTTGGCACCTCTGTGTTACTGCTTTACATACTGTGGGGTGGAGTCTGCCTGCGGTAGTAGCTCTGAGATTGCACATACAGGCTTGTATTCATTGATCAGCGGTAAGCAGAATAATGTGCTACTGCACAATAAGCAGAGTGTAATGCAATGCAGTACATGCAACCCATTTTGCGGAGAGACTTTATGCACTGTATTGTGCAGTTGTGTGAATGTACTCCATAGTGTCCGGGACTTTTTTTTTCGTAAAAAGACTAACAATCAAATTCACATTTCAGTCAAAATAATAATAATAAAAAAAGATCTCAACCCCTCTTCCATATATAGCTGTTTGTGCTGCAGCTTTCTTCTCCTGTGTGATGTCCTACATTTGAAATTGGACATATCACAACATAGAAGGGCTGCACCAATTTCTCCAGTATTTTAATTGCTGTAGTAAACCAACCCTTCTGAATCACTGTTATTGCTATGAGGACCTTTTCACAGCATATGTGTTTTTCAGCTGATATTCTGGCAAATCGTGATTTGATTGCGATTTTCAATTGACATCCATTATAGGACTAGCAATGCATTGTATCCATCTCACAGTTTCGTCACATTTTTCAAACTGACAGCAAAATACATTTTTTCTCTCTCCAAAAATGTGCATGTTTATAGGCTGTAGCTAGAAGGGGAAAAATGGGACTTTACTCTAGTTTTACATGCTTATTGGTAGTGTACGATAGAGAAACTGCTGAATCTTAATGATCAGCAGGAGAGAAATGTTATTTTAAATGGAGATAAAAGGCAGATTCTATGTTCCACTTACTACAGGATCTCTTTAAAGCACAAGCGACACCCATGCTAACCTAGAAACAAAAAACACATATGTAAGTACATAAATACTAGTTCTACTTGCATAACAGATATATTGTGCTATCCATGCAATGATTCCTGTGAATTTTATAAAGGAAAAGCAGAAAATCCTATTCTAGGTAGTGGCCATCTTGCCAAGCTAATGCTGACATCATATCCTCCCTGACTCTTGTTTTCCCCCCTCCCTTCTCTTACTCATTGTGTATTCATTAGCTGCCCTCCTCCCAGAGTCTTCAGACACTCCCACTGAGGTGTATACTAACAACTGCACTGTCTTATCCTCCAATCGCTGAGTCACCTCAGCCTTGCTTGTAAACACAAGTGAGCAGAGGTGTTTCAGATAAGAAAGCTAGGCAGGGAAATAAACGTAAGAGGAGGAATATATTATACATAAAAAGAACTCCCAGCATTCAACTCTTTGGCACTAGGGCCAGTGCACCTAAAGTATGTGATAACTCCAAACCATAACAGCAGAAATAGTTTTGAATGCAGGATTAACATCTTTATCACTTAATACACTCAGACCAGTTGCTGTTGAAATTTGATTTTTATGGTGACAATGCCGCTTTAAAGCTTCTTTGAGTTTACAAGGTCTTGATTATTTGCCTTTTGCTCTCCTATGCAGGCACCTCCCAGATTAAGTGCTGATATGAGATAAAAATACTCTGAAATACCTTGAGTCACTTATGTTAGTCATTTTACAATATGCCTAATCTTTGGCGTCACAATACGTTTCATCTTGAGCCACTTTGAGAATACAATGATTCCTTGTCCTCTGATATCAAAAAGACAATATCATCTACTTCCACAGGGCACTACATAATTTCAAGTTTGATTTTTGAATGAATGTACAAACACAGGCTGCTGCATAGCGTGCTTCATTGGTGGAGCGTCTTTGTGGCATATGGGAATACAGATACAGTAGCTGTGGAAAATAAAACAGTCGATCTGTAAAGTGTAAATATCAGTATGTTTCAGAACTACTGTACTCAAAATACACGAGTTTGGCAGATTGCATGTAGAAGCACTTAGGGCCTGGCCAGACTGAAAATGTTCATGTATTTTTAGGCATGCATTTTGCCACAATTTTTGGCTGTGATCTGTACTTCCTGATGTGAGGAAAAAGCTGCTGAAAGATTTTTCAAATGGGAGATCGCATAGCAAATCGTATAGCACCGCATTTGCCATGCAATGCATAACAAATCGCATAGCACCACATTTGCCATGCAATTTTTATATGCTCCCATTTAATTAACCCAATCACAAATGCAAATAAACTGCAGCATGCAGTATGTCTGCAATTGGGCCATAAACAGATTACGCCACTCTGTACAGGGCACCACGATTACAACATTAATCATGGTGCCCTCGTGATCAGCAAAACCTCACACGCTTCAAAAATCAGATGGAAACCATGCAGTGTGGAAGGGCCCTTACATGCATTTTGCAACATTTTAAATGCTTCCATCTAATCCTGTTGTCCGACTGCATGAATCAAAAGCCATGCTACTTACAGTATGTACACACTTCGGTCAGGGACATCATTGGTGTTTCACCATGGAAGGCTTAAAATTGAATCAAAGTCATGAAACGAGAAAACCCTGAGGGCCCTCTTACACTTAATGCATTGCGCAACGCAAAAGGTGTAGAGCTACAAGCCTCAAGCTACAAGATTTAGATATAGATACACTGTATATATAATATATGGTAATACATTTGCATGCCTGTGAAGTGGGATGAAACCCAAATTTCATCTATGGTATAAATATTAAACACAGCATAAAATGAATAGCTAAAACCATATGACTGGATTCTCAGGTACTGTAATGGTTAAAGGGTACCTGAGATGAAATACTTTTCAGGTTTCATACTTACCTGGGGATTTCTGAAGCCGCTCGGTTCCTCACTATCTCCCCGGATGACTTCTGTCCTCCGCAGTACGCGCCTGTGGCCTGGCTAATTCATGCTTCGTCACGCTCTCGTCGCCTGGAGTGTTCTGCATGATGGGGTCACGAGCAATGGCCAGGCCACACATGTACGACAAAGCATGACTCGTCCAGGCTTCCAGGCCGTAATGTGGGGGATAGGAGCCACCTGGAGAGAGAGGGACCGAGCGGCCTAAAAGGAACTTACAGGAAACCTGAACTGAGTAAAATTATTTAAAATGAACACATGATGTTGCTGCAAATGAATATTACATACTTACTTCACTTTCAGTTCCTCTAAAAAGCTCACCATTTTCTTCTTACAATGATCCCTTCCAGTTCTGACAAGATTTTGTCAGCACTGAAATATACCAGTTGTTGTCAGTTATACAGTATATTAGCAGCTGTCACATCAGAATGTGCAAGGTAATGTCCAAGTTTCCCTGTGGCTCAAGTGGTCGATATCACAGTTTAACAGTGTGCTGACCAGGAAGCTGTTATGGGTTAGAGGCAATTTTTAAGATCGAGGACAGAGAATTTCATTGATCAAAGTGGCCAAAAAGGATGCAGGAGAGGAGAAACAAGAAGTTTTAAATCAGGATGATACCATTTATATGCAGGATGCAGGAGAGGAGAAAGAGATTGAGGAGTAGACTACACAGGAGGTAAGTATGACTTGTGTATGTTTATTTTGACTTTTAATTTTCAATTCAGGTTCTCTTAAGCCTCGGGGTATAGGCTTAAAACCTGAGATATGTTTCATCTCAGGTTCACTTTAAAGCCCCATACACACACTCAACAGCAGTCTTTTAGGCTCTCACAACTTTTCTTGTGAAACACCTAAAAAATCAGTTGATAAGCCGGATAAGAAATCAATTCAACAGTTGGATTTACTTATTATCAGTCTTAGCAGCTGCTTGAACAATAGCAAGAGATTTTTTTTAGGTGTTTCACAAGAAAAGTTGTGAGAGCCTAAAAGACCGCTGTTGAGTGTGTGTATGGGGCTTAACACTAAAGCTTTTCGCTTCACTTAGCAGCTAAATGATAAGATTGATGTTGTTGGCCAGAATGATCATATTGTATTGGAAGTTTACTGAGCTGTGTAAACAATGCAAAAAAAATTCTGCTGTATTCAGGGGGAGGCCATTCTGATAATTTGTCCTGCTGCTTGCAATTATATCAATTAGCCTCAGTAAGGTGTAAATATGCATTCAAATAACATCAGACCAGTCTTAGCCTTCTATATTCATTTTTTACTGTGTTTAATGGCCAATGGCTTTTACTGGGACTGCGCATATGCTTGAGTGGGATTTTGGGATTTCATCATCCCACTATCCCAGCATCACTCATGCAAGTGGTTATATATATTTTTTACTTTAAAGAATAACTGTTAGGCATTAAATATGAAATCAATTTTCTATTTTAGGGTGTTACATAGATAAAAAAGGATGCTAACAAAGCAATGCAAATATGTAAAATCATTCTTACTTTTTTCCTAAGAGGTTTTTCCTCCTTATGCCCCCAGGCTCTAAGAGCGTACACAGATGCAAAAGAGAAGTGACATGCATGCTGGATCAGCCTGATTGGCTGAAGCCTCTGTCACCCACCTCTCTGCGCTGCGATTGGCTGCCTGGTCTCCCCTTGTCTGCGGTGGTTGCAGCCGCTGTTAGGCGCTCTATCTCCTGTCACTGTCCTCTGCCCCCCTCCGCCAGTTGCATGACCGCGCCCCCTCTGCCCTTCTGCCGCCCACCACCGCTGCATTTTCCTTCGTCCCCACACTGCACTTTGGGGAAGGATAAAGGCGGTGCACACAGACTCCAGGAATAATAGTTCCAGGCGCTGCAGTTCCCTTCTATACTCTCTGCACTGCCGCCAGTGGTAGTGCAGAGAATAGATTGGAACGGCAGCGCTTGGATCAATTATTAAGTGAGTCTGTGCCTGCTGCATTTATCCTCCCCGCTGTGCTCATAATTAGTGCGGGGAGGAGGGGATGCGGGGGGGGGGGGGGATGAATCTACCCAGAGGGAGCAAGATGGCCCCTGCCATTGAGAGAATGCACCTTTGTTTACAACTAGTAGACCCAGGGCTCTGGGCCTTTTTGCCGCTGCCGCCAGTGTGCATGCGCGCGCCCTCCTCGCTTGCACGCGACCGCCGCGCGTGACCGCCCACCACGCTTGCTCGCCCACCTTGCTCGCCCTCCTCGCTCCCTGGTCCCGTCCAGCTGTCCGTTACTGTGCACCAAGCAGTGCGCCTTCTGAACTCAAGCCATGCACACAGCAAAGCTAAATAGCAGGTCTGTCACCCAGACCTAAATAGCCTGTATGTACTTAACCTGGGGCGATTCTTCATTTCATTAGAACTTGCACCTACGACTAATTAACCAAATAGCAGGACCAGCTGCTACCAGCTGCTACGTTCTACGTCTGTTCATTTTGCACATGTACTTGCACTACTATGTTTTCAATGCCTGCATCTGTTCTTCAATGCATTTCTGTATTGCTACTTGCTAGTTATGTTCTGCTGTTGTTGTTCTTGCACTATGCTCTATGCCAATGTGTACCACAAATAATTCGGGGTGCGGCAACCGCTGCACTTGGCGAAATAAATTGATTCTGATTCTGACATGAGCAGTAACACAGGGTCAGCTGCTGGACGCAGTGACAGTTAGGGTTTTATTATAGAGGATTTAAAATTAAATGGAAGGAAAACGAGGACACTGCAATACATCTGTTATGTAAGTAGAGGAAGTATTTATCAACTTACATATGTGTTTTCTTTGGGGGGGCATGTTATTGCTAATAGTTCCTCTTTAAATGTGCTCTGTGAACTTTCTCACATATATTATAAGCGCTTCTTCAACTCCTGTAATTCAACTTTAAATGTCTGTTTATAGTGCCAGCTTGTTGCAAAACGTTATTTCTATTTTAACAACCATTTATTGAAAAGCGGTTCCACAGCTGTGCACTATCAGGTAAAAGAGAGGGAGGATGAAGGGGATTTCAGGAGCGGAGCAGAGCTTTGCCACCTGCGAGGTGTGTGTTCACGTCTCTAATGGACGAACATGCTATGGGAGCCAGGACATGCTGCAATCCAGTGGAATTAAAATTTTAACTTTATTAACTCTGACATAAAGGCATAATAACAGCTTAACAGCTTAAGCGTTTATAGCCACTATGTGGCCATTAATCATAGCTGAAATAAAAGAAAACTCCAACAGCATTTAAAAAGATGGGTCACCCCCTGAGCCAGCCTCTCAATCCCAGATGAGGTACGGTAAGGCTCTGTTGATTATTTAGTGGCCAAAATATAAATATACATGCTTTAAAATACTGCTGCTATATTCTTCTGTTTCAGGTATGATTAATGGCCACATAGTGTCTAGAAACACGTAAGCTGTTAAGCTGTTATTATGCTTTTATGTTGGAATTAATAAAGTTACTTTTATAATTCCACAGGCTTGCAGCCTGTGGCGGCTTTTGCCAGTAGGTTTATCCATTATGTGAACTGAGGCACCTGCCTTAGCACCGCTACTTGGAGCTTTCAGGAGTCCAAGTGTGGTGTGATGATGGATTTATCTGACTGACTCCAAGTCTGTGGACATTAGAGGCCTGAACTGTCCAGTACAAGTAGGTGGCAGTACTTTCTGATTGTCCAGGTACAAGCTGGAGAGAGAAGTTTTTTTTTTGTATTGTTTATTTGTATACCAACTGATCAATCTATTTAAAGCAAGCATCCTACTTCTAGATTCTAGATTTTCTTTCTCAAGTCATGACTCGCTGCAGTAAATCTAGCCACTCAAAAATACATCTAGGCCTGGGAGCCACCAGCAACGTTTTTCTAAGCGCTTGTGATTTGAAAAGCTCTTGCTAATCTAATGCTATGTGTGTGATCCCACTGGAGAGATGTGATTTTTTAAAAAACACCCATAGCATTAGATTAGCAAGCGGTTTTCACATCACAAGCACTTAGAAATGCATGCTTTTTGACTAGAACAGTGGCTGGACTGACTGGTTTAGGTGCACCACACTTTACTTCCTAAAACTTACAGTGAAACCATTAGTTCCAGTAAGTTTGTGTTGCAATTCCAGTAAAATGGGCAAGAGCCCAGAGGAGCTGACAGTCTGTTGTTTATTAGTTTAAAATAAATGTTGTGAAAACTGAATCTCAGGCTTCAAAATCCATTTTCTTATAGCATGAGATACAACTCAGTGATAGGCCGCAGTCTGGGAAGGGTGGGGAGGGGATAATGCACGATCTGTGTGCTGTAATATACTAATACGTTAAGACTCAGCTTGGGAATGTACAGTAGGGATGATCAATGAGTCAACACTAAGAGATGTATTAAGGTGTTCTACTATGTTGGAGATCACTGCAAACCTTTAGAGTTCCTGTGAACTTGGCTTGGAATTACAGTGTTAAAAATAGTTTTCTGTTATGTGACAAGACTTTGCATGCAACCATGGTCCTTGTTACATTTTTCCCTTGTTGTAGATGCACTTTAAGCAGTTGGCTTCTTTTAATATGGAAATTATGATCTTTTCGGGGTAAGTGCTTATGCATCCAGGAGCTTTTAGTATAGAGTGAGACGTGTCACTTTATCATTAATACTGGGCATAGCAGCCTTTGTGCCTGCTCTGGACCTAGCAGTATTTGGCTTCAGGGCACACACTGGAGGCACTGTACAGAGGTCATCAAAAAGTGAACATGTCTGTCTTTCATTCTTCATCCATATTGTGTATAAGCTAAGGAAAATACCATGGTCGTGATAGTGTCTATTAAAAAGAAAAACAATAAAAAAAAATAAAAACAAAGAACAGAAGAAAGACAGCAAATGTGTACACATGCAAAGTTCCAAAAACTTTGAAGGAAATGAAAGGTAAAATAAATTCCCAGCGCATAGAGCTTGGCGATGAACCTGTAAGGCAACATATGTAAGTGGAGTGGGGAAAAAAGTATGCATCCATGAGTGTAAAAAAGTGCATATTCATGGACACTTCTCTTCCAGCGCTTTACAAAAGATCAGTAAACCACATCACTTGCTTACTGCCCCTCAAGAAGGGCTCACAATCTTATGTCCCTTCCACAGTCTGAGGCCAAACTGAGGGAAAGCTGGTTAATTTACCACTATGTGTCTGGGAGGAAAGAATAATTTACAGTACCAGGAGATACACAGACAGTAAGAGATCATAAAAACTATGTGTAGCTAGTAACAGGAAACAAACCAAAGACTGAGAGCTGCAAAACAAGTTTGTTTACATAAAATAAAGAATACAATATCAGTGGATTTGTGACAGTTTTGCATGTGTGTAAAAAGATAAAAATGTAATAAATGTAATTTGATAAGACTGGACATGACACTGTCTGAACACACCGCCTGATACTTTGTCCGTATGCAGTCCTGTCAGAACTCTTTATCTGTCAGTACATCACAACACTTTGCTTTGTAAGGACAATGTTGCTTGGAACATTGTCAGAGCACACAATGTACAAGCATTTTGGAACTCAGAGTGTTGGTAGTTTTTATCAGTTGGGGTTAGGAGGAAAGAGGTTGCTCAGCAGTTCTTACTGGTTTTGGAAAGAAAACATTCTGAGTGTTTAAAAAACAGTAAGGAGTACCCACCATAGGACCAGCAGAGGGTGGATCAGAGAACCTACAGTGACCATGACCTGACGACCGATCGTTCCCCAATCCATCCTCTACCGCAAAAACATATGTCAGGTCACCAACCGTGACCCAACGAGGGATCATTCTCCGATACGTATTTTACTGCGAGAACATATGACAGCACACAACGCGTGCGATCGTCCGTGATGCAAACTGAAATGACGATTATTGAATGTCAGGAAAAAAAATTGCGTAATCATGAGAAAGTGCCCATGGTTGCGAAATCGCGGAAGCGATCAAAGCCATTTGCAAAATAACTCCCTGCAAAAATTGCGCAATGGGTATGGACCTTAACTAGTGCTCAGCGGGGTAGGGGGTTCTAATTCCTGAGAGTGACTTCTTTTAGTCAAGAAGAGTCTACTGTCATCAAAGCTACAGACTGTCTTCGCCCCACCCCCTGCCCTGTGAAGCTCTGCCCTATTGTGTACTTCTTACCTGGACAGAGTCAGGGCCGGGTTTGTGGGCAGGCACAGTAGGCCTGGGACTAGGGTGGAGCTAAGGAAGGGGCGGGTTAAACAGGCAGCAGTGTTCCAATGGCCGTCCATGCCATTCCCCACAATGATGCAGTCACGTTATTTGTCTGCAGCCGCCCACCACTACTCTGAAATCACTCAGTTGCATATCTGTGTGTGCATGGGGCAGCTACAGACACGGACAGAGCGGGCGCTTTGCTATTATGACAAGAGCAGTGGCCGAATCTAAGCAGCCCTTCCCGCTGTCATTCAAAACTTCCCTCCGCCCCCCTTTCAGTCTATGAAGGAGGAGGAGGCAGTGCAACACTTTGTATCCCCGCCCTCCTCTTTGCTTCTGCCAATCGGAAATTCAGAGGGGCGGGCATACAGGAGATGATGGAGGAAAAGACATCAGCAGACTGTTCGGTATGGTGTTACTGTTACTCCCTCTGCTAAGCTATTAATGTAATCTGCACGTGGCTGTTTAAACATAGAGCTGCACTCCCTGCTTGTCCCCGTTCTGTGTCCCGCTGTATTCTTCTGGCATCTGCTGTATGCTTCAATCCAATCGTCTGCTCTTCCCCAATCCCCATTACTCTCTCCTCACTGTCACTGATAGTGCTGGGGAGGTTTTGCCCTGCCGCTGGGAGTGATGAATGGAATCCCAGGGCAGAGGTGCAGACCTCCACAAAGAAAAAGTAAGTTTAAGCTCGTCTGGGCAGGAGAGAAGGCTGGCAAGGCAGCACATTGCTGTTAGGAAGTTATGTGTGTGCTATTTCACATAACATGCATCTAATGCAAATGCTTTTGCTGTACAGTGCTGCAGAAACACAAACTAGTGTGTGACACCCTCTACCATAATAACACCCTCTCCCTACATTCAGAATAGCATAGCAAAGCATGGGTATTCTACCTATTCCAGTGGCAGGTCTTATCTAAACTCTCCTCTGTTCTTCATTGCAGCTAACTACTTAAAAGTGTATCAGAGCTCACATAACTAAAATGATTTATACATACCTGGGGCTTCGTCCAGCCACATCCACACGGATCGCTCCCACGCCGCTGTCCTCCGATGTCTGCAGCGCCGGTACCGGGTCTCCGCACTTCCGTCAGTCGGCTCCAGTCTATGCATTTAGAAGTGCTTTGTGTATGCCTCCAGCAGCTACTGTAGAGATACGTAGAGGGCGCACTTCACCTGTGTAGACTGGACCCGACTGACAGAAGTGTGGGGACCTGGTACCGGCGCTGCAGACATCGGAGGACAGCGGCGTGGGAGCGATCCGCGTGGATGCGGCTGGACGAAGCCCCAGGTATGTATAAATCTTTTTAGTTATGCAAGTTCTGTTTTTTTTAGGCTTGGTTCACACTTGTGATAAAAAACTGACCCGCATAAAAAAGTATTCATTAAAATTGATACGTTTTTAAAGGTATCAGTTTTTTATCCATGCCATTAGCGTGTGGTCACTGACGTCCATCGGTAAAATCGCTGCAGACCCAAGTTCTCCATTTTGGCGGAACGGATCCATTCTAATGGAGCAATGGGAACGAAATCCATAGGGTAACATTGGATCCATTACCATCCGTTAGGATCTGTTCTGCCACCATCTGCTAACGGTCTGTTTTTAGTGTCAATGTAAACCTGGACTTATGCTGCATACTTCTGTACGGCTCTCAGGTGTTCTTCTGTGACATGTCAGGTGCTGTATAGAAGTATGCTACAGCATAGCTCCCGCTGCAGTGAAGAGCAGAGGAGAGGTATGTGAACCTGTCCAACCACAGTACTTAAAGAGTATCTGTAGTGAAAAAGTGCCCCTGGGAGATACTTGCCTCATGAGGGGTAAACCCCTGGTTCCTAATGAGGCTCCCCTTGTCCTCCTTAGCAATCCCGATCCAGCGCTGGCCCCCCGGAAAGTCTGCGCAGGCACACTATGGCTTCCACCTGAACAATGCGCTTCATGCAGGTGCAGCAGCTGCTTTCCAGTTGGGCTCCGGCGGAAATAGCCAAGCCCGATTGGACTCACTCTGCGCAGTAGAGCGGACCCTATATTTCCGCCCATGCAAGAAGCTGATACTGCGCCTGCGCGAGGCTGCAGTGTAAATATTATGGTGTTCATTTTGCCAGGGGAGCCAGTGCTGGATCCATGCTGCAGAGGAGGACAGAAGCAAGCTTCATTAGGATCTAGAGGCTTCCCCTCCTTAGGCAAGTACCCCCGGGTCGATTTTTACCCTACAGGTTCCCTTTAAAATAACATGCTCTGCTGTGCTACTCTGAACTGCAGCAGTTTTATTTGAGCTGCAGCTACAGGGAAGCACTGGAAGGGGGGCTTGGGATGTGGGAGAGAATTGCACTATTACTCAGACAAGGCAGGTTACTTGCAAGAGTAATTTGGGGCTCCGGTGATAGCAGACCCCGAATTACGTCTCCCAGTGTGGGTGAATAGTTAATGCTCGGGGAGTTTAGCGGCAGGATGGAGAGCTGTCATTCAGCTCGCCCTGCGCCCAACTCACCAGCAGCCATACAATACGTTCACCCCCTCAGAAAGCCTATGTCCCATGACCTGCCCTAAATGTTTTAGAAAGTTGGGCGGAGCAGAAGGAAAGAGGACAATGGGGGGGGAAGGGAGAGGGGCAGTTGATGACAATGGGCCTTGGGCGGTAAAAAGTACAAATCCGGCCCTGGACAGAGTGCCAATTGGGGGAGTGAGAGGTGGGGAGCAATTGGACTCATTGGCCAGATCTCTGTACCTGGACATCCTTGGTAGGAGGTCTAGATTACTTTGTAGAGGTACTTTAGGATGCAAACAAATAACTTTGTTTATGTGAACAGGAACAAAGGGAGATGCAGGTGACTGGCAGTCGATGTGTACTGGAAAGGCAATTGGAATGAGGATACCGAGCTGACTGTGCTCTCTACCTAGTGAGAGTATCACAATTTGTAGCTGAGAAGAAAAGCAGGTCTGGATCCAGTCGTCAATGCTTCAGTGAAATTTTATTCCAATGGGTACAGTAAGGTTACATGGAGGTACAAAAAGGACGGCCTGACAGCCGTTTCGCAGGTCCCCCTGCTTTGTCAGAGGCCAAATATTTGGCCTCTGACGAAGCAGGGGGACCTGGGAAACGGCTGTCAGGCCGTCCTTTTTGTACCTCCATGTAACCTTACTGTACCCATTGGAATAAAATTTCACTGAAGCATTGACGACTGGTGCCGGACCTGCTTTTCTTCTCAGCTACAAACTTTGTTTATGTGTATGAGCCCAATTATGTATTCAGTAGTGGCAGCTTCTTAGTAATTTAAAGAATAGTCTTAGGCGATCACAAGTATGATAAGGTAGTAGGTGCTCATCAGTCTTGCTGAAAGGAAAAGAAGTTATTACTTAAAGGATTTCCTGACTAGTCATCATCAGCCTGGGTGGACAATACTACTTAAAGCGGACCTAAAGCCAGGACTTCCACTCTGCTCTAAAAGAAAAGCAACAGCATAATAACCTTTAAAGAAAAATGTTTCTTTGTTACAGCCCACAAAACTCCTACTGGGATTCTGCAGTGTAGTTACTTCCTGGGTTCATGGGAGCACAGAAATGGTTAACCCCCTGTATTTACATACTGTGTAGCCTGTCTGAATGCACAATCCTGGGCACAGATCAGACAGAGCTGACTGCTCAAATTACAGTGGCTCCTTACTAGCAGATAAGGGAGAATTCCACACACTGTTATCTTTACATGCACTGGGGGTGGGTTTCTCTGTGTTTTCCTTCTCTCCCGTGGAAGAGTTTAGGTCCTCTTTAAGCATTAAAGGAAATATGTGATGAAAAAAAAACATCCCCTGGAGGGTACTTACCTCGGGAGGGGTAAGTAATGAGGCTTCCCCATACTCTTCACCATCTGGGATCCAGCGCTGGCAGCCCCTGAACACCATGTGTGGAAATATTTACAATCAGATGACTCGCACCTACACAATAGAGCGGTCCTGATCGGGCTCGGCTATTTCCGCCTGAGACGATCAGAAAGCTGATACTGTGTCTCCACAGGAGTGCAGATTGTAAATATTGACTGTGCGCTAATGTGTTTGTGCACATCTTGCCAGGGGAATTTCGGGGGGAGCCAGCACTGGATCCCAGAGGTTCAAGATGACGGGGGAGCCTCATTATGAACCTGAGGCTTCTCCTTCCCAAGGTAAATACCACATAGGGGCACTTTTTTTTCTTACTGATTCACTAAGCTACTTAAGCATTTATAGAATGTAGGGCATGTGGGATGTTATACATGCTGAAATCGATTGGAAATGTAGTGTATGCGCAGCCAACCGATCTACCCCCGGTCAGATTCAGTCAGAGAGAGGTCTTGGTCAAGCTGCCCATACATCACTAGATGTATGGGCACCATTAAGTTCATTATCTTACACACAGACCTGCATAGGAAAATTTAACTTCAGCTCAACTCCTCCATTTACTGTACTCTGGAAGAGTCACATGGCCGGGGGATGCCTAGGAATGTCAGGCAGAAAGGGAACTCCTCTGGCTCTGCTTGCAAAGGTTGTGGTGTAGGTGCTCATCAGGCTGGAATGGGACTTTTTTTTTACAGGATAAGGGCTTTTTATATAAAATAAGGGCTAAATATCTGTAGTAGTAGTGGTGGGCTTAATATCTGTAGGGTGACCTGATGCAGTCTTGAAATTAATGTTTTCACCATTTGACTGTGTCAAAGCACAACTGTTCAGGGAACAGAATTAATGTATGCTATTAGGCTTCTTTGGAGCAAATCCAACCACTCACTACACATTCAATTGGCAATTATGTTTGGAACAAGTTTGTTTTTAAGTCTATTCAAGCACATATAAACATCGGAACCAAGGGGAACATGGTCAGGGTGATTCTGTACAGCAGCAATACAAACAGCAACTTATCTGTGCATGGCTGCAGCAAATCTATCTAGCGGTATGATTTTTAGGGCCTAAAAGTGTGTGAAACAATTGCACTGCTTTCAGACTCTAAAATCCAGAAATAATCATACTGCCAGGGAGGTTAATGGGCATGTGTAGCGGTAACGCACTGCATGCAGTGTGTTACAATGCTGCAATCCGTTATACTGCAGCTTATCTTGGGAGGACTTCATTGTTGAAGTCGCATTGGTGGTGCATTGTAGTACGGTAAGCCACATTACAAAGCGGTCATTACACTGCACCGCCATGCACTACTGTGAATATTGCCTTACTCATAGTCAGATTTTACTTTACTGCAGGTTTATCAGATAATTGCCGGTTGCTATGGACAACAACACTTTGCATAGTATAATGAGGAAAATTGTTGTTGTTGGTATTATTATTACTTTTGTTATAATTCAGTTACATAGTGCTGACACATACTCCACACCATTTTACAGAGTATGTGAAATAATTCAAATTACTAATTGTCTCTCAGTAGTCCTCAGTCTGAAGGTCCATATTGCAATCCGGAATCTAGCATCTAGTATTTTGAGAGGGAATTTAATCAACTTATCTGGTTGGGATTAGATTGTAAGCTCCTCTAAATGACAGTTAAGGTGGCCATACACTGGTCGATTTTCCATCAGATTCGACCAACAGATAGATCCCACTCTGATCGAATCTGATCAGAGAGGGATCGTATGGCCACCTTTACTGCAAACAGATTGTGAATCGATTTCAGCCTGAAGCCAATCACAATCTGTGGAGCTACCGCTGCTGCCTCCCCCCCCCCCCCCCCCCTGCATACATTACCTGTTCCAGCCGGCGCGAGTACCCTGGTCCTGGCTGTCTTCTTCTCCGCTCCGGGCTCCAGACCGTTCCTGCAGCTGCAACCGGTCCGGAACCCAGCACGGAAAGAAGACAGCCGGGACCAGGGGACTCGCGCCGACCGGAGCAGGTAATGTATACTCGCTGTATTGCGTCGGTCGCCCGCCAGCGATCGAGATAAATCTTCCGCACGGACGGATCGAGGGGAATCGATGGGAAAGATCGATTTCGGGTGGAAATTGTTCGTTCTGTCAGCGGTGTGCGCGGCAATTTCACAGCCGATTCGCTGTGATCGAATCACTGTGATCAAACCGGCCGTATATCGGCGGGAAAATCGTTAGGTGTATGGGCCCCTTAACATGACTATATACTCTGTAAAGTGCTGTGGAAAATGTCAGCACTATATAAATACACTACAATATATAGTATAACCCCTCCATCTGACACCCAAGCAACCAGCACTTGCAAGCAGCCTGATTTCCTGGATGCAATAGGTGCATGTACCCCTCTGTCTCCTACTCCATGCAGAGCAGCATGCAGAAGAGTGACCTACCATAGCACTGGCCACTGTCCTCGCTGACTGTGCTGCTGCATCCTTCGTAGGCTCCCAATGTGTGTTGCCTGATGGAGAATGCAGCAGCACAGCCAGAGGGTGTAAGAAGAAGTGAGGAGGACTGCACCTTAGTACTATGGTAAGGGAACCTGAAGTGAGAGGAATACTGAGATGCCATCTTCTTTCTCTAATAAACAATGCCAGTTGGCTGACCTCTGTGCTGTTGCTCTGCCTTTACTACCTTAAAGAGGAACTCCAGCGAACATTTCAGTGTTGGCAGGTGATGTAGCTGCTGCATGCTTTTTTGGCAGTTGGAAACAGCTGTAACAGCTATTTTCCACAATGCAACAAGTTTCACAGACAGGAAACTGCCCAAAAAAAGTACGTACTTTTCTTGTGGGAGGGGTTTCTTGTGGGAGGGGTTTCACCACAATATCAGTCATACAGCGCCCCCTGATGGTCTGTTTGTGAAAAGGAATAGATTTCTCACGTGAAAGGGGGTATCAGCTACTGATTGGGATAAAGTTCAATTTTTGGTTTCTCTTTAAGTAACTGGCCAGAAGGAGCATACAGATCAGATGCTTTGACTCTGCTCTGACTCCACTAGCTGCAGGTTTGCTGCAGGTGTGTGACTCAGAAACAACTAAAACCTAAAACCCAGCTTGGTAGCCAGGCAACAATTGGTTTATAAGGGAATGAATTCATCTCACTTCAGGTTCCCTTTAAAGGATAATATTGTTGAAAAGCAATGGCTGGTAGCTGTGTGCATTTGTGATGGGCTGGGGAATGTTAATGTATTTGCACATTATTGGATGTTTAAAGTGACCATAAATGGCTTTGATTTTGTAGCAGCGTTTTGTGGATAGTAGTACAACATCTATAGTTCATCAAAACATTGTCATTTGAATTTGTTGTTTGATGCTGCTTGTATTTAAAAAGTCACAACAATAACAGTGTCCTATCTCTTAAAGAGACACTGAAGCAAAAACATTTTTATTATATAATGATTTGTATGTGTAGTACAGCTAAGAAATAAAACATTAGGAGCAGAGACATAAGTCTAATGTTGTTTCCAGTACAGGAAGAGTTAAGAGACTACAGTTGTTATCTATGCAAAAAAGCCATTGAGCTCTACGACTTTCAAAGTCGCAGAGAGCTCTGAGTTCTGAAGGTTGTTATCTGAGCTATCAGTCAAGGATTTTCTTTTTCTCAGCCAGAGGAAAGGTCAATAGTTCACAGCCTGCTCTGTAAAAACATTTAGAATGCTGAGTGTTGTGTAAACTGCACATATTAGAGAATGATGCAGTGTTAGAAAAAACACTATATAACTGAAAATAAAAATATGAGAATATTTTCTTTGCTACTAATCTTCTAGTAATTATCCGTACCACACAACCAATTCATTATATCATTTTTTTTTCGCTTTAGTGTCTCTTTAAGGCTGCTTACACACCAAGACGTTACAGGCGCACGTTAGTGCGCCTGTAACGCTCCCCCAACGCACAGCAATGTAACACAAGTGGGCTGTTCACACAGCCCACGTTGCGTTACATGTAACGCTGCACGTTCTGTGCAAAGTGCAGCATGCTACGGCGTTGGAGCGGCTATAGCCGCGTTAGACGGTTTGCACATGCGCAGTGGGGGGCGGAGAGGAGGCGGGGAGAGCCAGCTACAGTAGCCGCGCACATGGCTACTTAATATTCACTGCACTGGTGGGCGCTGATTGGCCGGCGGGACCACGTGATGCAGAGTGTATCGCTCCGCATCACGTGGTCCCGCTGGCCAATCAGCGCCACTCTGGGAGACATTATAGGACTCGAGCCGCCTAACGCGGCTCACTCTACCGTTGGCTCTTGCAGCACCATACGTTGTGTTAGGTGCACGTTATGCGACCTTAACGTGCCACCTAATGCAACGTCTTGGTGTGCAAGAAGCCTAAAGCTCTAGTTCAGCCCACCATTGTTGTATGTGTATGATGATAGATTGTTATTGATTAGAAATGTGCAGTTTTTTTGCATTGTATATCTGTACAATTAATTATTGCAAAAAATATATCAAAAATACCTTGTGACTGGATCCTGTAATGTCTTCTTTCAGGCAGAGCAGGATTTCATACTCCAGCATAGAGCAGATCACCTTAAAGAGACACTGAAGCGAAAAAAAAATGATATAATGAATTGGTTGTGTACTATGAATAATTACTAGAAGATTAGCAGCAAAGAAAATATTCTCATATTTTTATTTTCAGGTATATAGTGTGTTTTCTAACATTGCATCATTCTCTAATATGTGCAGATTACACAACACTCTGCATTCAAAATGATTCTTTCAGAGCAGTCTGTGAACTAATGACCTCTCCTCTGGCAGATAAAAAGAAAACTGTTCACTTACAGTTGAGATAAAAAAAAGTCAGAAGACAGCCCTCTCTATGACTTTGAAAGTCGTAGAGATTAATGGCTTTTTTGCATAGAGATAACAACTGGAGTTTCTTAACTCTTCCTGTACTGGAAACAATTACACTGATGTATCTGATCTTAATGTTTTATTTCTTAGCTGTGCTACACATACAAATCATAATATCATAATTTTTTTTTTGCTTCAGTGTCTCTTTAACACTTTTGCTGTCTGCTGAAATAAATTCAATCTTTGTGGACAACACTGCAGCTGTAGTTCCAAACAAATCTGTATTGATCTGCTCAGCTGTCTGCACAGGCAGACAGCTGTTTGACCATTCCTTAAGTCTGAGGGCTGCAGGTCTCTGGAAAAGAGACCTGTCTTTTCTTTGCAAGTTTCAGAGTTGCTCTGCTGAGGAATTTGTATACACTTGACATGCAAATTGTCTACCTGCCTCCTTTGAAGGCTTGCAGTATAAATACATTGTTCTCCTAGAATCCCTTGCTGGTCATGAAGGTTTGTTCCTGCTAAACTCTCCTAGAGTATCAGCCTTGCTTGTTTGCTAAAGATTGTCTTAGAGTAATTCCTTGGGATTGCCCTAGGCATCCTTTCTAGTGCAGTCAGGTTGTATTATCTGTTTTGCCCTGTACTGTCTCTCTGTCTCGATTGTCTTGTCGCGAGTGGCGGTCGACAGGAAATCGTTCTGTCTGTCTGGGAGTGTAGGCCAGAGCTGTGGTTGCTACTGGCTGCTCCATCTGTCTGGATTGCATTCGCCCTAGTGGTAGTGGCAGTGCTTCCTTCTGTATTCTGCCTTGGGGGTGCTAGCCAGAGCAGCGGTTGCTACTGGTAGCCCCATCTGTTTGTCTTGTCTGATACGAACGCTTGCTGTAGGCTCGGTGAGGTAACCGTTTAGCAATCAATTGGTAGAAAGGGAGGTGCACAAGACTCAGCGCCCCAAAGTACTCCGGAGTGCTGCCAGCCCAATCAAGTTCCAACAAGTATAGGCAGAGTAGAGGCACAAAGCGGCTGGGCACATCCAGTAAAAACAGGCCTTTATTATATTTCCATTAAAAGCGTTGCAAGCATTGCAAAAGACCACAGCAAAAATCAGTCAGAGGAGAGAGTGACAAGCATGGTAAGAAGGTCTACAGCTGTTTCGCACTCAGCACGGAGTGCTTCATCAGGACAACAAGCCCCCCACAACAATCCCCCTTAAATACTCACATATCGGTTGACCGTGGGAGGAGAACGCCAGCCGCAGTACATCCCCATTGTCCGCATGGCATGCTTCCGGGACGCCATCTGCGTTCCAAATACCGGAAGGTGCGGGCCGGAAATCGTCAGCAGCAGGGTCAGAGCATCAGAGCGCATGCGTGGGCAGCGCCTGAATCTAAATGGTCGCTACACGTTTACTATCAACTGTCGAGAAGCTCCACCCCCCCTTTTTTTTATTATTTTTATTTAGAGGTCCGTAGCCTAGCAACCGCCCGGGCTCCGGCCCCGCCGCGTAATCAGGGATTGGAAAAGAAGGGTTAGAGACGTAACAGGCGTCTACTGCCACCTAGCGGCCGGTAGGCAAAAGGCCAAAACTTAATAGACAATTATATTACAGGCCACATTTGAAAAAACCTCAAGATTAAACTACCTGACCAAACTGCACGATCCCAGTAATAGATGAAACTGCCGGCAGACTCCTCCCCCCACTGTTCAGCCTAAAGAGGAGAAAGGAAGAAGAGAAAAGAAAACAGAGATTACATTATAAAAACATCACATAACAATAAAAAATTGCAAATTACAATATAAATGTATGGTATACAGGCAAGATTACACATATTACAGAAAAACTGATAAGTCGTTACGTTCATTAAGACCCAGAGGGCCTACTGCCTCAAAAAAGGAGATCCAGTCACTTTCCCTACGCTGCAGTTTTTTGATCCAATCGCCACCCCTTGAGTCCCTTTTCACTATTTCTATGCCAAAAAACCTAAGCTGTGAGGCATCTCCTGCATGTACAGAGTTCATGTGAGCCATCACCCTGGGACAGCCCTTAGCCCGTGGATTGCCCAAAGATCTACAATGTTCCTGGTATCTGTCCTGCATCATCCGAGTGGACAGACCAACATATATATATTGACATGGGCAAATCAATGCATATACAATACCCTTGGTTTTGCAGTTGATAAATTCCCTAAATTTAACAGATTTCCCAAATCTGTGGAATTCTTTGCCCGTAACCAAGAAGTTGCAACAAGAGCATGAGCCACATCTGTAATTTCCGGGGGATCTACTTCTACCCAACCAACATTGCGTACTTTCACTCGTAAACTCACTGTGAGACAGTTGGTCTTTAAGGTTGGGGACTTTTTTATAAGAAATACACGGGGTCTGACGGCATTTATCTGCTAGCAATCTGTCTTCCTGCAAAATCCACCAGTTGTTCATGATCGATTTTTTAATTTTTTCAAACATAGGTGAGTATGTGAAATGCATAAAGAATCTGTTTTGTGGATTTTTAACCTTAGGGCTCATTAATGCTTTTTTACTTTTGTTAGCAGCTTTTTGAAAGGCTTCCTTTATGATTTCATCCTGATAGCCTCTAGCTAAAAATCTCCCTCTCAGTTCCTCTGCCTGTTCCAAAAAATCCTCCATAGTGCTAGCATTCCTTCTGAGACGGAGAAACTGACTGAAGGGCAAAGATCTAATCGTTGAAGGGGGGTGATAACTAGAAGAATGCAGCAAAGAATTTACCGCCGTAGGTTTTCTGTGGGGTTTTAGTAACCACAGAGCCCCTACTTACATCAACAACCAGATCCAGGAACTCAATCCTGTCCCCCCCCCACGAATGAGTGAAGGCCATGTTGACATTGTTCACATTAATCTGAGCTATGAATTCTTCAAAGGAGGCTTGATCCCCATCCATACCACCAGGATATCATCTATGAACCGAATCCAGAGTTTTATCCTCACCAGGAACGCGTTCCCCATCGAAAAGATGTGGTTGGCCTCCCAGTGGCCCATGAAGAGGCCGGCATAGGTGGGGGCCACCGGGCTCCCCATCGCCGTGCCGACCTCCTGACGGTACCACTGGCGGTCAAACAGGAACGCATTCCTGGTAAGGACAAACTCCAGACCCGCCAAAAGGAATCTCTGTTCCTCACCGGTGAATTGTAAAGCTGGTAAGAATTTAGACACCGCTGCAAGACCATCATTGTGACAAATGCGACTATATAGGGAAACAACATCTATGGTTGCTAATTGGAAAGAAGGTTCCCACTCAAAAACATTTAAAATGTTCAAAACTTCAACTGTGTCGCCCACATAGGCTGGTAGTGATCTCAAAAGTGGTCTAAATTTAAAATCCAAAAATTGAGCAAGGGATTCTGTCAGGGAGCCAATAGCCGAAACTATTGGCCTCCCAGGAGGATTAGTTGGAGATTTGTGGATTTTGGGGATGGCATACCACACTGGGCTGATTGGAAATTCCGGACTAATTTATTGGCCATTGATCTATCCAAAATGTTTACGGACACTGCTTTTGACAAAAGATTTTTAAGTTCCTGCCTATAAGAAGGGGTGGGGGTCACAAGGTAATTTGGTGTAGGTGGACCTATCCTGAAGTTGTCTGAGGCATTCGGCCTGATAGTCCTTGGTGGCCCAAACTACCACCCCCCCTCCCTTATCAGCCTCCCTAATTGTCAAGTCCTTATTATCTTTCAACCACTTGAGGGCTTGGGTTTCTGTTCTAGACAGATTTTTTGGCGTTTGGGGGTAGATCAATGCCCTGCATTCCTCCATCACACTTTTAACAAACAGTTCCACAGACCCCCCTGGAATCGTGGGGGGATTAAAGGTAGATCGAGTGCCAATATGGAATGGAACGGGCTGATTGATATCGACCTGATTTGATCCACTTTCCCCAGTCAACTCACACAAGTCTTTTAGAGCATCGGTATCCCAATAATTCCAACAGTCACCCATCAATGGAGGGACAGTGATGTAATTGGGGGCAATCTGGGTAGATGGTTTGTTTTGATTTTGAAAAAAGCGATGGAGGGCCAATTTTCTGGAGTTGAAAAATAGTTCCTGTTCAAATTTTATGATGTCAAATGAAGAAGTAGGACAAAATGTCATTCCCTTTGCTAGTAGAGAGAGACAGGCTGGATCCAAAGTTATCCCAGACAAATTGTACACCTTTATTTCTTCCTGTTGCGTTCTGATCTCCTGGGTTGCCCCTTGGATTGACCTCTGCTCCAGGTGATCTGTTTCAGGATACCCTTTGTACCTCCTTTTGCCTCTCCTAACCTTCCTTCTCCCAAAGGGCGGTCTTCATCAGAGGAGCTATTTGTATCCCTACCTGAGGCTAGGGCACTTCCCGGTGAGCCTGCTGATGTTTCAGGATCTGAGGCTCCCCTATTTTTAGAATTGCGTCTCCATCTCTGATGTCTCCTTTTATTTCCCTCACTTCCACCATTTCTCCAGGCAAATACTTTATCCTGCTCATAATCCAAGCGATCTCTTATAAATTTTTCATTCTTTTCCTTTTTGACTTGTTCTTGAACAGGAACCAACTTATGCTCAATGCGGTTAACCATCTCCTGTAGTTGATCCTCACTGGATACAGCTGAGATTATGGCTTTGACTTTAGCAATTTCATCCATTATCTCGTCATAGTCTATCTCATTTTCTTCTATGACTACATCCAGAAAAGCCAAGATGAAATTTTTAAATAGCTTATCACATTTTTCTTTTGCAGATTGTCGTGTTTTTGCCTGCATCAGTTGTTTGTAAAATCTGACTCCTCTCGGAGCTCTCTTAACATGCTTGTACTTTTTTAAAGTCACTATCGTCCAATATTTCCTGACTTCTCTCTCCATCACATTGTATAAACGATTCTCAAGGCTTTTTAATTCCTGGGAGCATTGAGTAAGGTCATCATCCTCTTTGGGAAAGATCTCAACATCCAGGCGGCCTTCCTTTAGTACTGATTGTGCCATGATCAGAAAAATCACTTCAAAATAAATAGGAAAACAAATGGTCTGTGCTCCCTCAGAAAAAAGGAATCAATGCAATCAATTGGTAGAAAGGGAGGTGCACAAGACTCAGCGCCCCAAAGTACTCCGGAGTGCTGCCAGCCCAATCAAGTTCCAACAAGTATAGGCAGAGTAGAGGCACAAAGCGGCTGGGCACATCCAGTAAAAACAGGCCTTTATTATATTTCCATTAAAAGCGTTGCAAGCATTGCAAAAGACCACAGCAAAAATCAGTCAGAGGAGAGAGTGACAAGCATGGTAAGAAGGTCTACAGCTGTTTCGCACTCAGCACGGAGTGCTTCATCAGGACAACAAGCCCCCCACAACAATCCCCCTTAAATACTCACATATCGGTTGACCGTGGGAGGAGAACGCCAGCCGCAGTACATCCCCATTGTCCGCATGGCATGCTTCCGGGACGCCATCTGCGTTCCAAATACCGGAAGGTGCGGGCCGGAAATCGTCAGCAGCAGGGTCAGAGCATCAGAGCGCATGCGTGGGCAGCGCCTGAATCTAAATGGTCGCTACACGTTTACTATCAACTGTCGAGAAGCTCCACCCCCCCTTTTTTTAATTATTTTTATTTAGAGGTCCGTAGCCTAGCAACCGCCCGGGCTCCGGCCCCGCCGCGTAATCAGGGATTGGAAAAGAAGGGTTAGAGACGTAACAGGCGTCTACTGCCACCTAGCGGCCGGTAGGCAAAAGGCCAAAACTTAATAGACAATTATATTACAGGCCATATTTGAAAAAACCTCAAGATTAAACTACCTGACCAAACTGCACGATCCCAGTAATAGATGAAACTGCCGGCAGACTCCTCCCCCCACTGTTCAGCCTAAAGAGGAGAAAGGAAGAAGAGAAAAGAAAACAGAGATTACATTATAAAAACATCACATAACAATAAAAAATTGCAAATTACAATATAAATGTATGGTATACAGGCAAGATTACACATATTACAGAAAAACTGATAAGTCGTTACGTTCATTAAGACCCAGAGGGCCTACTGCCTCAAAAAAGGAGATCCAGTAACTTTCCCTACGCTGCAGTTTTTTGATCCAATCGCCACCCCTTGAGTCCCTTTTCACTATTTCTATGCCAAAAAACCTAAGCTGTGAGGCATCTCCTGCATGTACAGAGTTCATGTGAGCCATCACCCTGGGACAGCCAAACCCTTCTTTTCCAATCCCTGATTACGCGGCGGGGCCGGAGCCCGGGCGGTTGCTAGGCTACGGACCTCTAAATAAAAATAATAAAAAAAAGGGGGGGTGGAGCTTCTCGACAGTTGATAGTAAACGTGTAGCGACCATTTAGATTCAGGCGCTGCCCACGCATGCGCTCTGATGCTCTGACCCTGCTGCTGACGATTTCCGGCCCGCACCTTCCGGTATTTGGAACGCAGATGGCGTCCCGGAAGCATGCCATGCGGACAATGGGGATGTACTGCGGCTGGCGTTCTCCTCCCACGGTCAACCGATATGTGAGTATTTAAGGGGGATTGTTGTGGGGGGCTTGTTGTCCTGATGAAGCACTCCGTGCTGAGTGCGAAACAGCTGTAGACCTTCTTACCATGCTTGTCACTCTCTCCTCTGACTGATTTTTGCTGTGGTCTTTTGCAATGCTTGCAACGCTTTTAATGGAAATATAATAAAGGCCTGTTTTTACTGGATGTGCCCAGCCGCTTTGTGCCTCTACTCTGCCTATACTTGTTGGAACTTGATTGGGCTGGCAGCACTCCGGAGTACTTTGGGGCGCTGAGTCTTGTGCACCTCCCTTTCTACCAATTGATTGCATTGATTCCTTTTTTCTGAGGGAGCACAGACCATTTGTTTTCCTATTTATTTTGAAGTGATTTTTCTGATCATGGCACAATCAGTACTAAAGGAAGGCCGCCTGGATGTTGAGATCTTTCCCAAAGAGGATGATGACCTTACTCAATGCTCCCAGGAATTAAAAAGCCTTGAGAATCGTTTATACAATGTGATGGAGAGAGAAGTCAGGAAATATTGGACGATAGTGACTTTAAAAAAGTACAAGCATGTTAAGAGAGCTCCGAGAGGAGTCAGATTTTACAAACAACTGATGCAGGCAAAAACACGACAATCTGCAAAAGAAAAATGTGATAAGCTATTTAAAAATTTCATCTTGGCTTTTCTGGATGTAGTCATAGAAGAAAATGAGATAGACTATGACGAGATAATGGATGAAATTGCTAAAGTCAAAGCCATAATCTCAGCTGTATCCAGTGAGGATCAACTACAGGAGATGGTTAACCGCATTGAGCATAAGTTGGTTCCTGTTCAAGAACAAGTCAAAAAGGAAAAGAATGAAAAATTTATAAGAGATCGCTTGGATTATGAGCAGGATAAAGTATTTGCCTGGAGAAATGGTGGAAGTGAGGGAAATAAAAGGAGACATCAGAGATGGAGACGCAATTCTAAAAATAGGGGAGCCTCAGATCCTGAAACATCAGCAGGCTCACCGGGAAGTGCCCTAGCCTCAGGTAGGGATACAAATAGCTCCTCTGATGAAGACCGCCCTTTGGGAGAAGGAAGGTTAGGAGAGGCAAAAGGAGGTACAAAGGGTATCCTGAAACAGATCACCTGGAGCAGAGGTCAATCCAAGGGGCAACCCAGGAGATCAGAACGCAACAGGAAGAAATAAAGGTGTACAATTTGTCTGGGATAACTTTGGATCCAGCCTGTCTCTCTCTACTAGCAAAGGGAATGACATTTTGTCCTACTTCTTCATTTGACATCATAAAATTTGAACAGGAACTATTTTTCAACTCCAGAAAATTGGCCCTCCATCGCTTTTTTCAAAATCAAAACAAACCATCTACCCAGATTGCCCCCAATTACATCACTGTCCCTCCATTGATGGGTGACTGTTGGAATTATTGGGATACCGATGCTCTAAAAGACTTGTGTGAGTTGACGGGGGAAAGTGGATCAAATCAGGTCGATATCAATCAGCCCGTTCCATTCCATATTGGCACTCGATCTACCTTTAATCCCCCCACGATTCCAGGGGGGTCTGTGGAACTGTTTGTTAAAAGTGTGATGGAGGAATGCAGGGCATTGATCTACCCCCAAACGCCAAAAAATCTGTCTAGAACAGAAACCCAAGCCCTCAAGTGGTTGAAAGATAATAAGGACTTGACAATTAGGGAGGCTGATAAGGGAGGGGGGGTGGTAGTTTGGGCCACCAAGGACTATCAGGCCGAATGCCTCAGACAACTTCAGGATAGGTCCACCTACACCAAATTACCTTGTGACCCCACCCCTTCTTATAGGCAGGAACTTAAAAATCTTTTGTCAAAAGCAGTGTCCGTAAACATTTTGGATAGATCAATGGCCAATAAATTAGTCCCGGAATTTCCAATCAGCCCAGTGTGGTATGCCATCCCCAAAATCCACAAATCTCCAACTAATCCTCCTGGGAGGCCAATAGTTTCGGCTATTGGCTCCCTGACAGAATCCCTTGCTCAATTTTTGGATTTTAAATTTAGACCACTTTTGAGATCACTACCAGCCTATGTGGGCGACACAGTTGAAGTTTTGAACATTTTAAATGTTTTTGAGTGGGAACCTTCTTTCCAATTAGCAACCATAGATGTTGTTTCCCTATATAGTCGCATTTGTCACAATGATGGTCTTGCAGCGGTGTCTAAATTCTTACCAGCTTTACAATTCACCGGTGAGGAACAGAGATTCCTTTTGGCGGGTCTGGAGTTTGTCCTTACCAGGAATGCGTTCCTGTTTGACCGCCAGTGGTACCGTCAGGAGGTCGGCACGGCGATGGGGAGCCCGGTGGCCCCCACCTATGCCGGCCTCTTCATGGGCCACTGGGAGGCCAACCACATCTTTTCGATGGGGAACGCGTTCCTGGTGAGGATAAAACTCTGGATTCGGTTCATAGATGATATCCTGGTGGTATGGGATGGGGATCAAGCCTCCTTTGAAGAATTCATAGCTCAGATTAATGTGAACAATGTCAACATGGCCTTCACTCATTCGTGGGGGGGGGGACAGGATTGAGTTCCTGGATCTGGTTGTTGATGTAAGTAGGGGCTCTGTGGTTACTAAAACCCACAGAAAACCTACGGCGGTAAATTCTTTGCTGCATTCTTCTAGTTATCACCCCCCTTCAACGATTAGATCTTTGCCCTTCAGTCAGTTTCTCCGTCTCAGAAGGAATGCTAGCACTATGGAGGATTTTTTGGAACAGGCAGAGGAACTGAGAGGGAGATTTTTAGCTAGAGGCTATCAGGATGAAATCATAAAGGAAGCCTTTCAAAAAGCTGCTAACAAAAGTAAAAAAGCATTAATGAGCCCTAAGGTTAAAAATCCACAAAACAGATTCTTTATGCATTTCACATACTCACCTATGTTTGAAAAAATTAAAAAATCGATCATGAACAACTGGTGGATTTTGCAGGAAGACAGATTGCTAGCAGATAAATGCCGTCAGACCCCGTGTATTTCTTATAAAAAAGTCCCCAACCTTAAAGACCAACTGTCTCACAGTGAGTTTACGAGTGAAAGTACGCAATGTTGGTTGGGTAGAAGTAGATCCCCCGGAAATTACAGATGTGGCTCATGCTCTTGTTGCAACTTCTTGGTTACGGGCAAAGAATTCCACAGATTTGGGAAATCTGTTAAATTTAGGGAATTTATCAACTGCAAAACCAAGGGTATTGTATATGCATTGATTTGCCCATGTCAATATATATATGTTGGTCTGTCCACTCGGATGATGCAGGACAGATACCAGGAACATTGTAGATCTTTGGGCAATCCACGGGCTAAGGGCTGTCCCAGGGTGATGGCTCACATGAACTCTGTACATGCAGGAGATGCCTCACAGCTTAGGTTTTTTGGCATAGAAATAGTGAAAAGGGACTCAAGGGGTGGCGATTGGATCAAAAAACTGCAGCGTAGGGAAAGTGACTGGATCTCCTTTTTTGAGGCAGTAGGCCCTCTGGGTCTTAATGAACGTAACGACTTATCAGTTTTTCTGTAATATGTGTAATCTTGCCTGTATACCATACATTTATATTGTAATTTGCAATTTTTTATTGTTATGTGATGTTTTTATAATGTAATCTCTGTTTTCTTTTCTCCTCTTCCTTTCTCCTCTTTAGGCTGAACAGTGGGGGGAGGAGTCTGCCGGCAGTTTCATCTATTACTGGGATCGTGCAGTTTGGTCAGGTAGTTTAATCTTGAGGTTTTTTCAAATATGGCCTGTAATATAATTGTCTATTAAGTTTTGGCCTTTTGCCTACCGGCCGCTAGGTGGCAGTAGACGCCTGTTACGTCTCTAACCCTTCTTTTCCAATCCCTGATTACGCGGCGGGGCCGGAGCCCGGGCGGTTGCTAGGCTACGGACCTCTAAATAAAAATAATTAAAAAAAGGGGGGGTGGAGCTTCTCGACAGTTGATAGTAAACGTGTAGCGACCATTTAGATTCAGGCGCTGCCCACGCATGCGCTCTGATGCTCTGACCCTGCTGCTGACGATTTCCGGCCCGCACCTTCCGGTATTTGGAACGCAGATGGCGTCCCGGAAGCATGCCATGCGGACAATGGGGATGTACTGCGGCTGGCGTTCTCCTCCCACGGTCAACCGATATGTGAGTATTTAAGGGGGATTGTTGTGGGGGGCTTGTTGTCCTGATGAAGCACTCCGTGCTGAGTGCGAAACAGCTGTAGACCTTCTTACCATGCTTGTCACTCTCTCCTCTGACTGATTTTTGCTGTGGTCTTTTGCAATGCTTGCAACGCTTTTAATGGAAATATAATAAAGGCCTGTTTTTACTGGATGTGCCCAGCCGCTTTGTGCCTCTACTCTGCCTATACTTGAGGTAACCGTTTAGCAAGCGTTCGCGTTCTCTATTTTGTGTTGGTGTGACATTGGTTAGTTAGGGTGGCACGCTTATCAATGGGCGCGTAACGCGCGGTGATCGTGCTTAAACGCGTTCACTGTTGCGAATGAGTGCGGTGTTCGCGTTTAGTTAACGTTTGTTATTTTCCTTGTTGTTCTTATTGCTGTTACTTGCTGTGCCTTCTTGCTACTCTCGTGCTCTGTCCTGCTCGGTCTTGTGTCACTATTGGCAATCGCCACGCTGGCGATTGCGTTCTCACTTCATTTCCATTGTTGTGTGTTCACCGTCGCTGGGTGGCGACCAGATTGGTGGACACACATACATTCTGTATCTGTCTTCTCTCTCTCTTTGAGGGCGATCTTGCCCTGCATTGCTTCAACTCATACAATTCCCATCTGCCGTCTGTGGCAGTGCAGAGGCTGTGTTCGTCTGCACTCCACAGCTCCATCTGCAGGTGGGAATCTCCCTCTACAGGTGCATAGCACCATAGCTGGGTTCTCTCAATTTACACGCTTGTGGAGGATTTCCGTAGTGTCAGCACGCGTCCTGTGCGCTGACCACAGAAATAATTCTGCAATCGTTACAAAATCAAAATGCCCCTCCCAGCTCCTTCCTAATTACCTCCTGTGAGAGATGATGGAATAAAAGGAGGGGTTTGGATAACTGTCTTTCTATTAAGATTAAACTTTAGTCTCAACAGGAAATGGAGCTAGAGGAACTAGTCATCCAGGTATTTTAAATACATTTATTGCAAAAAGTATAGATGTGCAATGCACAAAGCCTTATGCATTGCTAATGAATGCAAATGTACTATCATAAACATGAAAACATAGAGGCTGATCTCTGACTTTAAGGTGATATTGATTGCTGTGATGACACTGTAAGTAAAAATCTTAGGTGAGTATAACTACATACAGACGCTCAACTTCTTTCAGCCCAAACAATGGTTAAGTGATCATTATCATGACAGTTTTTGAAATTAATGCTGTACAGACAAAGTGCTCAGTTATAGCCCAGCAGCATGTTGTGTTTAATGGTATTTAATGGTGTGGGTAGAGGAAGTGACAAGTTATGACCAGCAGCATTAAGAACAATTTGAAGCAATAATGCTCCCATGTCAGATTGCTAAACCAAAGTCGTAGGACAACTGTATAGATCACAAAGGTTTGTTTCTAACGTCACTCCAATGATTAAAATCTACCATCTGTATGTAGCTTTTAACAGTCACCATCCCCAGTTATTGAACCTACCTCTTCTTCTCAGTGGCTCAACAGACTACATACTGCAGTACTAGAGCACATCATTGCATTGACATAGCCTGAACTGATTTATCTGGGCAGCTGTTTAAAGTGGACCTAAACTCACAACTTCCTCTTTGCTGTAAAATATTATCCACAACATAACAACCTTTAGAGGGGAGAATCCATTAAAATGTATGGAAAAAAATAAATTCCAATAATAAAAACCCAAGAAGTTTAAATTGGTTTTACATTCCTGGAAATGTTCTGGAAGCACACAAAGGGTTACGTTTCACGGTTTACTTTACCAGTAGAGAGACTTGGCTCTCACAGAGGAGGAAACTGGCAGCTCTGATTCAAATCTGCTGATAAGACTAGACAGACAGAACAGAGCTGTGAATTTATTGAGCACCTATGTGTTGAATAAAGACTTTTCATTGTGTGCTTTACTAAAGTTCAGATCCACTTTAATTTTTGTAGTCTCCTGTCCCTACTTTGTCCAGTACAAGTTCCATTTTCAGTTAAACTTTTTGTTTTTTTAACAGTAAAACTTATGAATCCAATTTATTTTACAATCTCTATGGAACATATTTATTTTGAAAATTTAGAATTTTTCACAGTTAAACTGTCAGAGTTTTCCTTTGAAATAGCTTGTCATTTTATGCATATTAGTCCTTTAAATGTTTTATGCACTTCTATATTTTATTATAATTGTATTCTAAATGCAGTGTAACTTACAAATCCAAGCTTTCTGTGGCATTAACGTGCAATATAAAACTCTTTAGAATCTAATTATAAAAGCAAGTGTCTGTCAGCCAAATCTCAAAGCATAACACAGTGGGTGGGTGGCATGATATTTTAACAATCACTACAGTAATTTGAGGGTGGGGTGGGCGGCAAGCTTGTTGAGCTTGATCCAGTATGAATGAAAATGTGCACGTTCAGTAACTTGCTATACTCACAGCCCAGAATAACAATGATCACTTCTCTTTCTTTGTGTTCTGAAAAGTTTAAAACAACAGTTCTGAGCCTGAGAACTGAGCAGGACCTGACTCTGAATACAAAGTAACACATTTAGGGCTAGCTGTTTACCACTACTCGTATCATTGGGGAATGGATGGGGCCATCGATTAGGGCAAAGTTGTCAATTTCCATTTGAACAATACATTTTCCATGCAAACGTAGAATATAATGTGAAGCATTGTAGTCGATGGGAAAGGCAAAATTATGGTTACCAGTATGCTAAATCGCTTTAAAGTATGCTAAGGGTTTGAAATTGCTTGTGAAAGTTAAGGAGGCTCTTTGCAACTATTCTGGACTAGGGGTAGTCAATGGGATTCAAACAATTCCAAGTTGATGCAAACGTTTATGCTAATTTTATGGAAATGTATGCAACTTGAAAATGGACCAAATGCCTCAGCAGCAGAAGAGCCATTGCATCTGACTGACAGTCAGAGCATTAGTGAGTCACATGACCAAAGTTACTGTGCCCAAAGTCTTGTGAGGATTCAGAATACAACGTGCATAGTCTGTACGCTGTATTCTTCTAACAGAGGCCTTACTCATGGATAAGCTGTCCTCCATTTTTACGCTCAATTTTCTGGAGTAATATTCTGGGCTTGTCTACAAGTACATATGTACATCATAATTGTAACGATTGCGGAATATCTCCGTGGTCAGCGCACAAGATGTGCGCTGACACTGCGGAAATCCTCCACAAACGTCTGAATAACAGAACCCAGCTGCGGTGCAATGCACCTGTAGAGGCGAATTCCCACCGGCAGAAGGAGCTGTGGAATGCAGAGGAACAACCCTTTGTACTGCCACAGATGCCAGATAGGAATTGTACGATTGAAGCAATACAGGGCAAGATAGCCCCTAGTGAAAGAGAGTGAACACAGAGACAGAATGTATATATGTCCACCAATCTAGTCGCCACCTGGCGACGGTGAACACACAACAGTGAAGACCAAGTGGGAAAGCAATCGCAAGAGATGGCGATTGTTAACAGTGACACAAGACTGAATAAGCAAAGAGATAGAATGTATGTATATCCACCAATGTATTCGCCACCTGGCGACGGTGAACACACAACAGCGAAAACCAAAGTGGGAAAGCAATTGCAAGATTGGCGATTGCTAGCAGTGACACAAGACCGAGTAAAGACAGAGCTCAAGTATAGCAAGAAAGACACAGCAAACAACAATGATCAGCCAAGGAAAACAACAAACGCACTCGCTAAGTGCGGTCGCTGCACGAAAAGCGCAACAGCGACAAAACAAGCTAATGGCACGGTCTCCGCACGAGAAGTGCAACAGAGACAAAACACGCCAACCCTAACTAACAAATTAACCCAGAAACACAGACAAACAAATAACATAAACGCTTGCTAATCGGTTGCCTTACCTCAGACAACCGCAAGCGTTTATTCTGGACAAACAGACAACCGGAACAAGACAGATAGAATCCACTGCTCTTTCGCAAGAGCAAGTGCGATCCGCACACAGGAACAGGACTGAAAAGGATCCACTGCTCTTCCGCAAGAGTGAGTGCGATCCGCACAATAAGACAGACAGAAGGAGCAACCAGCAGCAACCGCAGCCGAGGATATACTCCAAGAAACAAATCAGAAAGATCCACCGCCTCTAACACTAGGGCAAATGCAATCTAAGTACAAGACAGAACGATTCACTATCGCCAACCGCTGGCGTCAGTGCAATCGCACAGACAAGACAAGACAGAATAGGCAGTACAAATCAACACAAAGCTGACTGCACTAAATAGGAATGCAAGGAGCACTCCCAAAGGAAGATTACTCTAAGCTAACAATAATAGCCTGCAATGAGCAGAGGGCTGAGACTCCAGGTAAGTTAGCAGGAACAAACCATCATGACCAGCAAGGAATTCTGGGAGGAAATGACATTTATACTGCAAGCCATCAAAGGAAGCAGCTAAGCAATTTGCATGACAAGTGGATGCAAATTCCTCACCAGAAGAATCACTCTGAAACTTGCAGAGTGGAGACAGGTCTCTTTTCCAGAGACCTGCAACACTCAGACCGAAAGAATGGTCAAAAAGCTGTCTGCCTGTGCAAACAGCTGAGCAGATCATTACAATAATCATGACTTCTGCCTACTAGAGACACCTTTCATGAAAATGTGTTATACAACTTCCCCGTCATTTTATAACATAAGTGATTTGGAAAGCCCAACTTGCATTTATGAAAAAATGCTATTAGGAAGTAAAGGTTTGCAGCCCTTGCCTGGGCATTGTTTGAAGGGTAGTATTTTAGGGGTATTAGCTGGAGAATCCCCCAAAATTCTCACTATTGCACATCCTTTATTCACTAAATTGCCAGTGAATGTCATGGCCTGGTACTACAGTAAATGATGGGACAGTTTGGTTGCCAGGTGCCTAGCACTAGAATCCCAGCATTGAACCCAAATCAGGAGAGTATCTGCATGAACGGTTTCCATGGGTTTCCTCTGCACACTCTGGGTCCCTCCCACATCTCACTCTGGTTGGTTAATTTCCCCCCTCTGAGATTGACTCTAGACTAAGGGATATTAGATATTAGGTACTCATTAAATTATGAGTACCTTTGAGTTGCCAGTTAGTGTGATTGATAGCCTGCTCTGTAAGTGCTGCAGAAAATGTCAGTGCTACATAAATACAGTACATCGTACTGCTATTAATAATAAGTGTTCCTATTACACTATATTACATTGTTACCCTATTACAGCAAGGTCAATTAAAAGAAAAAAATTAATTAGCTAATTGTTTTTCAGTTAATTAATTACGTTATATAAACAGGTTTACTGAATTACAGTTCAGCCGTTTCTCCTTTTTTATTGCGTTTTGGGATTTACCTTGAAATGAGCGGGGATTACAACATCTTTATTTACTTGATGGGTATTTGTAAAAAGCCTTTTTATTTTATAGGAGGAAAGAGCCCTTTGGTGCTGACCTTCACCTTTTTCGGGAAGACCTGTTTCACTCCTGGGCTAGTCAGTTTAGAGGAAAGGACAACCCAAATTAAAAAAAAAAATGTTTTTCAATATATTATTTGTATTATTGATTGGTATGATTTTTTTCATCAAAGCCTAGAATTTATGTCTGCATTGTGTCTGCAATGCATAATGTTCTGAAAGTTTCATACATTTTTCTTTATCTTTCCTGCTAAGTGGTGATGGTCATGTCTAGGAGAACTCAAGGAAAAGCATGTGATCAGTTTGGTCAGTGATAGATATGTAAGGCTCTGATTTGCTAGCCATGATCATGTGCTGAAGTAGCATGCAATCACAGCAAATCAGAGCTTTGCAAATCTATCAGCTGATCAAACAAATTACATGATTCTCTATGAGTTTTCCTATGCATGACCATTAACTGCTTGAGGATCACAGACTTACACCCCGCTAGTGACCAGGCCATTTTTTACAATTCAGCACACTGCAGCTTTGACAGTGTGCTGCACGGCCATACAACTTAGCACACAAATGAATCTTGCCTTCTTTTCTTGCCACCAACAGAGCTTTGTGTTGGTGGCATCTGATTGCTGCTGTGATCTGTATTTTTCTTTTTTAATAATTTTATTGTATAAAAATGGCATCAGCCTATGAAAGGCATCAGATTTTGTGTCTCTCCTGGGAACAGCTCAGTGACAGAGCTGTCCCCCGTACTGCGCTGCACTAGATCGCAGCGCTGTACAAGTCATTGTTGCCATTTTTTTCATTTACAGCCTGCCAGCTCTGAATGCTGCTGGCAGGCTGTTTATGTAACTCAGCGGGGATGCGATCCCCGCTAATCTCCGCCCCCGGGCCTTGATGCCAATCAGCGTTAGGCGGTCCTGGGGGAGCCACTCTGGCGGTCGCAGAGTGGTTAATACTGCTAAGTATTATCTGCCGACTCTGTTTGAGACTTATACAATCAGTACCACATTATAAATATACAGTAGAGTCCCAGTTAACCCAAACACAGGCATACAGTAGTCTCAACTAACCAGCATGCCTAGTGGGGGAGAATGGGGGCATTCCCTCCTACATTTGCAGAGTTGTGCGCAGCAGAAGTTACTTATAAATCCTCTGGGTGCAGGTCTTCTTCACTCCTGTAGCTTCTAGCAGCTTTGCGGTGTCCTTGTACGGCTCCCTAGCATGTCATGTGATGCATTTACGGATCACAACGGAAAGCCGCTGGAAGCTACAAGACTGAATAGACCAGTGCACGGAAGATTTGTAAGTGATTACCACTACCACACAACGCTCTGTCTGTCATTGGGGGCCAGGGATGTTAGTGTTAATTTTAACGCCCGTTGCTTGACGGCATCAGGCAATTCCCGCCTGTGCTGGATAAATGAGACTCTACAGTATACCTAACCACTTGCCGACTGCCTTAAGCCGATGGGCGGCGGCAAGGGCTGGGCCCAAACGACCGCAATACGCCCATCGGCGGCAGCGGGGGCGTGGTTATGAGGCGATCGCGTGACGCGATCTGCTGCTGGCGACTGGCTCCGCCCACCTGGCGCTCTTACCTGCCGCCCGTACGGAAGCGGCGGCGGATAATTAACTCCTCGATCGCCGCATACAAATGTATAATACGCTTTGTAATGTATACAAATCGTATTATACAGGCTGCCTCCTGCCCTGGTGGTCCCAGTGATCGAGGGACCACCAGGGCAGGCTGCAGCCCTCCATGTCTGCACCCAAACACACTGATCCTGCCCCCCCTGCCCTCTGATCGCCCACAGCACCCCTCAGACCCCCCTGCCCACCCCCCAGACCCCTGTTTGCACCCAATCACCCCCCTAATCACCCATCAATCACTCCCTGTCACTATCTATCAGTGCTATTTTATAGATAAGGTCGTAAACTGCCCCCTGGGGGCTCCTGATCACCCCCCACACCCTCAGATCCTCCCCAGACCCACCCCCTGTGTACTGTATACATCTATCCTCCCCTGTACTCACCCACTGATCACCTGTCAATCACCTGCCAATCACCCATCAATCACCCCCTGTCACCACCTGTCACTGCCACCCATCAGATCAGACCCTAACCTGCCTTTTACGGGCACCCAATTCCCCACCCACACCATCAGATCGCCTGCAGACCCACCCTCAGATCACCTCCAAAGTGCATTGTTTACATCTGTTCTCCCCTCTAAATCACCCACTGATCACCCATCAGTCACCCATTAATCACCCCCTGTCACTATCTGTCACTGCTATCTAAACTGCCCCCTGTGGGCACCCAAACACCCGCCCACACCCTCAGATCACCCTCAGACCCCGCCTGAACACCTCTCCAGTGCATTATATACATCTGTTCTCCCCTCTAATCACCCCCTGAGACACCCATCAATCGCCTCCTGTCACCCCCTAGCACTCCTATCCATCAGATCAGGCCCTAATCTGCCCCCTGCGGGCTTCTGATCACCCAGCCAAACCCTCACCCGCCCACCACAGTGACAGAATTTTTTTTTCTAATCACTGCTGGTCTCTACGACTTAATTGTGGCTGAGACCAACCGTTATGCCACACAATACGCAACCGCCAATCCAAGAAGCTACCATGCCCAGCCTTTTCAGTGGAAACCACTCCAAGTTTCCGAACGTAACATTTTTTGGGGCCTTCTCCTTAACATAGGTCTAGTTGAAAAGAATGTATTGCAGTCTTATTGGTCTACGCACCCAATACATCACATGCCCATGTTCTCTGCTGCCATGTCCAGGTCACGATTTGAGAACATCCTGCGCTTCCTGCACTTCAGTGCCAATACAACCTGTCATCTAAGAGGCCACCCTGCTTATGACCGCTTCCACAAAATTCGGCCCCTCATAGACCACCCGTCATCAAAATTTGCAGATGCTTATACCCTTGAACAGTCCTTTTGAGGCATTTGGTTTCCAGACTACTCCTCACGGTTTTGGGCCCCTAAAATGCCAGGGCAGTATAGGAACCCCACCAAGTGACCCAATTTTAGAAAGAAGACACCCCAAGGTATTCTGTTAGGTGCATGATGAGTTCATAGAAGATTTTATTTTTTGTCACAAGTTAGTGGAAAATGACACTGTGGAAAAAAAAACCAATAAAAATCAATTTATGCTAACGTGTGACAAAAAATAAAATCTTCTATGAACTCACCATACTCCTAACGGAATACCTTGGGGTCTCTTCTTTCTAAAATGGGGTCACTTGTGGGGTTCCTATACTGCCCTGGCATTTTAGGGGCCCTAAACCGTGAGGAGTAGTCTAGAAACCAAATGCCTCAAAATTACCTGTGAATAGGACGTTGGGCCCCTTAGCGCACCTAGGCTGCAAAAAAGTGTCACACATGTGGTATCGCTGTACTCAGGAGAAGTAGTATAATGTGTTTTGAAGTGTATTTTTTATACATACCCATGCTGGGTGGGAGAAATTCCTTCTCTGTAAATGGACAATTTTTTTAATTTTTTTACACACAATAGTCCATTTACAGAGATATTTCTCCCAAGGTATTCCGTTAGGAGTATGGTGAGTTCATAGAAGATTTTATTTTTGTCACAAGTTAGCGGAAAATGACACTTTGAGAAAAAAAACAATAAAAAGCTATTTCCGCTAACTTATGACAAGAAATAAAAATTAACTCACCATACTCCTAACGGAATACCTTGGGGTGTCTTCTTTCTAAAATGGGGTCATTTGTGGGGTTCCTAAACTGCCCTGGCATTTTAGGGGCCCTAAAGTGTGAGGAGTAGTCTAGAAACCAAAGGCCTCAAAATGACCTGTGAAATCCTAAAGGTACTCATAGTACGTTGGGCCCCTTAGTGCACCTAGGCTGCAAAAAAGTGTTACACATGTGGTATCGCCGTACTCAGGAGAAGTAGTATAATGTGTGTTGGGGTGTATTTTTACACATACCCATGTTGGGTGGGAGAAATCTTTCTGTAAATGGACAATTGTGTGTAAAAAAATAAAAAAAATCTCATTTACAGAGATATTTCTCCCACCCAGCATGGGTATGTGTAAAAATACACCCCAAAACACATTATACTACTTCTCCTGAGTACGGCAATACCACATTTCTGACCCCTTTTTGCAGCCTAGGTGCGCTAAGGGGCCCAACTTCCTATGAGCACCTTTAGGCTTTACAGGGGTGCTTACAATTTAGCACCCCCCAAAATGCCAGGACAGTAAACACACCCCATAAATGACCCCATTTTGGAAAGTAGACACCCCAAAGTATTCAGAGAGGGGCATGGTGAGTCCGTGGCAGATTTCATTTTTTTTTCGTCACAAGTTAGCAGAAATGGAAACTTTATTTTTTTTTTGTTTCAAAGTGTCATTTTCCGCTAACTTGTGACAAAAAATAAAATCTTCTATGAACTCACCATGCCTCTTAGTGAATACTTTGGGATGTCTTCTTTCCAAAATGGGGTCATTTGGGGGGTATTTATACTATCCTGGAATTCTAGCACCTCATGAAACCTGACCGGTGCTCAGAAAAGTCAGAGATGCTTTAAAACGGGAAAATTCACTTTTGGCACCATAGTTTGTAAACGCTATAACTTTTACCCAAACTAATAAATATACACTTATTGGATTTTTTTTAATCAAAGACATGTAGCACAATAAATTTGGACAAACATGTATATAGAAATTTTACTTTACTTGAAAAATGTCAGCACAGAAAGTTAAAAAAAAAAATCATTTTTTTGACAAAATGCATGTGTTTTTTGATGAATATTATAAAAACTAAAAATCACAGCAGCAATCAAATAGCACCAAAAGAAAGCTGTATTAGGGACAAGAAAATGAGGGAAAATTGATTTAGGTGGTAGGTTGTATGACCTAGTAATAAACCGTTAAAGCTGCAGTGGTCTGACTGGAAAAAAAGTGTCTGGTCCTTAAAGCGGAACTGAAGGATCTTTTTTTAATACAATGTGATAATATGGGTATGTACCTTTAACGATGACATACCTCTGTGCGCCCTATGGAGCTCTTTGTGTGTTCTCTCCATCCCGAGATTCTGCCGGTAAACAGCATCGCCTTATAAGTCGATGCTAAAATCAGACAGACAGTCAGTGTTCCTCTCCCTGCTAAATGGTTTACTTCCCCTCAGGCCAGGTCCCCACCCTTTCTCCGCCCCACCAGTGCCACTCCACACTCGTTCCTTCAGCGCAGCGTAAACGCTGATATGACACATGAACGAGGAGGAGACAGGCCTCTGTACATTCCTTCCTTCTGATCCACCAGCGTTAGGCTGTAAATCCCCCCTCCCTCCACTGATCTCCCCCCTATTGTGGGCAGTGTCCCTGGCAGCGCTGTGAATAGGGCAGGGGGTGTTTTACTCACGGAGGCTCTTTCCAGCGATGACTGAGTATTCTTCTCTGCATGCAGCTCTGGGCTATTGTATACAGTCAGCCACGTGTACTGTTTACAATAGCCCAGAGCTGCATGCAGAGAAGGATACTCAGTCATCGCTGGAAAGAGCCTCCGTGAGTAAATCATCCCCTGCCCTATTCACAGCGCTGCCAGGGACACTGCCCACAATAGGGGGGAGATCAGTGGAGGGAGGGGGGATTTACAGCCTCACTGGGGGATCAGAATGCACAGCAGAGGGACAGGGGATTTACAGCCTAACGCTGGCAGGGGAATGCAGAGTGGAGGGAGGGTGGATGTATTGCCTAACGCTGGGGAATCAGAAGGAATGAATGTACAGTGGAGGGAGGGGGGGGGGTTTACAGCCTAACGCTGGGGAACAGGAGGAGGAGGAAGGGATGCACCGTGGAGGAAGGGTGTATCAGCTGCTACAAATCTCCATGGCTGCGTTCACGAGCCTGGCTCGTCCATACCACTTTTAGCAACTGTTAGCTGGACGAGCCAGGCTCCTTCTCACCGCTAGGGAGGTTATTACAAACAGTACAAGTGTACTCGCAATGGTAGCTGGGCTCTTGATTGAGAGTGCACGAGAGGACAAGTTACGCATGTGCAGTGCTGTAATCCTCTCGTGCACTCTACCACAAAAAAAAAAATACATACTAATGAGGAGCAGTAACCCGGAAGTTATCAGGCACTGTGGCCATCTTGGCTGTAACCAGGAAATGAATAAAAATTACAAAATACAGTGATTGCAGAAGCGGGGAGCGGCAAAAATCATACAGACAGATAGAGTTTATAATTTAGAATCTACTGGTATGTTTATTTATTTATTTATTTTCTATATTGCAGTTCCGCTTTAAGGGGCGAAAAGACTGTGGTCCTTATGTGGCTAAAAGAGAGCAAGCAGCAAATTACTATTCCTATATAGCTCGACATCTAGTAAGAAAGGATGCTCAAGTATTGGAGCTGCTGGTGACATCAAAGTGGTGAGGGGCATACATGGAAAATTTGGGCACTGGTGATAGGCAAAAGTAGAATATTGCTAGTTTAATACCAGTAAGATTACAGATATTCTACTATTGAGCTGTATGTAAATACTATAGTAAAATATCGGTAATTTTTTCCAATATTTTCCAATTGCCTAACTTGACCCCATTCTAACCTGAACCCTCCCTCTATCAACGCCTAATGCTAACAACCCTCCCGCACTACAATCTCCGCTGGAATGAGCACTGCCTTTGCTGTTAAATTTGCCCTCCGTCAATATTGGCACCACCTAATAACTATAATTATTGGGCACCAGCGGCACTCAAATTTTTGCTTGGGTGTTGGCATAGCCACAATTACCATTGCAATCTATGGGGTGCCCGTTTTACCAAGGTGCCGCCAACACCCAAATGACCTGCTTCAGGTGAGGGAGTGAGGTTGTTGTTTGCATCAGAATCAGAATCATTTATTTCGCCAAGTACAACGTGAGTTGTACCCGGAATTGATTTTGGCACAACAGGGCGGTGGTGGTACAGTACAGAAATTGAACAGTCAGCATACAGTAAGTACACAGTAGATACATATAGCACATACATATATACAGTGGATACATACAGTAGGTAAAATGCATAAATACAGACAGAGTAAAGCATAGGTAGAGAACCCATAAAGAATGGACCCAAGAGAAGGACCAGGGGGACATCTGCTGCCGTCTATGGCACTCAAAATGCTTCTGCAGCGATACTTTGAATTAGATGCCCCTGATTTATCTTTGGGGAGAGAGAGAAAGACAAAGAAAGAGGTGTAGAAAAGTGAGTTTTAGCGTGATCTGTCCGGTTAGTGTCCCGACTTGTATGGCTTCCATCTGCAATGAGACCACGGCTGTTGGTCTGGCATTGTCTTTGTCCCTGTGTACAGCTGCTAAGGGCTGGAAACCTTATGTGCAGTGGAGGGATGATGGAAGCTGGAGTGAGCAGTCTCCACAGAGCCAGAGGATAAAAAGGCAGAGGGGACAGCTAGTGGGTGGATAAGCATGGCTGCTATGTTGGATGGATGGGCAGGAGGCTATAGCTGTGGCCCTGGCTGGGATGTGCAGGGGCCGGGGGAGAGAGAGAGGCCAGGGACAATCTGGTAATGGAGGAGCATGGCTGCATTACTGGATGGGCAGGCAGCTATGGCCCTGGCTGAAGTGCATGTAACCAGCCAGAGAGCGGCCCCCTGCCCCTACGTTCAGGACAGCTGATGGGGAGACATACCTCCCCTGGTGGAGCAGCAGACCAGCCGCATCGGCAGTGAGAGGGGCGCCAGCATCCCAATGCTCTCTGGCTCCCCAGCTGCGGCAGCGTGCGGTCTTCTGGACTCCCCCGGAACAGCAGCATCACTTGGATCTTCTGATTCCCCGGTGGCGGCCCCTGATCTTTCCAGCAGCAGCGGTGTCACGTGTAAGGGCGGCGAGACCAAGCAGGAGTGCTGGGCAGCAGGGAACAGATTCCTGAAGAACAGCTGGGCCCGACATCACATCTCCTGGCAGCACGAGGTCCCCTGGCAGCAGCGGAGAATAAGGCAGTGGTGGAGGCGAAGGCTCAGTGCGGCTGGGGCCGGCAGAAATGATGGCAGACCCACATGGATCTTCAGCTGAGCTGACCACGGGGTAACCCTCCTATTCCGCAGCAGACGTGGGTCCCGACTGCCTATGTCCTGATCAGCTGGATCCGATGGCTGGTGCAGAAGAGACCGGCATGCCCGTGATCCCCACATCTCACCCCGGTGGCAGAGGGGCTCAGAGGAGAGTAAAGGTGGGAGATTACATAGAAAAAAAGAGAAAAGGCCAGAGCCCTGTGGCCGTGGCATCCAAATCCGGTGCCAAATGCCAATTGAAAAAGCTTCATGCTCAGTCAGACAAATGTATCATACCAAGTCCTGCACTCTCATACCAAACGTACATATCGGGCTGTGACAGGCTATGACATGTTGCCAGCGTGTTCTCTACAAGACTATGACAGAATTTAGTGATGTCTCTGGATCTTACAGCACGTGCTCTGTACCTCCAGGCCCTATACCGGCCAGTTTATCTACTTTATAAATGATAATAATGCATTGCAATTAACTCTGCTGAAGATTCTATCACTAGTTATTTACTCTTGGCCAGTTTTAATATTTGCTGCACTAGCTAATAAGCACACACCCTCCTCTTCTCATTAGTGTATGAGCTTTCAGTGACTGTGTGCTTTCCTCTTTCTTGTGTACTCATTCACCTTTCCAACAATGGCCTTCTATAGTCATGGGAAGTCTCCGCATCCAGCTGCTTGTACCATTGTTTGGTTAATATTTCTTTGTATCACTACTTGGATATATCGTCTGGCATCGTCTTCATATTCTTCAGCTAATTGTAGATTTGTGTTTTATCACCCCACTAGATGTAGTTCTCTCGGGGTGGTTTCCTTTGCATGCAACATTTAACTATTATGTTTTCTTGAGGCATGATAATAGATGTGATGCTGGATAAGCCAGGAGGCCTAATGCCCTAATGTGTTGCAAACTGTACTAGACAATCTGTATAATCTTCTGACCACATGTGCGCATTATAGATTATCAAAATAGGAAGGATGACCCGTTTACTGCCACTCATCACATCCTCTGTATGACAATGATACATTCTCAGAACGCGATCATTCATTCTGTTTTCATTATCCGTATAAAGTATAAAATGCAATATTGTTAAATGTATGCTACGTATTGCTTACTAGTTACATTTAACTAGCACCATATCCTGTACTTTTACTAAAAATAAAATACTGATAACAATTGCTAAATCACTCAATTCTAATGTGTATATATTTGGTGTGTCACACCAAGCATTGCTTTTTCAGTAGGAGGGCTTTTCGATCTTATTGGCGCCCTATACTTGCCTAGTGGTTTGGGTCACCCTGAGCTGCTTGGTAACTCTAATGTGTGTGTGTGTGTGTGCATATATAGATATATATATAGATATATATACACACACACACACACACACCAAGGGATGAGCAGCACATACACACAGCAATGGAGATCCCCAGTCTCCATAAGAAATATATAAATACAGAGGGGCTGCAACACACAACAGGAAAACAGTGACAGGGGCTCTTGGTTGCGCTTTTAAGGCGCTTAAGCTCACCAACTGTGCCAAGGTGTCCCCAATCTGGTGAGTGCTATTCTAACCATGCAAAAATGCCAGTTTTGTTAGCAGTCTAATGGGAACTATTCCAAAAACCCAAGAGTCAACTAAATGGGAGGAAAGGAAATTAAAAACACCTCACCTTTCACTAGCTACCGAATGAAGTATCTGAATATGTGCAATCCACTCATTTATATGCTTAACTGTGCTATGTGCTTCCCCTGTGAGCGTGCATAACCACGCCCACCTCTAGAATAGTATAGATACAACACTATACTAGATAGATATAGCACTATACAGTTTGTTTGGAATAATTTACCATTTAATCAAAACAGGCATTCGTATCTTTCACAGACCCCACTCTTTTGATACCAAGGGTTGTGTAAAGACTTTAACCGTCCAAAATGATTGCCATGATTTTAGCCAATACTCTGATGTCTGCAGTGGCATACCCATCTTCTGCACGTGAGATAGAATAAATCCCATGGGCCAAGTTGATTTTTTTCAGCTGAGTGCTTTGTTCTTACCCACAATGAGAGACATGATGCTTCTTCTCCACACACTTCCACTATACAACTCAGTAGATGTATCTCACGTATGAGGCATATCACCAACAGGGATTGGGACTCGATCCCCTTGGCGGGATTTCAGGGTCAAGGCTGCACAGACACATCGCTAGCCTGTCTGTTGCTATGCAGGAGGGTGAAGGGCTGATGGAGTGATGCACTAGGAACATCATACAGCAGGAGGGGTGAGTACAGAGAACAATGCTCTTGGTGAGCGCTCTGCCATGCCAATTCACCATCCTGACCACTGGCCAAGGTGTTGAGGGGCATCAGGACCCACTGAACCCACCCTAGATTCTCGGCAGAGGCATGTGTTACATCTAGTGTGTGTACGAGGCATGCCCTACTAGAGCTTATTTCTTGAAGCAGAACTATAGTGAAAATATCTTATCTGCTCCAACAGATTGGTCACACCCATGGGTGTGCGCAGAAAATTTTCCAGGGGGGGGCAAAAGGGGGGGGGGGGGAGCAAGCCGCGTCGAAAGATGGGGAAGCTAAAAAATGGACGTGGCCATGGACCAGTATGTGGGTGTTCACTAGTTTTAGGTAGTGACAGGGACCCCACTCACCATCAGTCTCCCCCTGGCCGTCCCTGCTGCCTATCATGAAAAGGCAGCATGCCAGCAGCCAGCGTCAGACCTCCTATCAGCCGGCAACCAGTGAAAAGCGGGCGCATAGTACCCCTGTGGACACTGCACTGCATATGCGGGAGTGATGTCACTCCCCCGGCCGTAAGTCACCCCGGAGGGAGGGTGACTTACGGCCGGGGGGGGGCGACTGCCCCATTTTGCCCCTATGTGCAGACGCCCATGGTCATTTTGCCCCTATGTGCAGACGCCCATCTAGAAACAAGCTCCTGTTTAAAAAAAAAAAAGTGCCTGAAAGGGCTTATAGACTTAAGGTGCGTACACACGTCAGATAAAAATGAAAGCTCACAGACCAATTTTACCCCCTTTCATGTAGTATGAGAGTCATACTCTACACAGTCTATTCTATGGAGCTGAACTCCCCATCAGATAGAAATCTTTGCAAGATGCTGCACACAAAGATGCTGTACACATGCAACAGATCAGTATCTGCAAAAGATCTGTTCCTGCAAAAGATGCGTTCCTGCAAAATGCATTCAAAGTCTATGATATCTGCAGATCTCGTACACACCTTGTTTAACGGACAAATATCTGTAGATCAGATCCACCAGGTTGGATCTTCAGATCGGCAGATAATTGTCTGATCTGCAGATGAATGTCCGTTAAACAAGGTGTGTACGAGATCTGCAGATGTCATAGACTATGAATGCATTTTGCAGGAACGGATCTTTTGCAGGAACAGATCTTTTGCAGATACTGATCTGTTGCATGTGTACAGCATCTTTGTGTGCAGCATCTTGCAAAGATTTCTATCTGATGGGGAGTTCAGCTCCATAGAATAGACTGTGTAGAGTATGGCTCTCATACTACATGAAAGGGGGTAAAATTGGTCTGTGATCTTTCATTTTTATCTGACGTGTGTACGCACCTTTACTTTTACTTTGCTGTGGAGGGTTACCAGTCAATTTGCTATGCCAGAGTGAGCTCTTAAATTGTCCTTTGATCACTAATTGCTGTCGAAATGTCTAAAGCAAACACAGCACTGAGCTCCTAGGTGCTAGTTTTATTGATTGCAAGGGGAAAAGAGCTAATTTTCCTCAGCAAAAAGCTTTTAAATGCGCTAGATATAACATACTGCTGCAATGACTGGTCTAAGCACTGCTACGCTTGACTTGTGATTTTTACACAGGTGACATTACTTTGGGACAAAAGCAGATAGGGTGACTATATGGGCAATAATAAGTAGGGAAAGAGTATTTTATTATACAGTATCTCATGTTATTGCGCTCTAACTAAATACAATCTATCAAAAAGCTTGCATTAAAAGTCCATAGCCTGAACTCCGTGATATAATATAAAAAACATTGACCTAAAAGATTTTGAACTGGAAATAGTACAGAGCTACGAGAGCTGGCTAACAACTTTGAAAATGAAGCAGTGTAGGACTCTTCATCATACAGAAAAGCTTCACCTATGTATGCCCACTATTACTCAGTGTGAACTCCTGAACCAAGCAATTGCGTTCAAATGGGGTCACCCATGAATCTGTCTGCTAATATTTTCAGATCAGTTCATGTTCTTCACCCTCCCATAGCGACTTGCAGGAAACAAGCAACACTGCTTTTACTTGTGTTCCCAGTACACTTCCTAGCCATTATACAATGATGCTTTCTCATGAGAACAATTTTCTACAAATAGCTTGGACTAAATTATTTGGAGCTTTTCCAGACGCTCCTATTTCACATTTCATTGTTTTTATTATTTCTTTTCACTTTTATTTGCTAAAAATGATGCCGTTCTGGTAAAGAATCCTATTACTATATATACACACACAGTGAGAAATTAAAGAAATGAATGTTTGCAGAACAGGTCTTGAGTGCCTTGGGGGAAAATTTTACATCCTCTGAAATGTAATATTAACCTTACTTAGATTTCTGTTTTATGTTGCAATTGTATGTACCTTATTATAGTTTATTAGAAATGACTGTTAACCTGCGGTGACTTAAAGTGTAACTCTAGACATAGAAATAGGACAGTACAGCATTCAGTACACAGCCGGGATGAAATCCAATAGCCTGCTATTATATCCAGCTGCTTTCTTTTGCTCCTGCAATTGTTGTCCACAGACTTGTGAACTATGACTATGGTAAATATAGCAGGGATTAGATTGTAAGCACCTCTGAGGGACAGTTAGTGACATGACCAAGTACTTTGCGGAAGATGTCAGCGCTACATGAATACACAATAATAACAGTGCCTGATAAATATCTAAGAGAAGCTTCAAAGAGACTATTTTATAAATATACGTATTAACTCCAGGAAGAAAAAAAGTTGGTCTATGTGTTTGTGGCTCAATGTCCACTTCTTCAGGACCGAATTAATTCCCTGGAGAGACATACAATTGGTTATAGTTGGAAGGTATGATAGTGATCTTCGACTTTGTAGAAAGAAAGAAAGATATGCCACCCCAGTATTCACTTATGGAGATAAATGATTATCAAGACTACATGGCCCTAATTCAAGTCACTTTTTCTCCTGAGCTTTCTCCCAGGTGTTATTTTTACACCTCATTAATAAAAAGCCTTTTAAGCGCATACATTAAAAACACAGCAAGTTTAAAAGGGCGCAAGATAGCGATAATAGAATGTCGGTAGTGTTACTTATATACCACTACATTAATCTAGTAAAATATCGGTAATATTTACTGATATTTTACTATGACTTAATCTCTCCCTACTCTAACCCTTAAAGCTAATGGGAATCCATCCAAGTAAAAAAAAGTCACATACTCACCTAAGGAGCGGGAAGGCTCGGGTCCTTATGAGCCTTCCCTGTCCCGGTGCCCTCGGTGCTGCGCTGTCTCCCCCGTTCCAAACCCCCTGCCGCGGGGACTTTGGAAGTCTTCAGGACCCGAGTCCTCCCAAAGACAGGCGGCTCCATACTGCGCATGTGCGAGTGCTTCATAAAGGGTGCTTGTGCGTGCGCAGTGTAGAGCGGCCCATCTTCAGGAGTACTAGGGCTCCCGAAGCATTTCCGAAGCCTCCCTTCAGTGGGGAACAGCGGTATTTGAACGAAACGGTCGAATACCGCTACCGGGGAGCCAGCGCAACAACGGGGAAAGGGAGAGGGAAAGTTACCATTCACTTTAACCCCCCTTGTTGGTGCCTAACCCTTCTCTGCAGCTACAAATAGCGGCTACAATTGTAGGCACCATAGCGGCTGTACATAGAAAATAGCAACAGATTAGATTGTAAGCTCGCAAGGGCAGGGCTCTCACCCTTTTGTGTCATGGAATGTTATTAATTTAATGGCTTGCACTCTGTTACACATTTATACATTTTAGTCATCATGGTAAATTTGCTATTGTAATCAGCAGTGCTGTATCTTGTATCAGTGTTCATATTTGATGTATATCATTGTCTGTATCATTATGTATCCCTTGTTTGTTTTCTTACATTGTACAGCTCCATGGAATATGTTGGCGCTTTATAAATAAATAATAATAACAAGTATCGGCATTCGGCAACACATTAAAAATAGCAGCTAGAAATAGCGACTACAAATTGCCGCTATTATAGCGGGAGGCAATTGAATACTGTCTGCGCCAAGATTTCTGTATAACGGCTATAATCTATAGCGGAGATAGCCGTGCCCTTTCAACTAGTGGATGTTTTTTAAGCCAGCAGAAAGGCAGAAAATACATTTGACATTGAGTAATTCTGACAGTTCTTTTTCACCTATTTTCACCTACTGCTACATTTTCAATTGCAGAGTGCTGAAAAGTTATTTTTAACAGAAGATGAAAAATAATTTCCTAGAAGAAAACTTAGAAGAAAAAGTGAATTGTTTATGGGCTAATGTAAACATTCACCTGTCCCTGAAAAATACGTAACTTTTGTGTTGACACTCAAGTGATTTAAAGTTAATTACAGCTGAACTTTCTGTAGATACTGCATAATGGCAAAGTTTTTTTCCGAGTAACCCTTTATGAATAGCTTAAACATGGCTATGATCAGTGCTTGAATCTATGTATTTTCTACCCTCCTGTAACCCTTGTAGGACAGCAGTCACAATGAAAGAGGGATTAGATTATATTGAAAACTGACCAAGAGCTTGTGAGTTTATTGAGTATTTGCATACTTTTAGCATACAGAGCAAGAGTATCTAAAACTAAGAATAATGTGCCCAGTTATTCATAAAATAATCAGGAACAATCATCTCTGGGTAGCATAAAATGCTCCAATTATCTTTGCCTATTTAAAATAAATGAAGGCATTGTCTGCTAGTGGACGGAAATGGTAGTTGTGTTTGTTTTACACTGTTGACCAATGTAGATACTGTAATTAGCCTCTGAATCAAGATCATTATGTTAAAGGGTTTGATCTGTAATAATGACTTTTTGTATTTTCCTCCTAGGCCATCATACAGTCTATATAGGAGTACATGTGCCCAAGAGCTACAGGAGAAGAAGACGTCACAGGCGTAGAACTGGCCACAAAGACAAAAAGGACAAAGATAAATTAGAAAATTATTCAGATGCTGAGAAGTCAGATAACGAAAATGTTGATGATCACAGCTCCAACGTCCTTAAACCTCTCAGTAAGTAAACTGCCATACTGCCTGTTTGCATTTCAGTACTCTAGTGCCTAAACCAGGTTTCAAGGATTTTTAAAAAGCTCCTCTACTTTCCATGTTTGAAATATACAGTGGTCTACAACTTATTTTACTTATAAAATGTTTCATTGTTTCCTGCACTCTTCAGAAACCTGGCCTTGTTCCCAGCTGCTTCCTGGGGCCAAATGACCCTCCTTAGGCCAATAGTGGAGGAAGGTTGGCTTAGTCAACCACATAAGTATTCTAAAAAGCACATGAGGCAGGACCAGTGTCAGCCCAGGAGATGCTTAGCTCTTTCTTACAACAAAAGCAGGGGGAGTGATTGGAAGCATGGGACAACCTCTCTCCCAGAGGGGAATAAAATGACACAGTACCTAACCTCTATCAGGTAGTAGATAGAGATCAAACCATTGTGAGCTTAACAAGCTTGAATAAGGTAGTCTCCATGCATTTGTTCCACTAAAGGGGCCCACACACCTAACGATTTTTCCACCCATATACAGCAGATTCGATCACTGTGATTGAATCTGCTGTGAAATCGTTGCGCAAACGCAAACGATTGATTTCCGTCCAAAATCAATCGTTCCCGTCGATTCCCGTCGAGCCGTCCGTGCCGAAGATTTTGCTCGATTGCCGGCAGGTCGGGAGTGCGGCAATAGCGGTGTTCGAATGCCCGATGACCGACACAATACAGCGGCAATACATTACCTGCTCCGGCAGGAGCGTGTCCCACTGTCACCGCTGTCTTCTTCTCCGCTGGGTTCCAGATTCCAGACCGGCTGGCTACTTCCTGTCCCAGCAGGAAGTTTAAACAGTAGAGCGCCCTGGACAGAAAGAAGTGAAGCCAGCCGGTCCGGAATCCGGAACCCAGAGGAGAAGAAGACAGCAGTGACAGCGGGACATGCTCCGGCCGGAGCAGGTAATGTATTGGGGGGGGGGGGGGGTCAGCGGCAGCACCACCACCACAGATGTTTGCAGTAAAGGCAGCCATACGATCCGATCAGAGAGGGATCTATCTGTTGGTCGAATCTGATGGCAAATCGACCAGTGTATGGCCACCTTTACACTGCTGTATGTATGACCTTTGATGTAGTACAAGTGTTCAAGAGTTCCACTTGAAGTAGTAGTAGTAAACACTTTAATAAGTGTAATCTCCACTCTGAAACTGATGAAATAGGGAGGGTTTACCAGAATCAGTTGAAAAGGGTGCTTGAGCCATCTGTATTAAAAGGGCGATACCATAGACTTCAATGTTATTTCTGCAAATCTTGGCTACAAGGTGGTGAAAAGGGTGCCTGAGTTTTCATTTTGGCTACAAGGCTTTCGATTCGGCTACAAAAGAGTGCCCTTTTGTAGCCAATATTTTTGATTCAGCGACAAGGTTTTTGATTCGTCTATAAAAGGGCACCTTTTTATAGCCAAGATTTTTTATTTGGCTACAAGATTTTTGATTTGCTTACAAAAGGGCTCCCTTTTATAGTTGTGATTTTTGATTTGGCTACAAGATTTGGCTACAAGGTTTTTGATTTGCCTACAAAAGGGCACCCTTTTTATATTCAAGATTTTTAATTTGGCTACAAGGTTTGGATAGAAGGTTTAGCTACAAGGTTTTTGATTCGGCTACAAAAGGGCGCCCTTTTATAGCCAAGATTCGGGGTTGGGCACCACCGGGGGGGGGGGGGGTGTAAGGAATACGCCCACCACAAGCAGGGGGTCTTAGAATTAGGCACCACTGGGATGGTCTTGATGGTCTTAGGGTTAGGCATTACCAGGGGGGGGTCTTAGGGTTAGGCACCACCGGGGCGGGGGGGGGGGCCTAGGGTTGAGCACCACCATGGGGGTCTCATGGTTAGGCACCTCTGAGGGGGTTAGTGTTAGGCACCTCCAGAGGAGTGCTCTGTGTGAGAGTAGGGAGATGTTTGGTCATAGTAATCACCAGGGGGGTCTTAGGGTTAGGCACCACCAGGGTGTCTTAGGGTTAGGCACCACCAGCGGAGAGTATTGTGTGAGAGTAGGGAAAATTTAGGTCATAGTAATAATCTAAAGCTGTCATCAGAAAGGGACAAATGTTAGCAAGGATAAAGAAGCAATATATTTAGCACTCCTACTCTGAGAGGAAATGTGGTACATCTTGCCAAGAGATACAACCCTAAATAAGACCTCCTCTTTGGGAAATGGGAGAGAGTTAGACCTTCGGGTCAAGTTTTTACTGCAGTCTCTCACTTCTTGTCCTCAGGAATCTCATTAAAGTCCCGGAAGTCCTAAGGATAATCACAGAAAGAGAGAAAAAAACTTTCCAATTCGGACTCAGGCGGCTGTAACAACTTGACAGAAGTTATAACTTGTTTTCCACTCCAAAATAACAAAAAGGATTGCCTGTAACTGAGCTTTAAGCCATGAGGAAAATAGCTAGTTAGGAAATCCTGGTCTCACCATGTCATTGTAGTTTTTTTTAAGCTTTTAGTTCCATAACAGTTAATTAGTTACAAACTGGTTAAAACAGTAGTTTGCACATAAAAACAAACAAACAAAAAACAAAGCAATGGATTGCTGGAATAGTGGGGCCTATTGGCACATAAGGACAGGTCAAACATGATCTAGTATACTACTAAAATCCCTGTTGACAGAGTGAAGGCTGAGATATATCCCACAGAAGACTTTTTCTCCTTGACCCACACAGGGCAGGAGGAAAGAGCTGACATCAGAACATCTGTTTAGCTGAGGCGGAGGGTCCCTGACACACCTCTTTAACAGCACAACCACCCTTCAAGCTTCCAGCCATCAGCAGCACTGTTCAGACCCGGTTCACTACTAACTACTGGCTGTTATTGCTATACTGAGCAGCGTACTGAATGCATGCCATATTCCCTCCACTGTGCGGAAATCTATAACTACTTTCTCCATCCTCTCTGGATTACTGCATCCTGGATTCAGATTGGCCAGCACCTGAATGACATACAAGCGCACATATCGCCTCACCCATGCCACTGTTCCGAACCCGCGCAGGCAGCTTCAGAACTAACGGTAAACTTGGGGCAATGTACACATTACTTTGGATCTTGGGATTAATGCTAAAAGCGAGGTTTGCCTTAGTAGCAGTGTATCATTGAATCTAACTTATGCATATGGTCAGGGCCAGTGTTTCCATAGAGGCAAAGGGGTCAATTGCCCCAGGGCCCCATAGCCTGTGAGAGCCCCCACGGTGCCCCTCCTCCCCTCTAGTTATGGTGACCCATGACAGCGGGGATGCTGTGTGTTTACTCTGTAGGGGAAAAGGAGAAGGTGAGTAATGGGAACCCCAAAATGCTTTTTAGAGAACATGTGAAGCACACCTAATGGTATTATGTGTGGTGGTGGTGGGGGTAGGTAGGTTGGATTGGGCCTGGCAGCTAGCTCGGGTGCCCTGGGGGTGATTTGGTTTGACCCCCCAAGCTACTTTTGCCCCAGGGCCCCATTGTAGCTAGAACCGGCCCTGCATATGGTACAGGGGATTTATTTGTGGTCTGTTCACTGAACAGAATAAGATAATAGAATATGGTAATCATATCCACTCTGTTTAGGAGCAACGTCTTTATTTTTACTTCTGCAACCTATATAGTATGAGGCTTTCTAAATTTCAGACCACCTCAAGGTGTATAACTCTCTGGCTTCCTGTATTGCCACTTCCACTTAACTCATCCTGCCCAAGCAATTCACTGCATCCACTGCAGCAAAGGGTGTCTCTGATACTTTACATCAAATAATAGAAACCACAACACAAAGCGAGACACCTTTATAATATCCAGATAGTCTTGTAAACTTAAGCAAAGAGATCTGATAAATATATATATATGTTACTTGACTGTGTATAGGTATGGTCACCAACTATACCTCAGATATCAATTCCAAGGAGTATTGTTGATTAGATGAACCTGATCCTGAAATAAACCTGAACAATATAAATTGAACATGTGGTGATAAAGTACAAGGTCAAAGATTACCCGCAGTGACAACTGCATGACAATTTCTTGTTTCATCATGTTCTGCTCCTAGGAGAAATATTAATAGTGTTATTATAATTATGCATGTAGCGGTGGAAACTTTTTGACTTATTCTGCAGTGCTTCTGGGAGTACCTGGAACACGTCATATAGCCTGACATACAGAGGTGTCTAATCCCTACGCCATTCATAGTCTAATGTTCATTACTGAACTATGGGGGAGAGGGGGGCAGAGGCTGGAGATTAACTACAGTATTGAATATGTCTGCAGGATGTTTGAGGAAACTAGAGTGCCTATAGGAAACCCATACAGACATAGGGAGAATGTGTGATCCTCACACAGATAGTGTCCTGGCTGAGATCTACACCTGGGACTTTACTGCAGCTAGCGAAGAGCTCTAGCCATTTGGACTAATTTCCTGCCTAAGCATTTCAGAGGTACAAGCAGGGCGAGGCAGAGGTGAGAGAGGCTCCAGCCTCAGGGCGCAGTGCTGGAGGGGGCACACAACCCACTCAGCTATCATACCCCTATTGTGTTTGATGCAAAGAGAAAAAGGAAAAGGGGATACATGGCAGTAACTGCAAGCCAGATAACTAGAGATTAAAGAGGAACTTCAGCCTAAACAAACATACTGTCATTCATTTACATTAGTTATGTTAATTAAAATATATAGGTAATATAATTTCTTACCCACCCTGTTTTAAAAGAACAGGCAAATGTTTGATTTCATGAGGGCAGCCATCTTTTTGGTTGAAAGGAGGTGACAGGGAGCATGAGACACAGTTCCAACTATCCTGTGTGCTGATCACCCCTCCCAGTTGCTAGGCAATGTGAATAACAATATAGGAAATCCCATCATGCTTTGCACAGCATCAGGGAAAAAAAGCCCGGGCAGTTTTCTTTGATGGGTGGAGCTTAGCTTAAAATGATGCTTTGGTAAGAAAAGCAAAGTTCTGATGCTGTGAAACTGTTAAAGAAACAACAGTTCTGCTGAGTAGATTTTTAGTCCGGTGGTTCACTTTAAGGAGTTGGGGGGGGGGGGGTCTAGAGCCCCGGGGCGCCTCTTACTCTAATAGCAATCAGTTTGTGACAGCTGGGGTGGGAGTGATGAGGGGGCGCACTTTGGTGTCAGCCTTGGGTGCTGGAGGACCTTGTCCTGTCTCTGGGTACAAGTGAATGGACCAGTGGGAAGTCTCAATGAGGAATGTAAACATAGAAGTTTTAAATCAGGATGGTACCATTTATTGGCTAACTAAAAATAAATAAAAATAAGCAAGCTTTCGGCCTTGCAGCCTTCGTCGGGCTTATATCCTGTTAGTTTGCAGGCTGGTGGTACAGACAGCTTATATACATGCAACATCAAAAGGGAAAACAGATATTCTTTTCTAGCATAAATACATGTCATTAAGATGCCTTAATTCAAACAGACCATCTAAATGGGGTTAAAGGTTGTTAGCTAAGATAAGCATCCTTGTTTACTCCCTGCTCACAGACCTGGATTAGGATTGACCCAGAGGTATCGTAAATTCTTAGTTCATAAATTCAGCTAGAATGGCTGAGAAAGTTTAAATATCATCCGCCTCATACCAATATAAGAAGTTGTTGTCCTTATTCAAACCGTTCTGCACAGCTTTGAACCAATTTATAAATTTTGTTTCTGCTATTAATCGATCATTTGACGTTTTGAAGCCACCCTTCAGGGCAGTGACACGAAGATCATCCATGCTGTGTCCGTTGGACCGAAAGTGTGTAGCAACTGGGAGTCCAGATTTGGTATCATTAATAGTGTGCCTGTGTCCATTCATACGTTTGCGCAGAGTTTGTCCAGTTTATCCCACGTACATCACATTGAGGCATTTAGCACACATGATCAGATATACCAGATTGGTGGAACCACAGGAAAATGTACCTTGTACTCTGTACTCCTGTTGTGAACCTGGTATCGTTACCCTGTCAGTGGAGTAAATGTGTCTGCAGGTCCCACATATTTTTTGTCGGCAGGGTGATGTTCCGTTTTGTTGAGGCCTATTCAAAGAACTCATGACAATCATCTGTTTTACATTGTGTGGTTGCCGATATGACAAGAGTGGAGGTTTAGGGAATATCTTTCTCAGTCTGTGATCCCTGGTTAAAATGGGATGAAGTTCCTTAGCAATCCTCCTTAAAATTTCCAGGTGTGGGTTGTAGGTGACAACCAATGGGACACGGTCCTCCTTCTGGTTTTGCTTATATTTCAGGAGTTCAGTCCTGGGGGTCTGAACACTTTCATGAAACAAGGTTGCAGTCCTCCTATGGCTGAGGCCCAAATCAGGAAAGCCAGCATCATCCCCAGGACTAAACTCCTGAAATATAAGCAAAACCAGAAAGAGGACCGTGTCCCATTGGTTTTCACCTACAACCCACACCTGGAAATTTTAAGGAGGATTGCTAAGGAACTTCAACCCATTTTAACCAGGGATCACAGACTGCAAAAGATATTCCCTAAACCTTCACTCTTGTCATATCGGCAACCACACAATCTAAAACAGATGATTGTCATGAGTTCTTTGAATAGGCCTCAACAAAACGGAACATCACCCTGCCGACAAAAAATATGTGGGACCTGCAGACACATTTACTCCACTGACAGGGTAACGATACCAGGTTCACAACAGGAGTACAGAGTACAAGGTACATTTTCCTGTGGTTCCACCAATCTGGTATATCTGATCATGTGTGCTAAATGCCCCAATGTGATGTACGTGGGAGAAACTGGACAAACTCTGCGCAAACGTATGAATGGACACAGGCACACTATTAATGACACCAAATCTGGACTCCCAGTTGCTACACACTTTTGGTCCAACGGACACAGCATGAATGATCTTCGTGTCACTGCCCTGAAGGGTGGCTTCAAAACGTCAAATGATCGATTAATAGCAGAAACAAAATTTATAAATTGGTTCAAAGCTGTGCAGAACGGTTTGAATAAGGACAACAACTTCTTATATTGGTATGAGGCGGATGATATTTAAGCCCCGGGTAAGTGGAATTTTATTTTTATTTTTTACCCACCCTCCCTGAACCTTCCCTTTAATGACATGTATTTATGCTAGAAAAGAATATCTGTTTTCCCTTTTGATGTTGCATGTATATAAGCTGTCTGTACCACCAGCCTGCAAACTAACAGGATATAAGCCAGACGAAGGCTGCAAGGCCGAAAGCTTGCTTATTTTTATTCATTTTTAGTTAGCCAATAAATGGTATCATCCTGATTTAAAACTTCTTGCTTTTACTGATGGCTAACACGGTACAATACCCTACTGCTACTAGAATGTAAACATGCCAATGTTCCCAATCAGTGTTGTGACAAGGATTTGGTAAGAACAGATGGGAGAGTGGCATTCTGTAATCAGCAGTGGCAGAAGAAAAACAGACGGGCACAGAGAAATGAAGAATTATAGGAAAATATAGGCAGATGACCATGAGAAGAAGCTTCAGCATGCTGAGGCATGGCCAGCTATTATTTAGATGGCACTGCTGCCATTACTAGAATCACGGCCATGGCTTGTACTTACGGGACACCGCGCGGAGGCTGCAACAGGGCAGGTAACGTATAAATGCACTCACGGGGGGGCACATTTATACATTTGGGGGCAGTGGCGGTGCGGACGCGACGGGCTCAGACGATTCCTTGAAGATTTCATGATGAAATCGGACGGGAATCGGCCTGTAGTATATGGGCAGAATCAACAAGAGACAAATTTATATCTAATCAGATTCGATTACAGTTAAATTTGTCTCTTTGTCGATTCTGCCCATAATTGTCAGGTGTACGGCTACCTTAACTCTTCCTGTACTGGAAACAATATGATACACATATCTGTGCTATTAATGTATTATTCCTAAGATGTACTACACATACAAATCATTATATCATAACTTTATTTTCAGTTCAGATTCCCTTTAAGCCAGTTATTTGATTAGGCCACAAATAGTAGCATACTGATAGCAATCACATAGCAATGGAAACACCTGACACATGTTTCACGGAGCAAAGTCTACTTCATCAGAGGATTAGTTGAATAGAGTCATATAATGCATTGCATACTCACAAACAAACACTGTTCACGTTGTTCACCTTAGGCCTTAATTCCTCTTGGAATTATCAGTCCTGGCTGGTGTTTGGGTCCCCTAATGTACTTTTACCTCAAATTACCTATAAGTGAATGGCAGCTTGTTGAACACTCTGGGTGACTTTTGCTCCATACTACAGAAATAAGGGATGCTTGGGATGCTATATTCCATTACATGCAGATACAGTGTTTGTGTTTATCCGGTTCCCATTTTATAACTTTTTCCAGCTTACTTTGGTGAAGCAGACTTTGCTCTGAGAAACACATAGTCGTTGTGGACTAATCTACTAACCAGGTCTGGAAGAAAGTATATCATTTATTTGCTACGCAAAGTAATCATATTAAACCTCTTTATGGGGCATACATTTAATTTGTACGCCTGTTAACTTGGGTACCAGCTACCAGGTGTGGCTAATAGTTATTGATAAAATGCTGTTGCCGATAATCTTCTACAGACTTTGCAATGGTACTTTCATAAGAGTTTTTGGTCCTTTTCCGCATTGATTGGCAATCTCTAAATGGTGCCTTTCTCCTTTCTGGCACCTAACCCTGGTCTCCTCCCAACATAAACTCTGTTCCCTAATTTTAAGTCCATCCTAATGGCGAAACCTAAAGATGGCGATACATCTCTTGACTTGGCGGCCGACAAACCGATTCAATAATTATTATCGCATCGCATGAAAATCAGTGTTGCCAAGAGCATGTCCGATCGATGATGCGACCAATTTTGGACATGCTGTAAGATGTCGTGCAGTCATGGTCATTTGGGTGCTAGGCGGCAACAGCAAGCGATATTGGGACGAGCAACGAAACCCTCCAGTGTATAAATGGGCCCCCCGTGTGTGTATTTATATATTACCTATCCTATGTCACCCACCATGCAGTGCCCTTCCATCCTCGGAATCCACTGCTCTTCCATTAGCAGTGTACATACCACCAGCGTGGCCCGTGTGTGACATCACACTGGCACCACATGCTATTTGCTGGCAGCATGTATAATACTTATGGAAGGGAGGGGGATTCCAAAAACAGGTGGGCACCGCACGGTGGGTGACACAATACAGTTAATGTGTAAATGCACATACGGGGGGCACATTTATACACTGTAGGGCAGTAGCAAGGCTGCGGATGTGGCAGACTTGGCCCATGCTGAAATCGATCGGGAACCATTCTGCAGTGTACGGGCAGCCGGCAGAGCTCTCTCTAATCAGATTCAATCAGAGAGAGGTTTGTCGATTTTGCCCATCATCACTAAATGTATGGGCACCTTTACCCCCCCTCCTGTCCCCCCAAAGTACAGTCTTCCTTATCCCTAGTTTATAACTTCCCTCTTAATGGGCTGACTTTCCTCATAACCTAACCCTAACCTCCCTTCTTAACGTGCAGACGTTCCTTATGCCTAACCATAGGTCCCTAACCTCAATTGATTAACATAACCTCCTAACTCTCCCAAACCAGTGCCAAATCCTAACTGACGATCACTTTTTGCCATCTTAATTTCCAGGTAGTTAATTTAGTGTAGCTGAGTGGTGACAGCCAAATTAAACACCACACACCTAAAGAGGGAAATGTGGGCACCAGTAGAAGCCACTAGTATGGACAATGGAATCATGGGAGTTTCTGAAAATTGTGACAGAGCAAAATCAGCTACAGAGTTATGCTTGACATTGGTTGAACTTATACAAACTTAGCCTTCAGTAATGTTAGCCTTAGCCACAGCAAAAATAAAAGTTGGTTTAATTTAAAATGTAATTCTGTCCAACGTTTTTGCTTTGGATAAACAAAAACAAAGCATTAGAACTGCTGTCTACTGTTGTCAATGTATGTTCTGGGGAGAAATTCCCTTACTTACTGACTTAGAATTATGACATAAAGTCAGGGCATTTGAGGTCCAATCTTTGACGGTTGCTACTGGAAGTTTATCTTCACTGGGTGCTTCATCCACAGGTCCTGTTTAGGTCGAGGTCCTGTGAAAACGATGCATTTTGCAGTTCTCTACATTTTTTTCGTCCAGGTTCTAACTGTCATATAGTGCAGTGTGTTTTGGCACCGCTGTCATGGCACGATATTATTTTTGTGTGTGAGGTGGTCAAGTTAATAAAATGTTAACCTTGTCTGCTGCCCTTTTATTAAATGCGCCCAATAGCAGTACAATTCCGCGGCCGATTAATCAGTCAGTCAATCGATTATCACGGTCGATCAAAAACGATTAGTCGGTGTCCATTAACGACCAAATTTCCATCAGCCAATTTGATCAGATCCGTTTTTCAGATTGATCGGATCAGAATGGTTAGCGGGAATCATAGCCGACCTTTGACCTTTGCGACCAGAGCGGTCGCTCAGGGCGCCACCTTCCAAGGGGGCGCCTAATAGCTGGTTACCTATATTGAGGGCACCTACACCTAATTTCCTATACTGGGGGCACCTATGCTTGGCAACCTATATTGAGGGCACCTACACACAAGATTGGGGGGAGGGGGGCATTTTTTTGGTGGGGTGCACTGCGGCTATAACACGTGGTGCAAATTGTCGGTGCTGTGCTATCATTATAAATGGGGGGGGGGGGGGGCTGACTGTCCCACTGATTGTTTTTATTAATATTCCTGAAAGGTTCTAGCCTTCATTTTTAAGTATAGTCAGGATAATGCACTCTTTCCATCCATTGATGGTTATTAATAGTATTTTTCCTATTATACATATGTGACGTATCACAGAGATCTGAGCATTTGGTGTGATGTGTCACAACGTCAAAAAGGTTGGGAACCACTGTCCTAGGAGATATCTCAGGAGAAAAGGTGAATTGCATATGGGCCTGTGTGTGTGTGTGAGTGCGTGTGTGTGCGCGCTATCTGCTTGGGGTTTGTGTGTCCTCACCATGTGTGCATGGATTTCCTCTTACATTCTATAAACACACTGATAAGGTTTATTGGTCCTCCCAAAACTAGCTTTAGAAGACGGTAGGGACATGAGACCATGACCATCAGTAAAGTGCTGTGGAAGATGTGAGTGGGTGACAGTGCTGCAGTATACAAATACATGACAATAATTATTATAGGCAATAAAAAAATCACAGTTTCATACTGTGAGGATTGAACATGTCTGTAGTTATTAGCTATAGTATACTTTTCTGAATTATTTACATAGACAAGAAACCTTATTTTTTTAACCTTTTTCATTAAAAAAACAAACATTTTTTTTCAACCATATGCAATGCATGTTAAACTAGACCTGCAATTTAGGACAAAGCCATTCTGTTTAGCAGTTCTTCAACATCCCTCATAGATTTTTTGTGTACAATTGCAGTGTGTGTCTTGCAGCGTGCTCCACTGCACACAGTGTTCTTCAGCCTTGTCTTGCCATTGCCTGTAATAAGCTGCTGAGATACACTTATCACTTTGATGTTGATCTTTGAAGCTGGTAAGAAAGTGAACATACTAATTAAAGGCTTTATTAGATGATCATGAGATTAGTGACAGCCCTTAATTGAAATGAAGCTTGCACTCTTATATATTTATAGTTTTTTTCACTTGATAAATGTTTTGTGGTTTTCCTAAACCTTTTGTAGTAAGTTAGCATTGAGAAATAAATACAGTAAAACCCCCATTTTCCAGCACTATTGGCTGATGCCGGATAAGTGTATTTTCTGGTTGCTTGAGAGTCAGCATGAAGATTTGGCATAGCTAAAAAAACATACTATATTCCACACTGCATACTTAGCATACATTCTGTATTAATGTTGGAATACAATAATTAAAAATTAAATAGGACAAAGGACAGAATTAATGTAACAAGGGGTTTATCACTGTGAAAAGAAGTGTAAAAGTAGATTTATGCATCCAGCAAAGGCCAGGATTTTTTTGTTCTGGTTGCTTGAGAAATCTGGTTTAAAAAACAACCGAGGTGACATGTGACATTATGGGATAGACATGTGTACAATATGTCATGTGCCAAACACACAAATAACTAGACTGTGTTGTTCTTTTTTTCTTTTTCTGCCTGAAAAATGTTAACAATAAACAATGCTGGTATTCATACAGGAAAAATTAATCATGCAACACGGGAGTCAAGATCTGACTCAAGGTTCCTAAAAATGTACTCGAGTGGTGTCGTAGTTCACACCACCTTGTTGTCACAGGTCTACTGAAAGACTACTACATCCTTTATTTACAATACTCATAGGTTTTAAAATATATGTTGGTGCATAGATTGCAGACCAAAGCGGGTGTCTTTGCCTATCCCCCCCCCCCCCACAGTTCACTGTCAGATTGTGCGAACAGTTAGCTGGTCTGAGCACACAAGCTGTGGGGTGTGGCTAGCCCTGAAGACTTTGGTTGCACAGCACTATTATTTCTTTGATAAAATCAAACTATGGTAACTATAAGAGTGCATGAAAAATTTTAACATCAGGTATGCAAGTGACAGTTTCTGCCCGGGTTGGGACCGGGCCGGACTGGGTCAGACCATAGCATAACCTTCACTGATAAGTAATTACAGCCCTAAAACACTTTACTGTCAGTAAATGGCTTCTGAGAGCAGGAAAGAGATAAAGAAGAGTCAATTATTCATAGATTTGAGCTGTGGCATACTACAATGTAGGTGTCATTGAGCAGAGACAATGAAACAGTAAAAACCTAAACACTAGATGCAAATATAAAATAAAACCGTGGGATATCTAAAAAAAAAGTCATTTTAGGAGAATGAGGATAGATACAATTGTTTGTCTCATCAGTTTATTTTCACCTCGGGTGTCCTTTAAAGTGGATCTGAGATGAACTTTTACTCATTGCATAATTGTGTTCCTTACCTATTGTTTATAGGGCATTCCTCAAGCCAAATACTTTTTTGTTTTTGTTTTAAAACTCTAATTCCCTATAAACTAAACAAGCCTCGCCCACAGCCTTTCAGAGAGCCTTAACACTGTAGCAAGGGCTCATGGGAGCTCAGTCTGGGCTGGAGGAGGGGGAAGTCTTACTAGCCAGAGATTTCAGAGGCAGAGGGGAGGAGGGAGGAGGAGGGGGGATTAGGCTGAGTGCTGAAGATGCAGATAAGCTTTTGCCTGTGTGTAATGTTTACAAACAACATGGCTGCTGTCATTGTATCACAGGAAGAAATGATCGTATTCTATTGAAGCTGTCTGTAGCTAGATTTGCTGTGTAAACTATCCAAACTTTAGATAAGATGTGTAGACAAGTTACTTGTTATAGTAAGTTTTTCATCTCGGATATTAACTAAGTTATGGATAACAGAGGTTTTACTGTAGAATCAAAGCCTAAAAGGGCCCATACACCTAACGATTTTCCCGCCGATATACAGCAGATTCGATCACTGTGATCGAATCTGCTGTGAAATCGTTGCACAGACGCAAACGATTGATTTTCGTCTGAAATCAATCGTACCCGCCGATTCCCGTCGAGCCGTCCGTGCGGAAGATTTTACTTGATCCCCGGCGGGTCGGGAGTGCGTCGATGGCAGCGTTTGAATGCCCAACGACCGACGCAATACAGCGGCAATACATTACCTGCTCTGGCTGGCGTGAGTCCTCCCGGTCACCACTGTCTCTTCTCCGCTGGGCCGCAGCTTCACTGAACTTCCTGTCCTGGCAGGAAGTTTAAACAGTAGAGCGCCCTCTACTGTTTAAACTTCCATGGACAGAAAGCAGTGAAGCCAGCCGGTTCGGAACCCAGCGGAGAAGAAGACAGCGGTGACACGAGCCGGCCGGAGCAGGTAATGTATGCGGGGGGATGGGGGGGCGGGGGGGGGCAGCGGCAGCACCACCACAGATTGTGATCGGTTTCATGCTGAAATCGATTCACAATCTGTTTGCAGTAAAGGTAGCCATACTATCTGTTGGTCGAATCTGATGGCAAATCGACCAGTGTATGGCCACCTTAAAGCTGAGTGGAAACTTAAGCCACATATGCACAGTAGATTTTCATTATGACTGATATATACAGGTATATGTGTCTGACATAATTGGCTTAAATTCACAAAGCATTACCGCATTTGGTAAAGCAGAAAACAACTGAATTTACCAAACATTTTTGATACATTCACAGTGGGGCATTGCGGCGCAACATAATGGATGCATTGTAACTTTGAACATCGCACTGCAAAGCAAAAGCAATGCAAAACAAAAGCAATGCAAAGTTCACAGTGCGACTGCAGCGTTGCGGTCTAATCGCGCAGCATCCCAAGGCACTGCATGCAGTGTGTCACTGCAAAAATGCATGCGGTAACAGTGATGGTAAAGCATACTTGTTGTTAATTGTATGCAATGCAATGGTCAGATAAGTTGTGGTCAGCCCTAGGTCATATCAGAATGTAGTTGTAACGATTGGTGTCAGCACGCAGAGAAAATCTGATTATTGGTGATCTGCAGTATCACCAAGAATGCAGATATATACCTGATTATTTATGATCTGCAGAATCACCGATAATACAGATATATTGCTAACCTCTGGACACCTATAGGTATGTGAGTGTTTGGTGTAACAGTAGTACTTTGAGTAATGCACCTGCTGAGCAGGTGATCAATGGCAGTAAAGGAATACTGCTCTTGAGGGCACAGGAACCTTCCAGCAGCCTGAGACTCTCCAAGGGGTGGAGTCAGGCTGGAGATAGGAAGGACCAGAGAGTGAGTGACACCTGAAGGTGGATGTCACTATCTGATCTGGAGACTATCTCTTAAGAGGAGAGATAGCTCTCGAGGTCGGGCACGCCTGGTCGGCAACACACGGACAGATAAAGTACAAAGACAGAAGGCTGATTTGGTATACAAGGCAAGCAGGGTCTGGCAACGGAATATCAGATATGCGAGGTACCGAATCAGAGATCAGAGGGATAGTCAGGAAAGCAGTAAGTCATAACAGATATCAACAATGCCTAGTCTGGGTGTGAGGTCCTTGGTCTCTACACCTTGGAACTAGTCTGATGAATAACAGATAGATAACACAAGTTCCCTAGTCTGGCGTGAGGTCCGTGGTCTCTACACCCTGGAACTAGTCTGAAGCATAACAGATTGATAACGCAAGTTCCCTAGTCTGGGCGTGAGGTCCGTGGTCTCTACACCTTGGAACTAGTCTGAAGTATAACAGATTGATAATGCAAGTTCCCTAGTCTGGGTGTGAGGTCCGTGGTCTCTACACCCTGGAACTAGTCTGAAGTATAACAGATAGATAACACAAGTTCCCTAGTCTGGGTGTGAGGTCCGTGGTCTCTACACCCTGGAACTAGTCTGAAGTATAACAGATAGATAACACAAGTTCCCTAGTCTGGGTGTGAGGTCCGTGGTCTCTACACCCTGGAACTAGCCTAAGCATAAACAGAATAACAGAACAAGTAATCTGGCTCAGTGTGAATTCCCAGGTCCACCTGGTTCAAACACACTGTTGGATCTGACTAAGGTCTGAGTGCTTCCACGTAGTGTTCGCAACGGCAGACAACTTGAGACTGGCCAGCAGTAACTATATATGGAGTAGTGCTCTCCGGCACCACCCCTAATTGATCAACCAATAGTAACCTGCTCTGGAGTCAGCTGATCGGCGTGATCAGCTGATCTCTCCTTGCCCAGTATAAGAGTTCTGCCTCTCAGCGCGCACGCGCGTATTCCTAAGCCTGTGTGCACTAACAGACTCAGCCACACCAGACACACGCTGCCGCGTGCAAACCGCCGCGCTGGACGCGGAACCAGCTGCCTTACTATTGTTACATGCGGCGGCTTTTCCGCGTTCTGCCCTGTTACTAGACGCACACTTCCGCGTGCAAACCGCCGCATTGGACGCGGAATCAGCCGCCTCCTCAGCAGCACACGCGGCGGCTTTTCCGCGTTCTCTCACAGTAGTTAGGACTGTTGGAACTTTCCACGGGAAGATATTTTTACTAGCTCTATGGATGGATTCACTGTGGTGCATTGTATAACGCACGCCTTGGAATGTGTGTGAACTGCCATGGAGACTGAACATAGGCATGAATTCAGTCAGCATGCAGCAAGTTACAATAATCCAAAGCAGAGATGTGAACAGCCCCATAGAATTGTATGGGCTGTGAGTTGACATGCAGAATTATTCTGCTGCGCAACTTAGGCAGTGTGAAAGACAGCCTAGATTTGTTGATATGAACATGAACATTCTTGTAGGTGAATGTTTGCAACACCAATTTAGTCACTTTACAGCATTCCTCACTGTGCTCTGATATGTCTCAGGCAGGGGCTCTTTTTACTAATAGCAAATATTGTTTTAAATACAACAGTCTACAGTTTGTTGAATTACATAAGTTCTCTCAGTATAACCTTAGTAAATCAGCCCCATGTGTGAAATCTTTACAAGAAAAGCTTTTTCCCTACACTGTATGTAACTGCCTCTACCTTTTGTTTTGAAGCAAAAGCTTAGGCAATAAAAACAACAACATATATCCATGCTGCTGAAGCTTGGGAATACGCAACACTAATCTTTACTCATTCCATTTGAGGAGAACTCTCTATTCAGCAGGACCCCTTATATTCTCAGTGTCTAATGATCTATGCAATTTGCATCTATCCCCTCAATCCTCAGTATCTCATCTTAAAGAGCAACTTCAGCCTAAACAAACATACTGTCATTAAGTTACATTATTTATGTTAATTAAAATATATAGGTAATATAATCTCTTACCCACCCTGTTTTGAAAGAACAGGCAAAGGTTTGTGATTTCATGAGGGAAGCCATCTTTTTGGTTGAAAGAAGGTGACAGGGAGCATGAGACAGTTCCAACTGTTCTGTGTCCTGATCACCCCTTCCAGTTGCTAGGCAACGTGAATAACAACATAGGAAATCCCATCATGCTTTGCACAGCATGAGGGGAAAAAAGCCCGGGCAGTTTTCTTTGATGGGGCGGAGCTTAGCTAAAAATGCAGCTAAAAATTAGACTTCTATAAGAAAAACAAAGTTCTGATGCTGTGAAACTGTTAAAAAAACACCAAGCCTTTTCAGTGCTGCTGAGTAGATTTTTAGTCTGGAGGTTCACTTTAACTGTAAATCAATACCCATCTCTTGCCTAATCTCCTACTCTGTCAGTGGTGAGATGATCAGTATGATTTCCCAACTAGATAGCATCAACACCTTAGATTTCTCTTAAGCAAACTGACTCCTGGTACATTCATTATGTATTCTCCTTAGTTATCTATATTACAGTTGTGTAGTTAGCTAGGTTTGTTTATTTATTTATTTTTAAAGACACATCAATTGGGTTTAATGTCTTGAGCCTCAATCTGTCTTAATGTAGAGGAAAGAAGAGCCACCCTGAGTGGATCAAGATATACTTTTCTATACCAAGTAATTATAGCTGTGGATGTGAAAACAACCAAAGCTCTTTAACAGATATATAGAATTTGCCATGGCTCCATCCTGTTGCAAAATATTCTACATCAAATCACTCTAAGGTCAGAAACCCACTAGGAGCGATTTCTATTCGCTAGCGATTTGAAAAAGCTCTTGCTAATGCAATGCTATGGGGGATTTTTATAAAATCACATCGCTCAAGTTTAATCACACCTATAGCATTATATTACCAAGAGTTTTAAAATCGCAAATTGCTCAGAAAATCACTCCTAGTGGGTTTCTGGCCTAACTGGGAAAAATCCCTTGCCAAACGGGTAGTCAAATCTCCTTTCCTCCATGCATAGTTCACATCATCTTGTCTTTTGTACATACTTAGGGATAAAAAAACACACATTTGCTGAATGTTTATATTGCCTTTGCACAAAATATGGAACCACCTGGCAAAATACTGTACTTAATTTGCACGTTTGCTGGAGCAGAGTTTGAAGGTGGCGCTGTCTGTTGCATAATGCAACCTACCTATATAAGCTTGTCTACTCTATCCATTCCAAGGAGACAGCAGGCATTTCTGAATGGCAAAAGTGGCACATCGCAGTATTGAAGACTGGATAACTTGTGACATTGCTGTCTGATGTGCTTCACTCACCCAAACAAGAGCATAACTGCCATGAGAGCCCCAAGCAAAAATTGCTTGGAGCTCCTCTCTCTTGGATTAAACCTTCCCACTATCCCAGTATAACTCTGCCTCCTCCCCCATAGCAAGTGTAGCCAGTATAGTAATATCACATACCTCACATAACAAATATGACCAGTATAAGACACCCCCCTCCCCCCATATGTATGGCTAGTAGTAGTACTATCACTCCCTCACCAACCCCTTCTTTCTCCCAGCAAGTGTGGCAAATTAAGCACCCTCCCCAATAGGAAATATTCCAAGGAAACAAGCCCCTTTATGCACACATCCACTCCATCCACGTTGTAGAGTAGCATAGCAGAACATTATATGTACCTGCTCCGGCACCACATCAGGTCTACACTGCTCGTCCCTGCAGCCAACCACTCTATGCTGCATACATACCTCCAGATAACATATCATGTGACAAGCATCGGGAGACAGGGGCATGTATACAGAATAGCTCATAGCTGCCTGCAGGAAAGAGTGGAGAAGATGCAATGGGGCAAGTAAAAATAATGTTCTGCTCTGCTACTCTTCAGAAGAGGGAAGTGAAGCGGGCCGCCATAGACCCCCATCCCCCTCCTTGCCCATGCACACATATGTAGGTGCCTGTGTTAATGGCTGCAGATCATTAGGCAGACAGCCTCTCCTCAGCTTGTCCCGGGACTACTCTTTGCTCTTTACACTGCTCATTCAGCTCAAATACCCACCCCCAGAGATAACCGTAGATATTAGATAGCTGATCTGGTCTCACAGTTTAATGGCAGGGCATTATTTTTATTAAAAATGCTCTATTCACCTATTCACATTTCCTGCAGCTCAACTACCCTATGACAGATTTGATGTTTTCAATTACCTTAAAAATAGTCTTTGGGTCTGTATTCGAGTGGGTCACTCGTTATACTGAGCCTACTTATTACAATAATATCAAGCTGCCACAAAATGCTGTTTTCAGTGAGCCTAATTTCAAGTAGCTGAAGAGAGAACCTAGAAAGTCTGTCATAGAAAAATGATACTGCTGTCAGCCAAGCAGCCCGGCCATCTCCAATTCTGGTGCATGTATTGAAATCCTATCAGTAAGTACATCTAGGACACTCTTTCATTGTTAATGTTCAGCTGATTTACTTTTAATCAATAATGCAGATCCAGTGAAACAAGCAAAGGAAAGCTTTGGTGATAACTGGAAAAGTGACATTCCAGCCTTCTTCAAGCAGGGGCAGTATGCACAGTGATGTTCTCCTGGGTGTTAGTCATATGTTTATACTGTATGTCATCTGTTGGATGCTGGTAGTATATTGAATGAAGGCTCTGGGTTTTACTAAATGTACAGTTTTTGTGTCGCTTATATTCTATGTGCTGAAAAATTGCTGATACCATGTATGTGAATTTGCTCCTGCTGTTATTGCTATCATGAAAGCTGTAATCTGCTAGGCCACATTTATGAAAGCTGGAGCACCCAGTTAGCTTCCAATAAAAGAAAAGATGCTGACTGCTTTAGGCCAGGGTTTCCCAGATAGTGATGTTAGCTACGAGTAGCTTCAAGTGCATAGCTATTCTTAATCGAAATTTAAATTAGATAGCACTGCCTGCTGCAGAGAGGGGTTTAACTTACCTATTTAGCTGCCTATAGCCGATGCATTCCACTTGTGGTTCATGTAATTTCACTACTTTCTCCTTCAAATCCAGAAGAAGGAAGTAGTGGCATAGCGTGGACTGCATAGGCTATAGGCGGCTACATAGGTAAGTAAACCCCCTCTCTGCCGCGGGCAGCGCTTTGTAATTTAAATTTCAATTACGAGTAGCTATGCACTTGATGCCACTCATAACTAACATAACTATTCCCAGCTTTCGTAAATCATGCACAGTCAGGCCTGTTTCACACAGGATGCTGAAAGCAGTGAATTCGAGGAGCTTGCTAGTGCTTGGTGCAGGTGGTGCAAAGGCAGGCACCCATGGAGTCACATCTGAGTGCAGTTTTCTACCACTGGGTTATGCCACCGGACCAAAGTAGGTCAGCAAGGCTCAAGCAGGTTACCAATGAGGAATGCCACTCTTGGTTTGGTTGCCATACTACTCATCTTCCCTGTGATCAAGGGGTATTTCTTAGCCCCAAAATATTGTTGTTTGGGTTTTGGTGGCATCCTATTCTTCCCCTGATTGTTTCTATGGGACTTTATCTATGATGTTACTTTGTCCATACAAATTGTCAACTCTGCATGCAAATTGCATTTTGCTTTATTCTGTACAGCCAAGCTTTTATGTAAAACTAGGACTCGGTCCCATGCATGTCATTTTCTATTTTGCATTTGGTACTAAATGTGTATGTATGTGTTGAGGATATTGACATTCTTTTGTATTTATGTCCCAACTGGTCTTTGTAACTATGTATTCTACATTCAATACATTGTGATGTATTTTTCAATCTTATACTCTGCTGTTTGTGCCATGTTTATTCAATTGGCAACAATATATGGAATCAGTGGAAAAATAAGGTGTGTGTGTTTGTATATTTGGGTGCGTAGGCGTGTTTTGGAGGGAGCTGATTCACCAGAGAAAGTGGACCTGAACTCTTGCACAGGGTAGAAGGAAAACATCAATAAATGCACCCTGTATGTATTTAGAGAGTTTAGGCTGTCTAATTCCCCCTCAGCTGTGTTTAATCACAAGTTGTAATTTGCTCCCTCAACTGTCAGCTGACTACCACAGCAGATATGCTAATTTGAAAGCACAGGATGTTAACAATATGTCTGCTTCCATGAAAGCAGGAAGTAGATACAAATCCTGCAATAAATCTGCAGTGTATCAGCTGTAACAAAGAAATGTTTTTCATTACAAGTTGTTTTGCTGTTACGCATCTTTTAGAGCAGAGAGGAAGTTCTGAGTTCATGTCCACTTTAACCATCAGGAGGGTGGGTCTCTTCTTATCCTTGCTGCCTCAGTGACATCAGTGATTATTGTGACAGTCTAGCCCCACTTCATAATGCTACCCCATTCGTTATGTAATGGGAAGACTGTGGCTGGCAAGTTTTAGGTTTAAGTAAAACTCTGGGAGACTCAAGGTCTGTACTAATGTTAGTAAGTACGGTTATTATATATGGTGCACTACTGGCAAGGAGCAGAGCTGTGGAGAGGGACATATCTGCTGCCAGGAGCTGGAGGAAGCCCCAGGTAAGTAGATCTTTGTGGTTTTTTTAAGCTCAGACCTTCCCTTTAAAGTATTAGAGACAGAGCATCAGCACAGGAGTCAGGCAAATGGCATTGTTTACAAGAGAATAAAGATGGCAGCCTCTGTATTTCTTTCATGTCAGGTTCACGTTAAGCTACTGGGCAGAAGAACAGATGCCCAAAATAATTTCTGTTTAAAGAGACACTGAAGCGAAAAAAAAAATGATGATATTATGATTTGTATGTGTAGCACAGCTAAGAAATAAAACATTAAGATCAGATACATCAGTGTAATTGTTTCCAGTACAGGAAGAGTTGAGAAACTCCAGTTGTTATCTCTATGCAAACAAGCCATTAAGCTCTCCGACTAAGTTAGTCGTGGAGAGGGCTGTTATCTGACTTTTATTATCTCAACTGTTCCTGGACTATTTACTTTTCCTCTGCTAGAGGAGAGGTCATTACTTCACAGACTGCTCTGAAAGACTTATTTTGAATGCTGAGTGTTGTGTAATCTGCACATATTATAGAATGATGCAATGTTAGAAAAAACACTATATACCTGAAAATAAAAGTATGAGAATATTTTCTTTGCTGCTAATCTTCTAGTAATTATTCATAGTACACAACTAATTCACTATATCATTTTTTTTTTTTCGCTTCAGTGCCTCTTTAATGTCCGATCACTGGAAAAAAAAAGTGAGATTTTCCAGCTGTCAGCACAATATTTTGACCAAAATAATAGCTGTATTTTTGTGTTTTTGGATTTAATATTGACATCTAATACAGCTGTGCAGCTATCCGAAATCCCTTATGGACAAAAGTTGGCCATCATTTCCATAAATTATACCTGTAACGTAATTTTGTTGCTCACCACTGTACAGAATATTTTCTTTTTATTATAGAGTTAGCATACTACTAAACTTGACTGCACTGTGTAAAAAACATGCTTTAGGCTGGGGACACGAGGAAACGGAAGGAGTATATGAGTGATAGCTTCTTTGATGAGAGCCAGATTTGAGGATGACAAGTTGAGGCCTTGCAGGCAAAACTGAAAAGAAAAAAATAGGTTAATGATCATTTTCCAACTCCTTCCATATTTTATGCACCGGCTATACCTCTAGTCAGCTACAGACAATGCCCTATGAGCTGCAATCTTGCTGCTTTTTCACATACAGTGCAATCACCCTTGAATCTTTCTCCATTGCTGTGACATTCCACTCTGACTCATATAAGATCCTCGCCGATGCGAACTTCGCTTTTAACATTTTCACAGCAAAAATCCAGATTTTCTCTTGCAAGTAAATTCCTTGTAATCTTATTTGCAAAGTTAGAATTTAACAATAGTCTTCTTTCATGGTATCAGCTTATATAGTGGTTTACCCAGAAACCGTGCTAGCAGGTTTGAGCCAGTAGCATGGACCTCTTCTTGGCTGCGCTAGTTCCTAATACACGGACTGTTGGAGTTTACAGAAAAGGTCAGTTTGTAGAATTTTGTTATATAGAGATAGAATTTCATAATTTGTACTCATAATTTCATATCTTTAGGCTACTGCCACCGAGCATTTTAATGTGATAGACATGTAGTTAAGTACGAAGGTTAAAATCCTTCATTATGCAGGCTGAGTCCAAATCACATGGAGACAAAAGATGCAAATGTTGGATAAATGTGTATACAGTCAAACCTATTAAAGTAGATGATAATGAAGTACAAAGTTAAACTAAAAGACAATAAATGGATTTCTGCATTGCTTAATCTCAGAATTTAGGGCTACTTATAGTAGAATTTGGTAGCATCTATAGGTGAATGAATATCTGTGTAAACTGGCCTGCAATCTGTTAGAAGCTCTTATTACTGCCATGGCATGGCTGGTGGAGTACTGGTATCAGCAGGAGCTTCAGTTAGGGTCCTTCTCCACTGCATTCGTTCCGACCCGATTTTCCAAATGCGTGTGGTCCGGTATTAGTCATGAAGAGAATCCGAAGACATCATAACAACAAAAGTTGTGTAGGTGATACCTTTAATGACAAGATTTCTTTACAAGCTTTCAAAACTTTAAGTTTCTTCTTCAGTCATGATAAAGAACTGGATCAGAACCGTCACTGATCTAGGTCTGTATCATGTCTGAAGAATAAACTTAAAGGTTCGAAAGTCTGCAAGGAAATCTTGTACAGCTAGTCATTAAAGGTATCACCTAACCAACTTTTGTTCTTATGTCTTCAGATCAGATTTCTTTTCATAACGAATGTGTTTGGCCAGTCACACATAACAGAAATAGAGGTGCGTTACTTTCATTGCTGACTCTGTCAAGAAATTCTATTTTTTCCCAAATCCAAATGCAATGCTACTGATTTTTATTTTTTTTTACTGGAAGATAAACCATAAAGCAAATGAAGACTTTATTGACATACAGTGTTGAAGCAATAGGGGATGCAGACAGAGGTTACCATTTCACTGGGAGGGCTTGGACCTAATGGCCTACCTAGGGTCCTCCATTAGATCTCTGTTGGTACTATAGAGGTAATAGTCACAACTATTTGTGCCTTGTGTCCTGCATACTAACCCTACCTTACTTAGTCCTCTTTTCTCATTCCTTAATAAAAATAATAATTGATTGAATCTGAAGATTGCACTTCTCTTTGTTGGTTTTGTTGGCTGTTTGTGTCCTGAAAAGCAGTTTTTTGGGCTTATTAAAATGAGATTATAACATAAACAGGGTCCCCACTGTAAATTTCCCCTCCCGGTATGTGGCTCTTTACCTATGATGCTGTAGAAATCATTAACCAAATTCAAGTTGTAAAATGGAAATTGAAGCGTAATGTACCAGTAGGTGTTGTGTAGTTGGTATTTGCCAGAAAGAGTGGAGAGTACAGCGTGTGCATGGTGTGTTTTGCAGCAGTTTTCCAGTCCAAAGGCCCTTACCTTTTGTATCCCTGAACACCCTAGACTTGTCTCTCCTTGTACAGAGATTTTGTGTTCTTGGGCAGTGTTCAGCATCACAGAATGTGTCCTGTCTCAGGAAAACTCATCAGCAGATCCCATTAGCAACTGAAACACTACATCATTTGCGTTCAGTTGATTTCCACTGATAACTGCAGCCAAGCTATCCTGCTGTTTCCTTTTTTACACAGTCTTGTTTGGTCTACTGCCTTCTCATAAAGAGTTTGATGGTGCTGGATTATGTGTTGGTACTCAGTAACAGAACTGCAGCCAAATTTAAGGTGATGGGTCATGACTGAGAGTACTTGCCAAAGCTGTACAGACCCTTCTCCCAGGATTGCCTCAGGTAGCATCCTATCCAGGACACAGGGATGGATCAAGACCAAGTTGCTCCTGGGGCAAGGTTAGGTTTTGGCGCCTAAAGGTCAGGTTTTGGCGCCTAAACTGCCATTCATTTTGCTGCCTTTTTAAGAATTCAACAGACTGCGCCTGGGGTAAGGTACCCGCCTGCCCCCCCCCTAGATCCGTCCCTGCCAGGACATGTGCATTGACTCCTGTACCATTGCTTTAGAAGTCATGGAACACAACTTTTCTGCAAAACATTTACACTTGTTTGTATAATCTCATAGACAAATGTCTAATTAACTGTGTACTTCTCTGAACAGCTTACCATTTAGTTATTTTGTTGTTGTTGTTAAATTCATAACTTTTGGGTAGGTGGAGATTGTTAAATACCACTGATTTTCTCAGCCATTTTTTCACTGTAGATCTCTATGTACACAAAATGCTTTTACATATATTGGTGAGCATTTGTTAAATGGCCATGTAGAACAATGTCTGTCTGTACAAAGTACACTGAGGAAGTGAACACCAAGATACTGGAGAACAGTGTTTTTGTGCTGTCTCACAGTGCTGCCTTTCATGGTTGCCAAGTCCACTCATTCTTTATTTCCGCCTACTGTTCTCTACTTTTTCCTCTTCTCTCTTTAGATATTTCTTAGCCTTTCCACATCGAGTGGCATCATTTATTTAGTTAAAGTAAACGAAGAGAAAGGACCGGCCTAATGAAAGGATCTCCCATTCTTTTTATGTCTTTGCTCAGCCAAGGAGATGGCAGTGATGAGAAAGTAAATGAGCAAAAAGTGTAAGAAGGCCCCAGAAGTACAAAGAGCTTTATGTAATAACTTAGAGGAAGAAGCGGTTGTAAGCAGTATCCCGTAGAAACCAGTCATAAATCATCTTTTATTATGTGTGCTGAGTTGCTGAGGATGATCTAATAACATATGGGTTGCTAGGGACTTATGCAGTGTTTTCACTGCTACTATTTCCCCCAAATGCAACTGACTGAAGTAAATGTGATTTAGTTACAGATCAAGCTGCCCGTATTGCCAGCTGTGTGAAGTGATTGCATAAATGAGACCCATAATCAGTGCAGAGAGTACCTAACCTACAGAGGAAAGACACAGATGTTATGGCCCATACTCACGGGCTACAATTGTCGCCGCAACACGCGGCGCGCGCGTGTTGCGGCGACAGGTCGCCCGTGAGTATGCGCCGTCGCACGGGCGCACACCCCGAACTGTCGCCCGTCGCTGATGTCGCCAGGCGATTGAAAGTTTCAATCGCCTGGCGACAGTCGCCGCCGCAACTCCGCCGTAACTGTCGCTAGTCTAGACTAGCGACAGCAACCTTCATTGAGGTATACGGAGCTTCCGGCGGGGGGAGGAGGAACGTCGGCGACAGCTTCCGTCGCACCGCTGGTCTCTCTTCCGCGTGTGTACTCGGAGGGACCTGGCGAGGAGCTGTCGCCGGCCTGTCGCCCAAACGCTCACGTGTGCTGACGACAGGCCAATTTTGCAACCCGTGAGTATGGGCCATTAGTCTTACAGAGGGTCTTGTGAATCTGATATGGAAACCCTGTAGCATTTCATTTTTTTCAGATCAGGGGTTCAGATAATGAAGCACTGACTAAGGGACACTTTCCACTAGCTGTCTTGTGGTCCGATTGCTAGTGGATCGGTAAAACGCTAGGTACTCTTCAAACTCACATGAACCACACTGGAATGTTTCCATTAGTGTGTTGCACTTGTGGCATGGTTTTTCCCAATCACAATTGTGCCTGCTGCATTTTTGTATACGAAGTGTAGGAGCGCAGGGAAATTCAATTGTGCCTCTATGCCATTTTTTTGCGATCTGGCAATTCAAAACTTTCCCATCCATTTTTTTCTTCATGACGCAATCAGATCATAATGGAAGTGGAAATAGAAAGTAACGCGATCGCATTGCAGCTTGCTCACAATTGCAGTCTTGTTTCTTGGTGGAAAAGGGCCCTTAGGGCTGTTTCACACTGGGGGGTGATTAAGGGATGATTCTGCTGTAAAGATCAGCATATTGCTACTGCAGTGTCTCCCTATTGCAGCAATCACACTGCAGTGTTGGGATCACATGGCGATCACAAAAGCACTGCAGTCAGCATATCAGGAACGATCGCACTGCACTTCTCTTTTCCGGAATGAGAACTGCAAACACAATCGCCAAAAAATCATTGAAAAATCACTTAGTGATTGTGACTTTTCTGCATTTTATTTTGCTGTGGAACCGCAATTAGACATGAGGGAAGATCTCTGTGCTGGAGGCATGTGCCACCTCAGTTCCCTCTGTCACTACAAGGAGGTCTTTCCTACTCTCTTTTTTCTTTTTTTACTCAGGTAGGTGTGAAAGGATCCTTTAATATTTAGTAAGAATTTAAATGTAGTGTAAGAATCAAATGACTTCATGCAAGCTCATTTATTGATTAACCCATCTGTGTGAATGAATACTAAGTGCCATTTTTGAATGATGCCAGCCTGCCTCCCTGCTGTTGCATAGGCACATATCAGTTTGCAGTGATGGTGAAATTGTATTCACTGGCTGTGTGTAAGAACCCATTATGTAAGATGAATCAGGTGAACAGAATAAATCCTCCGGTAAGCTAATGTTGTACTTCTTATCCGATATGGGCTTATTATGAGTGATTCATATGGATTCACCTCTCCTGATCTGTGTTTGGAAACAGTCCAGCCACCCAGTGTGATCAGTGTCACAATCCTGCCAGAGGATGTCACTCTACACACTGACTTCTAGCTGTTAGATGGTTAAGCTACCTGCATCAATGCATAGACATGCATTGCTTGTGTCTTTACAGAAGCATAAAGAAATAGTGTGTTTTAATAGTCAAGATATTTTAGTGATAACTTATTGTTTCTAATTTGTACATTTTCGAGTCTGGTATAAAAGATCATACATGTAATAAACACCTATCCATGTATCTTATATAGGTGTATTGGTTTTGTTATGGTTAAAGAGAACCCGAGGTGTGTTTAAAGAATGTTATCTGCATACAGAGGCTGGATCTGCCTATACAGCCCAGCCTCTGTTGCTATCCCAAACCCCACTAAGGTCCCCCTGCACTCTGCAATCCCTCATAAATCACAGCCGTGCTCTGAGGCTGTGTTTACATCTGTAGTGTCAGTCTCAGCTGCTCCCCCGCCTCCTGCATAGCTCCAGTCCCTGCCCCCGTCGCTTCCCTCCAATCAGCAGGGAGGGAAGGGATGCAGGCGGGGACTGGAGTTCTGCAGGAAGCGGGGAGAGCAGCAGACTGACACTATAGAGATAAACACAGCCAGCTCTGACTAGCTGTTTGTCAGCAGCACGGCTGTGATTTATGAGGGATTACAGAGAGCAGGGGGACCTTAGGGGGGTTTGGGATAGCAAGAGAGGCTGGGCTGTATAGGCAGATCCAGCCTCTGTATGCAGATAATATTCTTCAAACCCACCTCGGGTTCTCTTCAATGCCTTATTTATGATTCACATATGAAAGCATCATCCATCTTCCTGTTGAAAGAGCCTGTGGTCGTGAGATCAAGGGTGTAGCTGCAAATCACGGGGCATAAGCAAGCCGGTAAGGGCCTCTATCACCTGCAATACTGCTCCCTCCCCCCCCCCCTCGCTCTCACATACCAAGTATGAGCAACAGCCCCCCACCATAACAGATATGTCAGCAGCCACCAATTATTTTCCCCTCCATAGCAGAAGCATCCCTGGGGTAACACCTTTTTTCCTTGCCCCATAGCAAGCATTGTTGAGACTCTCCCCCACTCCCGCCACCATTTCCCTACCCGCCGCAAACCTCCCCATATCTGCAGCCATGAACTTCCCATGTACTGCAGACATTGTGCACAGCACAGGTTGAATTGGGTCTGTAAATAACAGATAATGTAAATGCAAGCTGTGTCTGTAGAGTTCTAAATAGTACTGCATCACACTGTAGATGAATGCATGGAATGTACACTTGCTCTGCTAATATGGGATTATCTGATGCATTGATTACAATGCAGTATGACGGTGTATACTGCTGGAGCACAGCATCTCCCCACATTATTCAATAATATTAATCTACAGTATTTTATCATAACTCTACTATTTTGTTATTGGACCAGTGTTTTACAGTCCTGCATTAATGAGTAGGGTAGCGTCACACTACAAAATGTTTAGTTAGTACTGCTTTTATCTTAGCCAACTTTAATTGCTGGGAAGTTTCACAGGGGATGCTGTACAGATCTGTAACTTGGAGACATTGACCCCATAGGAAAGTTTTGTCCACATTCCAGCTATAGCATGTAATATAGACACAGAACATTTCTATGGTGTGAAGCTGAAGTCTACACAGCATTAAATATGCATATATTGACTGCAATGTACAAAAGCAATCAGTGCAGAGCTCACTATACCTAACAACATTCATTCAGGTGGCACAGGCTGCGTATGAAGTTATTATTTTGCTAGGTTTGTAAAGAAAACTGGGCTCAACAGAGTGAGCTCAAAGGAACATACAGGCGTTGCCCGTAGCTATTCCAGCTAACACTGTTGCATGAAGTCTTTTTTTCTTTATATGATATTAGAATATCAATGTTTGGATCTTACTAACTAGGTGTGAAATGGGTAAGTCATTATTCTCTATTTCCTGTTACTCATGGCTGCCAGAAACATTTCCTAGAAGTGCAGCAAACTGTGGGAATGAAGGGAGTAGGTTACAGAAATCAGCTGGATAACTGTTGTTATTATATAAGGGCTCACACCGCCAACATTACCCTGCATTCAGCATTGTTCTGCAGTCCATCCACCACAGAGCGTCAAAGAAAACCCAATATGAACAAATATTACTCACTCTTACTAACAATGACGGTTGTGGTGGAATGCACTCAAACCAAGGTTTTTTGCGGATGTGCAAGTGTACATGGATATTCACCGCCCCTTGAAGTCGTAGCAACTAAGAGGGAGAAGGAATTTGGGGTCCGACGATTGTCAGCACCTGAATTACACTGCTGTACGGACATAGACATAATAATATTGTCTAAGGCGGCGCCCAGGTTAGGTGCAGCATGGGTTAGAGCGCGCTCCAAAGTGACCTGCTTTGATGTGCCAGGCTGGTCCCGTAACAATGTAGGGACCATGTCACTTGTAAAGAAGATTCCAGCACCATCCAATTCTAATTATGCTCTTTTATTTATAAAGGGTTACAGACATCACAGCGGCATTTCGGAACAACGTTCCTTCTTCAAGCTAGTCGGAACCCTAACTGACAGAAAAAGATAGCTTCTATTTATACTCATGGCCAATCCAAGTGTCATCCAATCATCATTAGTTCTCATATTATCCAATCATCATTCACCACATCACAAAAAAACGGACCTGATGGGGAACTACCACATTTCTGTGGTGTGGTGAACTATGAATGGATAATATTAGAACTAATGATGATTGCATGAAACTTGAATCGACCATGAGTGTAAATAGAAGCTATATTTTCTGTTGTTGTATATTTACAGTCCGCATACCTTTAATGGCACACACTATTTCTGTTTCCTCGTATAATATGGGATTAGTTTGCGTACTGCTCTCAGTTATGTTGTTCTAGTAATATTCTTTGAAACATGTTGCTGTGGCTAAATCACAGAGAAAAGCTGTCTGTTCTTCCTTCTGCCTCCAAGACTTGAGTTGCTCATAAAAGATTAATAGATTTCCTGATAATCAGCACACGATTCAGCTTCTGTCAGCCATGCGGAGAATCTTCTTTATGTTATTGTGCTGACACAGATGTTGCTGGTAGTGGTGAAAGCATTGCTGCGGGAGAGACAGCGCTGCTTAAGGAAGAAAAAAATAATTCTTGGCTTTCTGGCCTCTTCAGCACTTTCACGTGAGTGCTTTGGCCAGAATTAGATGAAGATTTAAGTTGGCTTAGGTAATTATAGCTGCACAATATCAGTTCCAGATCTTGGGTTAACATAATGTGAGTTTGTAGGTAAACAGGTCTTAAAGGCCAATTTCTGTCCGCCTTTTATAAAATGGTGTCTCAATTGAGGCTGTGGTTGCTTACAGCAACCAATCAAAATGTTAATACCCGGGTGTCTAAATTTGTGAAGGCAGTGATTGGCAGTGCTGGTATTTATCTGTGCATAATACTTGTGATGAGCTGTCAGATGGGTGTGGTTTAACATACCTTGTCAGGAGTGACTTTATTCATTGTTTCCTGCATTACAGACAGGGCCGGGTGGCCCATGACGCCAGGTGAGGCAGCTTCCTCACGCGGTATGGGTTCTGAAGCGGCATCCTGACCAACCCCCTTCCCCACTTCTCCATGACGTCCTGCCTGTCCCTCCTCGCGGTATAGAATAGAATAGTGGAATAGTGGTTTCCTTTAGTGGCGAGATACAGGAAGAAAGTACTTCCTGTATATCGCAGTGGCCAGGGGAACCGCTATTCTGTTTCCTCTGCATAGCACCCGGGTCACACTGCTGTGATTGTCTAAAGTCTTCTATGATGAAGGGGAGAGAACCTGCCAGGGAGGAACATAGAGAAAGCAGCCGCCAGCTCAGAAGGTAACAGAGCAGGGGACACGGGAAGGGAGGGGGGAGCAGCCAGGCACTGGGGGTAATTATACTGCGGCAACTATACTAGCTATACTGAGGCAAATACAGGATCTTCTCAAAAAATTAGCATATTGTGATAAAGTTCATTATTTTCTGTAATGTACTGATAAACATTAGACTTTCATATATTTTAGATTCAAATACACACAACTAAAGTAGTTCAAGCCTTTTATTGTTTTAATATTGATGATTTTGGCATACAGCTCATGAAAACCCAAAATTCCTATCTCAAAAGATTAGCATATTTCATCCAACCAATAAAAAAAAAGTGTTTTTAAAACAAAAAAAGTCAACGTTCACATAATTATGTTCAGTTATGCACTCAATACTTGGTCGGGAATGCTTTTGCAGAAATGACTGCTTCAATGCGGCGTGGCATGGAGGCAATCAGCCTGTGGCACTGCTCAGGTGTTATGGAGGCCCAGGATGCTTCGATAGCGGCCTTAAGCTCATCCAGAGTGTTGGGTCTTGCGTCTCTCAACTTTCTCTTCACAATATCCCACAGATTCTCGATGGGGTTCAGGTCAGGAGAGTTGGCAGGCCAATTGAGCACAGTAATACCATGGTCAGTAAACCATTTACCAGTGGTTTTGTCACTGTGAGCAGGTGCCAGGGCATGCTGAAAAATGAAATCTTCATTTCCATAAAGCTTTTCAGCAGATGGAAGCATGAAGTGCTCCAAAATCTCCTGATAGCTGGCTGCATTGACCCTGCCCTTGATAAAACACAGTGGACCAACACCAGCAGCTGACATGACTTTACTGACATCACTGACTGTGAGTACTTGACACTGGACTTCAGGCATTTTGGCATTTCCCTCTCCCCAGTCTTCCTCCAGACTCTGGCACCTTGATTTCCATCCATTTCCAATGACATGTAAAAGTTGCTTTCATCTGAAAAAAGTACTTTGGACCACTGAGCAACAGTCCAGTGCTGCTTCTCTGTAGCTCAGGTCAGGCGCTTCTGCCGCTGTTTCTGGTTCAAAAGTGGGTTCATGCTTCCATCTGCTGAAAAGCTTTATGGAGATGAAGATTTCATTTTTCAGCACGCCCTGGCACCTGCTCACAGTGCCAAAACCACTGGTAAATGGTTTACTGACCACGGTATTACTGTGCTCCATTGGCCTGCCAACTCTCCTGACCTGAACCCCATAGAGAATCTGTGGGATATTGTGAAGAGAAAGTTGAGAGACGCAAGACCCAACATTCTGGATGAGCTTAAGGCCGCTATCGAAGCATCCTGGGCCTCCATAACACCTGATCAGTGCCAACGCTGATTGCCTCCATGCCACGCCGCATTGAAGCAGTCATTTCTGCAAAAGCATTCCCGACCAAGTATTGAGTGCATAACTGAACATAATTATGTGAACGTTGACTTTTTTTGTTTTAAAAACACTTTTCTTTTATTGGTCGGATGAAATATGCTAATCTTTTGAGATAGGAATTTTGGGTTTTCATGAGCTGTATGCCAAAATCATCAATATTAAAACAATAAAAGGCTTGAACTACTTCAGTTGTGTGTATTTGAATCTAAAATATATAAAAGTCTAATGTTTATCAGTACATTACAAAAAATAATGAACTTTATCACAATATGCTAATTTTTTGAGAAGATCCTGTATACTAGCTATACTGGGGCAGCTATACTAGCTACAGTATACTGGGGCAACTATACTATCTATACTGCAGAACTAAACTAGCTATACTGGAGCAACTATATACTAAGTATATTGCGGCAACTATACTAGCTATACTGGGGCAACTGTACTACTATACTGAGGCAACTATACTAGCTATCTATACTGGGGCAACTATACTACCTATACTTGGGGCAACTATACTAGCTACTTATACTGGGGGCAACTATACCTGGCTACCTACCTACCTATACTGTGGGTGAAAATGTCTCAGTGCTGTGCGATCATTCCAAATCGGGCAGGGGCACATCCTCACAAATTTGCCCCAGGCAGCAAAAAGTCAGAGAACCAGCCCTGATTACAGACCTCTAATGCCGTAGTTTTTGATCATCTGAAAGAACCACTATCATGAGAAATTGACAAATTTTAGATACATGTAATCACATACATAAAGCAGTACATTACTCCCACAGTAAAATAAGCTATAAGTTACTTCTGTTCTAAGATGCCATCACTTACAGTGGAGGAAATAATTATTTGACCTCTCACTGATTTTGTAAGTTTGTCCAATGACAAAGAAATGAAAAGTCTCAGAACAGTATCATTTCAATGGTAGGTTTATTTTAACAGTGGCAGATAGCACATCAAAAGGAAAATCAAAAAAATAACCTTATATAAAAGCTAGCAACTGATTTGCATTTCATTGAGTGAAATAAGTTTTTGAACCCTCTAACAATAAAAGACTTAATACTTAGTGGAAAAACCCTTGTTTGCAAGCACAGAGGTCAAACGTTTCTTGTAATTGATGACCAAGTTTGCACACATTTTAGGAGGAATGTTGGTCCTCTCCTCTTTGCAGATCATCTCTAAATCCCTAAGGTTTCGAGGCTGTCTCTGTGCAACTCTGAGCTTGAGCTCCCTCCATAGGTTTTCTATTGGATTAAGGTCTGGAGACTGACTAGGCCACTCCATGACCTTAATGTGCTTCTTCTTGAGCCACTCCTTTGTTGCCTTTGCTGTATGTTTTGGGTCATTGTCGTGCTGGAACACCCATCCACGACCCATTTTCAGTTTCCTGGCAGAGGGAAGGAGGTTGTCATTCAGGATTTCACGATACATGGCTCCGTCCATTTTCACGTTAATGCGATTAAGTTGTCCTGTGCCCTTAGCAGAAAAACACCCCCAAAGCAAAATGTTTTCACCCCCATGCTTGACGGTGGGGACGGTGTTTTGGGGGTCATAGGCAGCATTTTTCTTCCTCCAAACACAGCGAGTTGAGTTAATGCCAAAGAGCTTTATTTTGGTCTCATCAGACCACAGCACCTTCTCCCAGTCACTCACAGAATCATTCAGGTGTTCATTGGCAAACTTCAGACGGGCCTGCACATGTGTCTTCTTGAGCAGGGGGACCTTGCGAGCCCTGCAGGATTTTAATCCATTGCGGTGTAATGTGTTTCCAATGGTTTTCTTGGTGACTGTGGTCCCTGCTAATTTGAAGTCATTCACTAACTCCTCCCGTGTAGTTCTAGGATGCTTTTTCACCTTTCTCAGAACCATTGACACCCCACGAGGTGAGATCTTGTGTGGAGCCCCAGAGCGAGGTTGATTGATGGTCATTTTGTGCTCCTTCCATTTTCGAACAATCGCACCAACAGTTGTCACCTTCTCTCCCAGCTTCTTGCTAATGGTTTTGTAGCCCATTCCAGCCTTGTGCAGGTCTACAATTTTGTCTCTGACATCCTTGGACAGCTCTTTGGTCTTTCCCATGTTGGAGAGTTTGGAGTCTGCTTGATTGATTGATTCTGTGGACAGGTGTCTTTTATACAGGTGACTAGTTAAGACAGGTGTCCTTAATGAGGGTGACTAATTGAGTAGAAGTGTCTAACCACTCTGTGGGAGCCAGAACTCTTAATGGTTGGTAGGGCTTCAAAAACGTATTTCACTCAATGAAATGCAAATCAGTTGCTATCTTTTATTTAAGGTTATTTTTTCGATTTTCCTTTTGAAATGCTATCTGCCACTGTTAAAATAAACCTACCATTGAAATGATACTGTTCTGAGACTTTTCATTTCTTTGTCATTGGACAAACTTACAAAATCAGTGAGGGGTCAAATAATTATTTCCTCCACTGTATGTTAGGTAGTAAAACTCTGAGGAATTTGTCAGGATTTGGACTAATCAGTCTTCTCATGGGGGATTCTCTGTATTTCTTTTTTTATGTACAAAAATACTCCCTGGAAAGGATCTATGCAAATATGCCAGCCAACCTCCCTACTCACTTGCACGCTATTTTGGCAGTTGGACTAAATAATTACAGTTCAGCAAGTTCTTTTAAAAAATAAAGAAAACCCTGAGGATCCTTGTGACAGATTAAAGCTGTTTAACACTGAAGCTACACTTCCATTTTTGTGACTTTTCTAGCATGAAAACCAACGATTGTAAATGGGCTAGTTTCCATTTCATGCAAATTTTTGTATGCAATTGTATGCAAAAAAACCCCACCTGCTGGATTTTTTGCATTCTATTTGTGATTTTTCACATATAAGTTCCTGTTTCTTCCCGGAAACAGGAACTTGCCATGTTGTCACAAGGCAGAACATGTAAATTCGTACCATTGCAAAAAAAAAAATCACAATTTGAAAATTTGTGCAAAATGCATCTTACATAATAATCCCTAACTGTCCCTACATCATCCTCCTCCTGGCTGTGTGTCCCCGGTTTTGCGCTACTGCGCATGTGTAGCTGACAGGAGGAGAACGAGGACAGAGGGAGCAGGCAGCCATTGGTGCACGTGGCGGGGAGCGTGGCTGGGCGTGTGGCAGGTAGAGCGGCTGTGCCTGCGCGTGGCACAGAGCGCGGCCATGCACACACATTGCGGGGAATGCGGCAATGCGTCCTGATGTCATAGCCCTAGCGCCCATTATTTAATGGGCGGGCTAAATGACTAGTATAAAATACAATGGTTTTTTTTCAGCCTCAGAGAATTTGCAGCGATTTTGAATGTGAAAATACAACACTAATGTAAATGTTGCCTATTCTTTCAAGGTATTTGCTATAATAGTAAAATACGCACAATAGGACATTACATTTCAGGCTTGGTTCACATTGACATTTTAAAGGAAACCTTAACCCAATAAAAATAAAGTGAGTTTCACTGATCTGGGGATTCTACCAGCCCCTGCAGCCATCCTGTGCCCTCGACGTCACTCCCGGAACCTCTGGTCCCTTGCCGCCAGCTGGTTTCATTTTTGCAGACTTGGAGTTGGTGGGCCGACACGCGTATCATTGCTCGCGTTACCGTGATAACAGGACGCTATAGCGGGTGTCAACACGTATCTTTGTATTCGTTGCAAAGATACATGTTGACACGCACTATAGCGTCCTGTAACCACGGTAACGCGAGCAATGAAAAACAAAACTAGTTGGTGGCGGCGGACCAGAGGATCCAGGAGTGAGGTCGAGGGCACAGGGTGGCTGCAGGGGCTGGTAGAAGCCCCAGGTAAGTGAAACTCATTTTTTTTATTAGGTTAAGGTTCCCTATAAACTAAACGGATCAGGTAAAGCGGATCTGGTTTCTGCTTCAACGGATCCATAAGGCTTAGTCACACTGGCAAACGGATGTGTGAAAACGGATCTAATCACTGGTCGATCAGATCCGTTTTCACTCCGTTGCACTCTTGTTGCAGCAGCCAGGCGGGTGAGGGAGGGTTAAAACTTACCCAGGCTTCCATCTTCAATTGCTGCTGAGAGGTTGCTTCCAGGCTTCAGTCTTCTTTCGCCGCAATTGCACCCACTTTGCGTCACGTGACTACGCTTCCTCCTTCAATCCGGAAAGAGGAAGCGTGTTTTAGTCACATGATGCGAGGTGGGACGCAATTCAGAAGAAACTGCCTGGCAGCAATTGAAGACGGAAGCCTGGGTACATTTAAACCCTCCCTCACCCACTCCCCCAGCTGCTGCACCCTCCCTCACCCACCTGCCCGCTCAGGTAAGGCCCAGTTTGCGTCCCCACATCCCCCCAGACACCACCCACTGTGGATTTTCCCCCTTAACAGTCCATTTCTTCACTGGTGTGAAGAAACGTTCCGTTCTCCCATTGCCCCCAATGCAGTGCTTAATCTTCCATTTCCTGTCCGCTAGGCTCAGCAGTCTGGAAAAATTGTTGCTGCAACAAACTTGCGGTCCTTTCAGTCAGAGCATGGGACAAGGTCCTTCAGCACCCAAGGTTGAGACAGCAAAGTGCGCCCCTCCATCCCTCCCACCTCAGCCATCACACACTGATTGCTATTTGACTAATAGGTGCCCTAGGGCCCCAACCTTCCCAACACCTTAATCTCCAGTTATCTGGCTTGCAGTCACTGTCATGAATCCCCTTTTCTTATTTCTTTCTGCTTCAAGTACAATTGGGAATGACAGCTGAATGAATTGTGCACCCCCTCCTACACTGCGCCCTGAGGCTGGAGCCTCTCCAGCCTCTGCCTCGGCCCGGCCCTGCTTTCAGTGGACCATACAGAATAGATCAGTTCGAGCAGACTGATGTGAACGGTTCCATTGGTTAACATTGGATCCGTTCACATCCATTCTGTTAGTACAGTATCTGTTCCGTTCCTCAAACGGACCGTTTTTTAACATAAGTGCGAACCGAGCCTCACATGTGCAGACGGTAACTAGCTTATGACATGCTACAGTTATGCTGCTTGTATAACAAGTAACATTATTGTAGTATGTGTTAAGCTAGTTAAGCTGTCTGTGTAACTCCGTAATTTGTGTAAAAGCAGTAAGCTTAATGTGCGCTGTCTGCACATGTTCAGTTTACCATCCTTTTGTGCATATACACCATAGTGAGATCATCTGTATGGACTGCATTTTCTTATATTATTTATGACACAACTCCACTTTTATGTAAAACTTCACATTGTAATGTAGGTCAGTTAAATGATTTAAAGAGGAACACCAGTGAAAAAATGTAATAATAAAAGTGCTTCATTTTTACAATAATTATGTTTAAAGGATTCATTCAGTGTTTTCCCATTGTAAAATCTTTCCTCTCCTTGATTACATTCTGACATTTACCACGTGGTGACATTTTTACTGCTGGCAGGTGATGTCAGTGGAAGGAGATGCGGCTTGCTTTTTTGGCAGTTGGAAACAACTGTAAACAGCTGTTATTTCCCACAATGCAGTGAGGTTCATAGACAGGAAACTGCCAGGACCATGGTCCTGACATCACACTGTGGAAGAGGTTTCACCACAATATCAGCCATACAGAGCCCCCTGTTGATCCATTTGTGAAAAGGAAAAGATTTCTCATGGGAAAGGGGGTATCAGCTACTGATTGGGATGAAGTTCAATTATTGGTCACGGTTTCTCTTTAAGTGGCTTTTCACTGAATGATGTGGCCAACAGATAGATCCCTCTCAGATCATGATCTGATCAGAGAGGGATCCTTCTGTCCAGATTCCTCCACACTCAGATAGATTTCAATAGATTTTAGCATGAAATGGATTGAAATTCTGTGCACACTGCCTGCCGGGCCTCCTCATCTATGTCACCCCCGCCACCCTGCCGTGCAGAGTATGGGGCAGCAGAGCTACTCTCACCTGTCCACTGGGACTTCTCTCTGTGCCTTCTCTTCTGGGGGGCTGTGTGTCCCATGAGTAAATGCTGGAGGCCAAACCCTAGGGGCAGCGTGGCACATACCTGATGTAACCACTAGAGGCCTCTCTTTGTCACGCGACACACAGCTCCCCAGGAGTGAAGAGGTGGGGAGAAGCAGCAGCATTGGAGAGAATACGTGGGAGGAAGCACACACAATGACGTGAAAGTAGCTCAGCTGCTGTGTCGGTCGGGCCCAAAAATCAAATGCAACTAGGGACATACTCCCAAACCCGCCACCGATGGAGCGAAATCTTCTATCAGGCGTGATCAATATCAACATAAAATATCGACTAGTTTACGGCCATCTTAATTTGGCAAATTGGGTGACCACCTTTGACTGCTGACAGACATTGTGTAACCACCTCAGAGTTCTGACTGATATTAGCTGACTGACCACCTGTGACTGCTTACAGCGGTTGGGTGACCGTCACCTGCGACTGCTGAGAGTGATTGGATGACTACATGTGACTGCTGACAGACATTGTCTAACCACCTGAGAGCTCTGACTGATATTAGGTGACTGACCACCTGTGACTGCTTACAGCGGTTGGGTGACCATCACCTGCGACTGCTGAGAGTGATTGGATGACTACATGTGACTGCTGACAGACATTGTCTAACCACCTGAGAGCTCTGACTGATATTAGGTGATTGACCACCTGTGACTGCTTACAGCGGTTGGGTGACCGTCACCTGCGACTGCTGAGAGTGATTGGTTGACTACATGTTACTCCTGACAGACAATGTGTAACCACCTGAGAGTTCTGACTGATGATATTAGGTGACTGACCACCTGTGACAACGTACAGAGGTTGGGTGACCGTCACCTGTGACTGATGAGAGTGATTGTGACTGCTGACAGATGTTTCCATGGTTCACTACAGATGTACCTTATATGTATTTGCTATACAAGAGTAAAACAGAATCTTCTCCTACAAACATGGCAGTATTTCATTTTTTGATTGTTACATGCATTTGTATATATTATATACAGTATTTCTAAGCCAGCTTTTTTTTGTTTTGCACTAAGCCTAATTAATTAAACAGAAACGTGAAAACAATCCATGTGTTTGAGAATTTTATTTATTTTTTAGTGAATGATCCCCAACGCCTTGAACAGAGGTAGGAGAATGAGTTCATAAAAAGATAGCAGCTCAGAGTTTAGCATAGTCGCAGCAAGAATAACTAGGTTATTTAGTAACATTGTAAATAGACCTGAAGTTTGGTGAGCATAAGCAAACCTGGGCTGGTTATCTTAACCACTTCAGGACCACAGTCTTTTCGCCCCTTAAGGACCAGAGCCTTTTTCTCCATTCAGACCACTGCAGCTTTCACGGTTTATTGCTCGGTCATACAACCTACCACCTAAATGAATTTTACCTCCTTTTCTTGTCACTAATACAGCTTTCTTTTGATGCTATTTGATTGCTGCTGCGAGTTTTACTTTTTATTATATTCATCAAAAAAGACATGAATTTTGTCAAAAAAATGACTTTTTTAACTTTCTGTGCTGACATTTTTCAAATAAAGTAAAATTTCCTATACATTTGAGCGCGAAAGTTATTCTGCTACATGTCTTTGATAAAAAAAAAAACATTCAGTGTATATTTATTGGATTGGGTAAAAGTTATAGCGTTTACAAACTATGGTGCCAAAAGTGAATTTTCCCATTTTCAAGCATCTCTGACTTTTCTGCGCACCTGTCATGTTTCATGAGGGGCTAAAATTCCAGGATAGTACAAATACCCCCCAAATGACCCCATTTTGGAAAGAAGACATCCCAAAGTATTCAGTGAGAGGCATGGTGAGTTCATAGAAGATTTTATTTTTTGTCACAAGTTAGCGGAAAATGACAGTTTGTGACAAAAAAAAAAAAAAAAAAAAGTTTCCATTTCTTCTAACTTGCGACAAAAAAAAATGAAATCTGCCACAGACTCACTATGCTCCTCTCTGAATACCTTGAAGTGTCTACTTTCCAGAATGGGGTCATTTGTGGGGTGTGTTTACTGTCCTGGCATTTGGGGGGTGCCTAATTGTAAGCACCCCTGTAAAGCCTAAAGATGCTCATTGGACTTTGGGCCCCTTAGCGCAGTTAGGCCGCAAAAAAGTGCCACACATGTGGTATTGCCGTACTCAGGAAAAGTAGTATAATGTGTTTTGGGGTGTATTTTTACACATACACATGCTGGGTGGGAGAAATATCTCCGTAAATGACAATTTTTTTATTTTTTTTACACACAATTGTCTATTTATAGAGATATTTCTCCCACTCAGCATGGGTATGTGGAAAAATACACCCCAAAACACATTATACTACTTCTCCTGAGTACGGCGATACCACATGTGTGGCACTTTTTTGCACCCTAACTGCGCTAAGGGGCCCAAAGTCCAATGAGTACCTTTAGGATTTCACAGGTCATTTTGAGAAATTTCGTTTCAAGACTACTCCTCACGGTTTAGGGCCCCTAAAATGCCAGGACAGTATAGGAACCCCACAAATTACCCCATTTTAGAAAGAAGACACCCCAAGGTATTCCGTTAGATGTATGGTGAGTTCATAGAAGATTTTTTTTTTTTGTCACAAGTTAGCGGAAATTGATTTTAATTGTTTTTTTTCACAAAGTGTCATTTTCCGCTAACTTGTGACAAAAAATAAAATCTTCTATGAACTCGCCATTCTCCTAACGGAATACCTTGGGGTGTCTTCTTTCTAAAATGGAGTCATTTGTGGGGTTCCTATACTGCCCTGGTATTTTAGGGGCCCTAAACCGTGAGGAGTAGTCTTGAAACCAAATGTGGCAAAATGACCTGTGAAATCCTAAAGGTACTCATTGGACTTTGGGCCCCTTAGCGCACTTAGGGTGCAAAAAAGTGCCACACATGTGGTACCGCCGTACTCAGGAGAAGTAGTATAATGTGTTTTGGGGTGTATTTTTACACATACCCATGCTGGGTGGGAGAAATATCTCTGTAAATGACAATTATTTGATTTTTTTTACACACAATTGTCCATTTACAGAGAGATTTCTCCCACCCAGCATGGGTATGTATAAAAATACACCCCAAAACACATTATACTACTTCTTCTGAGTACGGCGATACCACATGTGTGACACTTTTTTGCAACCTAGGTGCGCTAAGGGGCCTAACGTCCTATTCACAGGTCATTTTGAGGCATTTGGATTCTAGACTACTCCTCACGGTTTAGGGCCCCTAAAATGCCAGGGCAGTATAGGAACCCCACAAGTGACCCCATTTTAGAAAGAAGACACCCCAAGGTATTCTGTTAGGAGTATGGTGAGTTCATAGAAGATTTTTTTTTTGTCACAAGTTAGCGGAAAATGACACTTTGTGAAAAAAAAAAACAATACATATCAATTTCCGCTAACTTGTGACAAAAAATAAAATCTTCTATGAACTCATCATACACCTAAAAGAATACCTTGGGGTGTCTTCTTTCTAAAATGGGGTCACTTGTGGGGTTCCTATACTGCCCTGGCATTTTAGGGGCCCTAAACCGTGAGGAGTAGTCTTGAACCCAAATGTCTCAAAATGACCTGTGAAATCCTAAAGGTACTCATTGGACTTTGGGCCCCTTAGCACAGTTAGGCTGCAAAAAAGTGTCACACATGTGGTATCGCCGTACTCAGAAGAAGTAGTATAATGTGTTTTGTGGTGTATTTTTACATATAACCATGCTGGGTGGGAGAAATATCTCTGTAAATGACACATTTTTTTATTTGTTTTACACACAATTGTCCATTTACAGAGAGATTTCTCCCACCCAGCATGGGTATGTGTAAAAATACACCACAAAACACATTATACTACTTCTCCTGAGTATGGCGATACCACATGTGTGACACTTTTTTGCAGCCTAGGTGCGCTAAGGGGCCCAACGTCCTATTCACAGGTCATTTTGAGGCATTTGTTTTCTAGACTACTCCTCACGGTTTAGGGCCCCTAAAATGCCAGGGCAGTATAGGAACCCCACAAGTGACCCCATTTTAGAAAGAAGACACCCCAAGGTATTCCGTTAGGGGTATGGTGAGTTCATAGAAGATTTTATTTTTTCTCACAAGTTAGTGAAAAATGACACTTTGTGAAAAAAACAATAACAATCCAATTTCCGCTAACTTTTGACAAAAAATAAAATATTCTATGAACCCATCATACACCTAACAGAATACCTTGGGGTGTCTTCTTTCTAAAATGGGGTCACTTGTGGGGTTCCTATACTGCCCTGGCATTTTACGGGCCCAAAACTGTGAGTAGTCTGGAAACCAAATTTCTCAAAATGACTGTTCAGGGGTATAAGCATCTGCAAATTTTGATGACAGGTGGTCTATGAGGGGGCAAATTTTGTGGAATCGGTCATAAGCAGGGTGGCCTCTTAGATGACAGGATGTATTGGGCCTGATCTGATGGATAGGAGTGCTAGGGGGGTGACAGGAGGTGATTGATGGGTGTCTCAGGGGGCGGTTAGAGGGGAAAATAGATGCAATCAATGCACTGGGGAGGTGATCGGAAGGGGGTCTGAGGGGGATCTGAGGGTTTGGCCGAGTGATCAGGAGCCCACACGGGGCAAATTAGGGCCTGATCTGATGGGTAGGTGTGCTAGGGGGTGACAGGAGGTGATTGATGGGTGTCTCAAGGTGTGATTAGAGGGGGGAAATAGATGCAAGCAATGCACTGGCGAGGTGATCAGGGCTGGGGTCTGAGGGCGTTCTGAGGTGTGGGCGGGTGATTGGGTGCCCGCAAGGGGCAGATTAGGGTCTAATCTGATGGGTAACAGTGACAGGTGGTGATAGGGGGTGATTGATGGGTAATTAGTGGGTGTTTAGAGGAGAGAATAGATGTAAACAATGGATTTGGGAGGTGATCTGATGTCGGATCTGCGGGCGATCTATTGGTGTGGGTGGGTGATCAGATTGCCCGCAAGGGGCAGGTTAGGGGCTGATTGATGGGTGGCAGTGACAGGGGGTGATTGATGGGTGGCAGTGACAGGGGGTGATTGATGGGTGATTGACAGGTGATCAGTGGGTTATTACCCGGAATAACAGATGTAAATATTGCACGGGCAAATTGATAAGGGGGGGGGGGTCTGAGGGCAATCTGAGCGTGTGGGCGGGTGATTGGGTGCCCGCAAGGGGCAGATTAGGGTCTAATCTGATGGGTAACAGTGACAGGTGGTGATAGGGGGTGATTGATGGGTAATTAGTGGGTGTTTAGAGGAGAGAATAGATGTAAACAATGGATTTGGGAGGTGATCTGATGTCGGATCTGCGGGCGATCTATTGGTGTGGGTGGGTGATCAGATTGCCCGCAAGGGGCAGGTTAGGGGCTGATTGATGGGTGGCAGTGACTGGGGGTGATTGATGGGTGGCAGTGACAGGGGGTGATTGATGGGTGATTGACAGGTGATCAGTGGGTTATTACCCGGAATAACAGATGTAAATATTGCACGGGCGAATTGATAAGGGGGGGGTCTGAGGGCAATCTGAGCGTGTGGGCAGGTGATTGGGTGCCCGCAAGGGGCAGATTAGGGTCTAATCTGATGGGTAACAGTGACAGGTGGTGATAGGGGGTGATTGATGGGTAATTAGTGGGTGTTTAGAGGAGAGAATAGATGTAAACAATGGATTTGGGAGGTGATCTGATGTCGGATCTGCGGGCGATCTATTGGTGTGGGGGGGTGATCAGATTGCCCGCAAGGGGCAGGTTAGGGGCTGATTGATGGGTGGCAGTGACAGGGGGTGATTGATGGGTGGCAGTGACAGGGGGTGATTGATGGGTGATTGACAGGTGATCAGTGGGTTATTACCCGGAATAACAGATGTAAATATTGCACGGGCGAATTGATAAGGGGGGGGTCTGAGGGCAATCTGAGCGTGTGGGCAGGTGATTGGGTGCCCGCAAGGGGCAGATTAGGGTCTAATCTGATGGGTAACAGTGACAGGTGGTGATAGGGGGTGATTGATGGGTAATTAGTGGGTGTTTAGAGGAGAGAATAGATGTAAACAATGGATTTGGGAGGTGATCTGATGTCGGATCTGCGGGCGATCTATTGGTGTGGGGGGGTGATCAGATTGCCCGCAAGGGGCAGATCAGGGGCTGATTGATGGGTGGCAGTGACAGGGGGTGATTGACGGGTGATTGACAGGTGATTGACAGGTGATTGACAGGTGATCAGGGGGGATAGATGCATACAGTACACGGGGGGGGGGGGGTCTGGGGGGGGGTCTGGGGAGAATCTGAGGGGTGGGGGGGTGATCAGGAGGGAGTAGGGGGCAGATTAGGGACTTAAAAAAAAAATAGCGTTGACAGATAGTGACAGGGAGTGATTGATGGGTGATTAGGAGGGTGACTGGGTGCAAACAGTGGTCTGGGGGGTGGGCAGGGGGGGGTCTGAGGGGTGCTGTGGGCGATCAGGGGGCAGGGGGGGGGGGAAATCAGTGTGTTTGGTGCAGACTAGGGTGGCTGCAGCCTGCCCTGGTGGTCCCTCGGACACTGGGACCACCAGGGCAGGAGGCAGCCAGTATAATAGGCTTTGTATACATTACAAAGCCTATTATACACTGTTGCAGCGGCGATCCGGATGCCAGTAACCCGCCGGCGCTTCCGAACGGCCGGCGGGTTACGGCGAACGGGGGGCGGAGCCAGTCCCCGGCGGCTGATCGCGTCACGAATGACGCGATCGCCGCATAGCCACTCCCGCAGCCGCCCCCGCCGATGGGCGTATTGCGGTCGTTTGGGCCCGGACTTTGCCGCCGCCCATCGGCTGGGGGCGGTCGTTAAGTGGTTAAAGGATACCCGAGGTGACATGCGACATGATGAGATAGGCATGTGTATGTACAGTGCCTAGCAAACAAATAACTATACTGTGTTCCTTTTTTCTTTCTCTGCCTGAAAGAGTTAAACATTGGGTATGTAAGTGGCAGTTCCTGTCTGAGTCAGTACTAGGTAAGACTACAGTGTGACCCTTACTGATAAGAAATTACAACTATAAAACACTTTCCTAGCAGAAAATGGCTTCTGAGAGCAGGGAAGAGATAAAAAGGGTTAATAGTTCATAGATTTTAGCTCTGGCATACTTCAATGAATGTGTCATTGAGCAGTAAAAGTTTAAAGAATCGTCAGGCAAAAAAAAAAATGAGTTTCACTTACCTGGGTCTTCTACTATCCCCATGCAGACATCCTGTGCCCTCGTAGTCACTCACTGCTGCTCCAGTCCCCCGCCGCCAGCTAGTTTTGTTTTTGCCGATCTCGGGGTTGGCAGGCTGCATTGCTTACATTTTTACGCATTCCCGCTAGTGCAGGAACGTTAACACATACATTTTTTCCCGTTACCGATGCAACGCTAATAAATTTTAGCTAACGCGAAAAAATGTATGCGTTAATGTTCCTGCACTAGCGGGAATGGGTAAAAATGTACGCAATGCGGGCCACCGACCCCAAGGTCGGAAAAAACGAAACTAGCTGGCGGCGGGGGACTGGAGCAGCAATGAGTGGCTGCGAGGGCACAGGAAGGCTGCATGGGGCTGTTAGAAGCCCCAGGTAAGTGAAACTCATTTTTTTTTGCCTGATGATTCCTTTAAAAAGTAGATTTAAATATAAAATAAAACTGTGGAATATCTTAAAAAGTCATTTTTAGGAGAAGGTGGATAGATACAATTGTTTGTTTCATTAGTTTATTTTTACCTCGAGTGTCCTTTAAGAATTATCTGTTTGCTTGCACAGATTTACTACTGTTACCTGGGCTATATTAAATCAAACCTGTAAGGAGAATACAGTAAGTTACAACATACTTACCTAAGTAGTTGGAAGCCTCTGGATGGTCCAGGGGCTTCCCAGGTCTTCTGTAAGCCTTCCGCTGCTGGCCGGAACCCTCTTCATATCTGTGACCATGCTCGCTTTCAAACATGAGCACAACCAGTAGCATGAAGCCACTCATGCATGGATGCAAAAGCTGTGCATGAGTGGCTTTTTGCTGCTGGGCTTGCGTAGTGTGGTCACGCCTGTACCTGAACAGGAGCACGGCCACAAAAGCATACTCGACAAGCCCTTGTGGAATATGCTCAGAGGGATTTAGCACTGGAATGCTGCACCTCAGGATGATTAGGATTGTAAGCTGGACTCCTTTCTTTATTTGCTGCCTTTCATGCTGCATTAAATTCAAACATCCAATCATGTGCAGGAAGACTGGCAAACTGAAAATATGAGTATTGACTTGATATACAATGTAAATGCAGTGGTTCCCCACTGATCATTGCACCCCTGTCTCTTACTTTACTGTTATAGTAGGCCATGTTAGCATTTTTGTTTCTGACTAGGACTTCAGCAGTAACTTATAATTAGGCTGTCTCTACCCCCTTCTCTATGATGTAGTTATTTTTTTTTCTTCACAAGAGATTTTCAAGAGATTAGTGTGTGTAGTTTATAGGCTTTACAAACAATGGGGTCAAGCATTGCGTATAATCCTGAAATATAGATGAGAAGATTTCCAAGAAAAACCCATTTTTGCTCTGAGATCTTAATGAACCCTGAATTTTATGAGTTGAGTACCTCTGTTATTTCTAATCTTTTCATTGCAGGCGTCTGCTGAGTCATGGGAAAATGTTCCTGTAATGAGCAGTCTGGTTGTCTTTTAAAGATCTTAAAGTAATACTGAAATTAAAAGTTTCATATCGGCTTCCTTCCCCGCTTTCCCGCTTTTTCTGCTATTAGTCCAGTTAGAGGTGCAACTGAGATTTCAATTACCCTTTTCTACTGGGAAATATTTTCTCTTTTATATTTATGTGTGATCTGTTGACATTTTCATGCCAGTTAATATGTAGTTGGCTGAACACCAAAGTGTAACGTGGCATTACGGGTGTTGGGGTAAATGTTTGTGGCCCTCCATTCTCATCTTTCTAATGAGGACCATGCACAATGCAATCTTTTAAATGATGTATTTAATAATTTGATGAAAAATCACGTATAGTAACCTGTGTTGGTCAATTGTGTACTCAGTCTGGCCCATTTACAGAAATGCAGATTAAAGGCTGCCTGAAGCAAAAATGGGAAAAAAATAGATACTTGCCTCAGTAGTAGAAAGGCTCTGAATAGTCCAGAGGCTTCCCCAACCCTTCTGGAGTCCACCATTCTGCTGGATCCCTCTAAACATTTGTTTGACAAGAGCTTGTCCAATAGGTTTCTTCTAGCCGCGTTCCTACCATGGACTGGGCATGCGTGAGTAACGTTCACCCATGCCCAGTAGAAGAAAGCACTTGCGCATTGACGGAAAAAACTGTTCACAAGCAGCTTTGTACTACTGGGCATGCACGTGGATCAGGTCTGTTGGGTGTGTAATTGGTAGGCGTCTCATAGATGCCTGTGCAAAATATCAGTAATCAGCTAATACATACTATACAATGGTTGTAGCCTATTGGCTACAATTAGGAGCCATTTGGGTGGTGGGGCTAATTTTAGGAATTAGGAGGGTGAGGTTAGCTTTAGGCACATGAAGGGGTGTTAGTGTTAGGCATTAGGTGTGTGTGTGTGTGGGGGGGGGGGGGTAGTTTTATGTACTAGAAGGGGAGGGTTCAAGTGAAAATGGGAGAGGGGCAAGTGCATAAAAAATATCAGTATTGTAAATCACAAATATGTTTAACTCATTCGCCACTGCCGTAACACATTCTTGCATGTACAGACAGGTAGCACGATCACAAGAAGAGGGTCCTGTCCCCATCCCAGGTTTGCTTATAATGCACAAGCAGGTCTTAAACTATCTGAACAGTAGTAGCAGTAGGGTATTGTACCGTGTTAGCCAACAGTAAAAGCAAGAGGTTTTAAATCAGGATGATAACATTTATTGGCTAATGTAAAAGAATAACGGTAAGCAATCTTTCAGCTGTATAGCCCTCATTGGCTTCAATCCTGTTTGCTTACAAACTGATGGAATATACAGCTATATACATTCAACATCAAAAGGGGATTACATAGATTTTTTTCAAGCATAAATACATGCCATTAAAGTGGACCTGAACTCTTGAATAGGACCGAATAAATACATATGGCCTCAATTCACTAAGCTTAACTCCTGTCTTTAATAACTCTTCTAAGCTGTTTTACAGTTATCACCATGGTGATATAATTGTGATAACTGTAAAACAGCTCAGAAGAGTTATTCAAGACAGGAGTTAAGCTTAGTGAATTGAGGCCACTGAGAAATGGCAGATAAGGACATTTGAAAGCACAGGAGGTCAACAATATGTCTGCTTCCAATAACCTCCGGTGATTTTCAAATGTATTTCCTGGCTGCTGGACATAGAATAAAAACGGAGCAGGAAAAAATGGTATATACTTTCTGGCGCGCCATTCAAATGCATGGGAAACTTAATTTACCGTTTCAAGCCTAACATTATGGCGCACGGACACTGGAAGGAAATTATGGTGCAGGGCTATTTATAGTTTTGTTACATTTGTTATGTATCGTTTTAATTGCTGGCTGCCTGTGGTACAGAGGCCATTTGCCTTTAGTACGTACCAGCTGTTTTTTTCAGCAGCAGAATAGTCTCCTCCAGGAAGCGCTCCTCCAGGCTCTGGGGGGTTGTCACCTTTCCCAGCAGGGTCCCCACAACAAGCCATCACCCCGGGGCTCAGTGCTGCCTTCACCAGGGTCTCCTGCCTTTGCTGCAGGTGAGCCAGCTCCCGCAGCCCTGCCAGGGTGGCTTGCCGCCACTCCCTGGTCCTTTGGCGCTCCCAGTCCACCTCTGCCTTCTCACTGCGCCGCGGGGACATGTCCTGAGTGTGGCTGGCGACCTCTGCTGCGGCTAGAAGCGGCTTCATCCTGCTCCCAGTAGATGCGATCAGCACCTGGTCTGCAGCATAGTGTACCCCGCAAGGCTCAGCTTCCCCTGTGCTAATGGGATCTCTCCTGCCAGGAGCTGCCTGTCTGACAGCAGCCCTGCAGATCTAAAAGAGGCACCGTTTCAGGTTAAATTTAATTTGATAACAGTATTTACTGTTTTTATTATAATGGTAAATAGCATTATATAATGTTAAGATACTTGCATCACCAAGCGCCATTTTTTCCCGGGGCCTCTTTTGGATGTACGCAATACAAAAGGGAACATGTTCCGCCCCTTTTTGGTACCTGAAACCAGCAGAATGCTTGTGCAGCAGTACTGGTCCATATTTTCCATGAATTTTGTAGAAGGCAATTATTTGCAATTGGATCCTGCTCAAATAGTTTATGATAGCCACTCCTGATTTGTTGGCTAGCATCTATTCTGTTGCAATGAAGTAATATGCAAGGAAATAAATGCTTGTGAAATCCCACAGTGATAAGAGATCTTATGAGTAGAGGGTAGGAGGATGCAGAGGGTGGACTGGCTCTATTCATGTGGCTTCAAACTGAAACCATTCAAACACATCCTTTACACAATGTGCTTCCATTCTTTGTTTAATGGTCATGTTCCCATTGCAGTATTATAAGTGGCAAAAGAAAACATGGGAACTGTGTTAAGTATAATTAATCCATCTGACTACTCACATTCTGTCCCTTACACTTCACCATTTAAATAAACACAATAAGAAATATTAAGACATTTGGAGTTTGTTGTATAGTTGTATCACTTTGTATGGCCAGCATGCCAGGCAAAGTGAGGGCCACGATCAAAGGTCCTCCAATTCTGCCACATTGCTATTCACACAGACACAAATCCACAAGAAATAAGAGTAATTAACATACATTTGGTATTGCAGACTGCTTTTATGATTATCTGGATTTCACAGACTTAACTGGAGAAAATATCCTTTAATCCCATATTTAAAATAAAAGGCAAGTGTTTACAAAGTAGAAGGTTGCTTGCAGTGCTGCACATTATTAGACATGTTTTGGCTTAGGTGGCCAAGTAACCTTGGGTGGTAGTCACTGAGAAGCCCAGATGAAGACAAAATCTGTGAACTTTTGTTGCTGCTCCTGTGTGTAAAGGACTCATTGCCTTACACAATGCACCTCTTCTGTGCACTGCTGACCCAGCCATTGGCTTGAACTTCCTTCTAGCTATGCTCTGCTGATTGTTAAAAAAGCGATAGAATCTATTTACTGCAAATATCAATAAACTAGAGCTTACCTTTAGACAGAGGCTTGGGTTTCTTTAACTCCTTGCCATACATTGTTTGATTGATTGATTGATTGATTGGTTGATTGTAGGTAAACACTTCCTTGCTAACTGATATCATTCTTTATGTGTAGCGGCTAAATATAGCTTCTACATTATATTTTGTATTTCTTTGTATGATTTCTGGGAAGCCAGGTTCTGCTGAAAGTTGTGCACAGTCATGTAAGGTCAGAGACACGCCTTCTCATAAGGTGGGAAATGCTGTGCAATGCTGTGTGCTTCGCCTGTAATACACCTTTGGTGTTGAGAGGGAAAGAAAATTCCATTGCCTGAAACCACGTGCTGTAAATAACAGAATCTGTGAAATACAAGGGAGAATGTAAAAAATAAAACAAAACCTTCATGACAACAAAAATGTCCAAAATCCAGAACACCCAGATCAAATGTAAAAACCATGAAGCAAATGGGCTCTGCTTGCTCCCGCAGGTGGAACACTCCACATTTACATCACATATGCACTCACAACTGCACTTACTGCCTTTATAAGTCTACATGTGTCAGCATGGCTACACAAATTGACTTTTAGCTCTCTTGTACTTGTACTTTAAAGCATACCTCCCAACATTTTGAGATAAGAAAGAGGGACACTTAGGCTACACCCCTGCCACACCCCTAACCACGCCCCCAACACACCCATGATCATGCAAACCATAAAGATTTCATAGGAAAAATATGTTGTTTTATAATTCAAACCACACTGGTTCTTTCTATCCTGGTTCATTCTCCTTCATATTAACATTTGATGAAACCGGTGATCTAACAAAGGGATAATCAACATAATCAACATGTTATTATAAATATGGTGAAGGGGAGATTTTTGGCAGTCTTTTTAAAATAGTGACCCAGATGAAAAATGGCAATATTTTAGGCTGCAGACTGACAGTTTTACACACATGGAGATCTTAAGCTGCCATTATTGCTACAGAAAGAATTTCATTTTTGCGGCAATCATTTCCCTGCAATAAATACATTAGTGTAATATCTCACCTTAACCGAGCAATGTCCTCTCCTTGCATCCTCCCCATTAGTTCCAGCTGGCCGCACACTGCTTTCTCTCTGCATGTCCCGTCCTGTAGTCTCACTTACACCCAGCGATGTCTCCTCCGTGCATCCTCATTATTTCCAGCTGCCTGGTTGCACACTGCTTTCTCTCCGCATGTCCCGTCTGTGTAATCACGTGACATGCAGAGGACAGGAAGTAGTGTGTAGCCGCTGGCTGGAACTGATGAGGAGGGGCGGAAGGGACATTGCTGTGTGCAGGTGAAATACACTGTCTGAAACTGCACCTCCGATCAGCAACAGGAGAGGAGACCCAGAAGGGGGAACCCATTAAGAGGGAAAAATTAATTTGGCCACCCTCTGCCACATTCCTGACTAAAGGGTAGCACTGGCTGATGCAGACAGCCCGGGACAGCAGGGGGGGGTTAAGCGGGAGGCGGGACCACACCCCCCAACCTGTGACTGTCCCTCTGAAATCGGGACAGTTGTGAGGTCTGCTTAAAGTGCTTATTTGTACCCCTTAAAATGAAATTCCTCCTTCAATATAACATTGCCATCAACATTTAAAGGGAACTAGAGATGAAGCACCCTTTATGTATTTTACCATATGTACTATATATATTTGCTCAGGAATCATTATAGCTGAGTCATTATAGCAGAGCCAGAAGGGGGCAGGCTTGGACTTGAAAAGACATCAGAGGTGTTTACTGTCATGCCCCCATTGATATATATGGTAAAATACATGAGGGTGCTTCGTCTCTGGTTCACTTTAAGCATGTTTCTCTTTCATTCTGCAGCTACCAAGGAATTTTTAAAACTGACAGTAAGCTCAAATTACTGTCTGTAGTATTATTTGTACTCTGGAGTACTGCTGTGATGAGACTGTATAGAAACTCCCACCCTTCTGCAGTAGTAATTTGTTTCAACACCTGCACTAATCCAATGACCGAAAGCAAACTTTAATGCAGTTAAAGAGCAACTGAAATACAATGTAAAAAATTGCATAAGATGGTTGTTCTTACCTAAAATGTAATTAAATCTGTAAGAATCACCCCAAGTGGCATAGCTAAGGACCTATGGGCCCCAGTGCAATTTTTACATTGCCTACCCCCCCCCACCCCCCAAGCACTTTGTGCATAACAATTGACGCACCAGAACCTGCCAAGGACAACTACAGTGTCATAGGTGCAAGAAGAGGAAAGGGAACAGTTTATTAATGATTACTACTATTTAAAACATCTGTATAAGTGATTATTACCAACACAGGACCAATAAAAAGCTATAACTGCTGTTGAGGGAGGAACGCTACGGGGACCCTCTGTCCCAAGGGCCCTGGTGCGGTCGCAACCTCTGCAACCCCTATTGCTATGCCACTGATTACCCCAACATTTTCACTTGTGCTGTGTGCTTCCCTATCAAAACCATGCAGCCACACTCCCCGCTCTATTTCAGCTGAGCTTTGTCAAGAAGAGCTTGGGCTTATGCTGAAGGCAGATAAGCTTGCCCCCAACTATATTACCTGATGAAGCGGTCTACAGACCCGTGAAACTCATCACAATTTCCCTTTGTTTTTTGAGTATAAGAAATAAATGATTAAAATTGCTGTTACTGACTTAATCTTCTATGGGGACATAAGTCCACGCCTTCAACCTCCCTCCATCCCCCCCACACATTTTTATCGCTTTCAAGTCAACTTATTTTATATTTTCTGGTGCCCCTGTTTTTAAACATTGTCCATCCACCCTGGTGGAAGGGTTCTCTTGCCCGAATATCCTTTCTACAGAGAGCAACTTTTTTAAACCTAAGTGGGGGCAGGATAAGTTACCCAACTGCCTATACAGTGGTTGCCTTGGAAGTAACCCATTTTTGTGAGTAGTAATCTCTTGTTTTACATACTAATCCATTTCAATCTAACGTACTACACTATTGGGGGCTTGTCGTCTTTTTGTCTTCATACGCCCATTCACTAGGTCATGATAATAAACATGTTTTCCCCAAGTGTTTTCTCACTATGTTGATAGTTTCTTAATCACTATGGAGAGCATAGTCATGTAAATTTAGTGAAGTATTTTCCTCCATGAGCTGAATTTGGTCATAGTATTAACTCCTGATCTCCCTGCTGTGCCTCCAAATATGAGGTAGCTAATGTGTAATATTAGGTATGCAGGAGACATCACATTCTTACTTTGAGGAAATTACACAACCACTCTTACGTGATCAAATATGTGCATGTGCTCCTTTCACCAGATAAACATTTACAGAGGATTGTATCAAGTGGTTAATTATTGTAGTGTATGTCCACAGAAAACCATGCAGAATTAAGGGAGAAAGTGTTACCTAATCAAATGTGCAAATAATTCTGAGATTTGTAACCACGAAATAAAAATGTAATGCACAAACTTACCTGTAAATAAGACAACGTCACTATCAGTTTAATATTTAAACTGTGCAATATATCATCAGCTTATCAAAGAAGCATTCATCTTGTACCTGGTTTCTATTGATAATAAAGTCTAAAGCAGAAGTGCCCACACTTTTTCTGCTTGTGAGATACTTTAAAAATGATCAAATCAAAATGATCTACCTATGTACAATTTTAGGAGTAAAATTGTAGATGCAGAATGGAAAATATAGTGTGGTCGGGATCTACCATGAGATCCTCTGTGATCTACCAGTGGAACGCGATCTACACAGTGGGTACCGCTGGTCTAAAGCCTCAAAGACACGTCTGAGTAAAGTTGGCTGAGGCGGCCGATATTGACCACCATAGCTGATATTTAGGCGCGTGTTCTGCAGTCCCCAACCTATTCTCTGCAAGTGATCTGAGCGACAGCCAGCTTCTTTGTATGCGCCGCTCCCCCCGCCCAGAACCCGTGACATCACGCATGCACCGCTCTGTCATGCCCCCCTCCCCCGCATAGCAACAGAACGCATTGGCAGCTACACAGCAGACACGCATCTGTACAGGCCGGCTCGATGATGGGTCCCAATACCCGACGAGCGACATTAGTCAAAGGTGTGTACGCACCTTAAGACTGTCTTGTGTGACCTTCAGTGACCTGTTAAGAGGAGTCCATAATCCGCAACAAAACGTACAGTAAGTTTCCTATGCTTTAATTCTCTAACCTTCACCCGGAGCAAGTAATAATTGGGAATTCTCTGTTTGCTGACTGAGAACAGTAGTAGTAGAACCCCTTCTAATATCAACTTAGTGGTCAACAAATGTATTGCACCACTTCTTATTTTCTAACCTCCATAACAGGCATATCAAGGAGTATTGATTGGAAGGTCAGATGGTGGTAACACTTGTGTCCTCTAGGGATTGCACAAGGCTACCATCAATCAAACCGTACCATGGTAACTTTACGAAGAAGAAAATACACTATTAAATGGGTAAAATAGGCTGTTTCCATTTATAGAGGTTTAAATTAATTGAAATGTGATTTTAATAATAGCCTTTAATATAATATGAATGGGGGAGGGGGTGTTTGCAGGTAATATTTAAAGGACAGCTGTAATGGGAGTGATATGGAGGCTGCCATATTTATTTCTTTTTAAACAATACCAGTTGCCTGGCCATCCTGCTGATCCTCTAGCTCGAATACTTTTAGCCATGGACCATGAACAAGCATGCAGCAGATCAGGAGTTTCAGACATTACTGTCAGATCTGACAAGATTAGCTGCCTGCTTCTGTTTCTGGTGTAATTCAGACACCACTGCAGCAATAGATCAGCAGGATATCCAGGCAACTGGTCTTGTTTAAAATGAAATAAATATGGGAGCCTCCATGTCCCTCTCATTACAGTTGTCCTTTAAAGTGAAAAGAGAAGAATAGCTTCTGACCCTGGTTCATAAGGTCACCTAGCACATTGGATGAGGGGCAGGCTGACAGTACTACAGTTACTAGTCCTCTTACAATATTACTGGCAGCAGCTTAATTTACACTTTATCCTAAGCAGCCAAGTTCTGGAGCTGTAGCTATCTGGAATAGAAAGAAAAGGTCATATTTGTGGACAATTAACTAGAGGTATATATCCCCTAAGAAGACCTTCTTTACTGGGTGACTATAGACGTTGTTATTGGTAACCTCTTACTAAAAATTGTGAGGGCTCTTTTACAATACATGCTATTCCGATTTTTGACGCAATTAAAAAATGTCCTGCATGCTGCATTTTTCTTTTTGTGTTCCTAGCATCCAGTGAAAATCGCAAATCCGAAACGCAAATTGAAATTGCGATTTGCAGTGTAAAAGAAGCCTTATGTTGCTTTTCTAGTTTTAATATTTCCAAACCACTGACGTGTGCAGGCCAGTTATCCTGACTCCACTCTGTCTCAGTTAGTTGCATGCTTTCTGCAGATGTGTGACTCAAACACTAATGAAGCCATGTGTTCAGCAGAACAATTAGGCAATTACCTTGTTATTAGAATATGATTATCAATGGGAGCTCTCATACCCCCTCAGCAGAGGTCTGCCATCTCACGCTGATGTTTCATTTATGCCATATTTACTGGACATCTCCATTTCTGCATGCTTCATAATAGTCACCCTACCTAATAAGTCAGGTGTCTGCGTCCGTGTGTCGCCTCCAGAGTCATGGCTAGAGTTGGGCCGAACCTCCGATTTTAGGTTCGCGAACCTGGTTCGCGAACTTCCGCGGAAGGTTCGGTTCGCGTTAAAGTTCGCGAACCGCAATAGACTTCAATGGGGATGCTAACTTTGAAAAAAAAAATAATTATGCTGGCCACAAAAGTGATGGAAAAGATGTTTCAAGGGGTCTAACACCTGGAGGGGGGCATGGCGGAGTGGGATACATGCCAAAAGTCCCGGGGAAAAATCTGGATTTGACGCAAAGCAGCGTTTTAAGGGCAGAAATCACATTGAATGCTAAATGACAGGCCTAAAGTGCTTTCAAACATCTTGCATGTGTATACATCAATCAGGTAGTGTAATTAAGGTACTGCTTCACACTGACACACCAAACTCACCGTGTAACGCACCGCAAACAGCTGTTTGTGTAGTGACGGCCGTGCTGGACTGGTGCGCACCATGGCGAGAGTGCAGGTTTTGGTGGCTTTACAGCCCATATGGTCGCCTGGCTGATGTAGCTGAATGACAGAACAGTGACTGTCCAGCTGATCAAATTTGGTCTGACCACAATGAGGCAACGACCTTATTATCGTGGGTGTGCCCCCCGAGACACTCATCTAGGCGCCGGTCATTGCTTCATTGTGATACGCAAGCCCCTTCACCACGGCAAGGTAATGATCATGAAGGGGAATGGGCGCATGTACATGCCTTTTCTTTTGTTGTTGCAGCTGCCCGCAGTGCAGCCAGAAAAATTAGGCAGTCATGTACACGCACCAGAAAAATTATTACAGCGGCCGCTGCTAGCAGCGGCCTAAAAAATTCAGCAATCCGCCTGGAGTCCCGGACCCTGTTGGTGGCGGCGGAGAAGGTAGTCAAGCGGCCTGCAGGCAGACATGCTGTGTGGAGGGACTGGGAGCAACTTAGTCTTCTTGGGGCAGGCCAGGCAGCCAGTCACACGGCGTGCAGGCAGAGATGCTGTGTGTGCGGGGACTGACTTAGTCTTGGGGCGGGCAGCAGCCCTCCGGGATCCATGCCTCATTCATTTTGATAAAGGTGAGGTACTTAACACTTTTGTGACTTAGGCGACTTCTCTTCTCTGTGACAATGCCTCCAGCTGCGCTGAAGGTTCACTGAACACAACAGGTATGCAGTGGCGGGTCCACTAAACAGAACAGGTATGCAGTGGCGGTTTCACTAAACAGAACAGGTATATAGTGGCGGGTTCACTAAACAGAACAGGTATACAGTGGCGGGTTCACAGAACAGGTATGCAGTGGCAGGTTCACTGAACACAACAGGTATGCAGTAGCGGGTTCACTGAACAGAACAGGTATGCAGTGGCGGGTTCACTGAACAGGTATACAGTGGCGGGTCCACTGAACAGAACAGGTATGCAGTGGCGGGTTCACTGAACAGGTATACAGTGGCGGGTCCACTAAAAAGAACAGGTATGCAGTGGCGGGTTCACTAAACAGAACAGGTATACAGTGGCGGGTCCACTGAACAGAACAGGTATGCAGTGGCGGGTTCACTAAACAGAACAGGTATACAGTGGCGGGTCCACTGAACAGAACAGGTATGCAGTGGCGGGTTCACTAAACAGAACAGGTATACAGTGGCGGGTCCACTGAACAGAACAGGTATGCAGTGGCGGGTTCACTAAACAGGTATACAGTGGCGGGTCCACTGAACAGAACAGGTATGCAGTGGCGGGTTCACTAAACAGAACAGGTATACAGTGGCGGGTTCACTAAACAGAACAGGTATACAGTGGCGGGTTCACAGAACAGGTATGCAGTGGCAGGTTCACTGAACACAACAGGTATGCAGTGGCGGGTTCACTGAACAGGTATACAGTGGCGGGTCCACTGAACAGAACAGGTATGCAGTGGCGGGTTCACTGAACAGGTATACAGTGGCGGGTCCACTGAACAGAACAGGTATGCAGTGGCGGGTTCACTAAACAGAACAGGTATACAGTGGCGGGTTCACTAAACAGAACAGGTATACAGTGGCGGGTTCACAGAACAGGTATGCAGTGGCAGGTTCACTGAACACAACAGGTATGCAGTGGCGGGTTCACTGAACAGGTATACAGTGGCGGGTCCACTGAACAGAACAGGTATGCAGTGGCGGGTTCACTAAACAGAACAGGTATACAGTGGCGGGTTCACTAAACAGAACAGGTATACAGTGGCGGGTTCACAGAACAGGTATGCAGTGGCAGGTTCACTGAACACAACAGGTATGCAGTGGCGGGTTCACTGAACAGGTATACAGTGGCGGGTCCACTGAACAGAACAGGTATGCAGTGGCGGGTTCACTGAACAGGTATACAGTGGCGGGTCCACTGAACAAAACAGGTATGCAGTGGCGGGTTCACTGAACAGGTATGCAGTGGTGGGTTCACAGAACAGGTATGCAGTGGTGGGTTCACAGCACAGGTATGCAGTGGTGGGTTCACAGCACAGGTATGCAGTGGTGGGTTCAATGAACAGGTATACAGTGGCGGGTCCACTGAACAGAACAGGTATGCAGTGGCAGGTTCACTGAACAGGTATGCAGTGGTGGGTTCACAGCACAGGTATGCAGTGGTGGGTTCACAGAACAGGTATGCAGTGGTGGGTTCACAGCACAGGTATGCAGTGGTGGGTTCAATGAACAGGTATACAGTGGCGGGTCCACTGAACAGAACAGGTATGCAGTGGCAGGTTCACTGAACAGGTATGCAGTGGTGGGTTCACAGCACAGGTATGCAGTGGTGGGTTCACTGAACAGGTATGCAGTGGTGGGTTCACAGCACAGGTATGCAGTGGTGGGTTCACAGCACAGGTATGCAGTGGTGGGTTCACAACACAGGTATGCAGTGGTGGGTTCACAGCACAGGTATGCAGCCAGACAGGAACAAGTTAAGCCTAACTAATCTTTCCCTGAGAGACAGTCTGCAGCAGCTCGCCCTACTCTCACTAACGCAGGCAGCACGCGAGTGACCGTAATGGCCGCCGCTGCCTGCCTTATATAAGGGGGGGTGGGGCTCCAGGGGCTAGTGTAGCCTAATTGGCTACACTGGGCCTGCTGACTGTGATGTAGAGGGTCAAAGTTGACCCTCCATGTGCATTATGGGGCGAACTGAACTTCCGCAAAGGTTCGCCTGCGGGACGCGAACGCGAACCACTGAAGTTCGCATGGAACCGTTCGCAGGCGAACCGTTCGGCCCAACTCTAGTCATGGCCGCACAAACTGGGGCACAACCTAGTGCCCTTTAATAAATGGGCCTAATGGCTAGTCTGAAATAAGCTTCAGTGTATTTACCACATTATTAACCAGTTCGCATTCAGTCGTTTTTCGCTTCATGCATCCGAACAATGTTCACCTCCCATTCATTAGCCTATAACTTTATTACTACTTATCACAATGAACTGATCTATATCTTGTTTTTTCCGCCACCAATTAGGCTTTCTTTGGGGGGTACATTTTACTAAGAGCCACTTTACTGTAAATGCATTTTAAAAGGAAGAATAAGAAGAAAACGGAAACAAATCATTATTTCTCACTTTTCGGCAATTATAGTTTTAAAATAATACATGCCTCCATAATTAAAACCCACGTATTGTATATGCCCATTTGTCCCGTTTATTACACCATTTAAATTATGTCCCTATCACAATGTATGGCGACAATATTTTATTTGGAAATAAAAGTGCATTTTTTCCGTTTTGCATTCATCACTATTTACAAGCTTATAATAATAAAAAAAAAAAGAAATATTTCATCTTTACATAGATATTTAAAAAGTTTAGACCCTTAGGTAAATATTTGTGTTTTTTTTTTTTTTTTAATTGTAATGTTTTTTTTTTTTTTAATTAAACATTTTATGTGGGTATTTTTGGGAGGGTGGGATTGAAATTGTATTTTTTTTTTGTAAATATATGTGTATTTTTATTTTTATTTAACATTTAGATGTAGTTTACTTTTTGGCCACAAGATGGCAGCCAGGAGTTGTTTACAGTGACGTCACTCTAAGCGTACCACGTACGCTTAGAGCGACATAGGAAGCAGAAAAAGCGTAGCTTCCGAGAGAAGCTGTCGCTTTTTCTGCGGGGGAGAGGAATCAGTGGTCGGGCACCGTTGCCCGATTCACTGATTCACTGGCTAACAAACCGCCGGCCGGGAGCGCGCGTGCACGCGCACGATCGGCCGCGTGGACGCGCAGGAGCGCACATGGCTTCCTGGACGTGAGTTTCACGTCCAGGAATGTCAAATAGTTAATATTTACCGACTTGATTTTGAATGTCGGTGGACAGGGATTATTATTATCATTTAGTATTTATATAGCGCCAACATATTCCGCAGGGCTGTACAGAGTATATTATCTTGTCACTTAAAGTGGACCTGAACTCAGAACTACTCTTTGCTGTAAAAGATACACAACAGCATAATAACCTTTAAACAAAACACATGTCTTTGTTACAGCTCATACAAGTTCTAAAATAAATCTGCAACGTTTATACTTCCAGTTTCATGGAAGCAGACATATTGTTTACAGCCTGTGCTTTCAAATGGGCTTGTATGCTTATCTGCCATAAGCAGTCATGTGACACAGGGGAGTGATCAAATTACAGCTAGTGATTAGACACAAATGAGGGAGAATTACACAGGCTAAACTCTTTAAATACATACAGGGTGCATTTCTGTTATTTTTCTTTGTGTCCTGTGCAAGAGTTCAAGTCTTCTTTAACTGTCCCCAGCGGGCTCACAATCACATTCCTACCATGGTTATATGTCTATGTATGTATCATGTGTATGTATAGTAGTCTAGGGACATTTTTTTTAGGGGGAAGCCAATTAACTTATCTTTATGTTTTTGGGATGTGGGAGGAAATCGGAGTGCCCGGAGGAAACCTGCACACACACAGGGAGAACATACAAACTCTGTGCAGATAATGCCCTGGCTGGGGAGGACTCGCTCCCTTGTGTGACAGTTCAGGCCGAGTTCTGTACTGACCACGGCTGACATGTAAGTAAATGTAGATCCTTTTTCTGGTAATCAGGCTGATCGCCACTTCCCATCTGAGGCTTAATTCAATTGAATAGAATAATTTGCCACTTTAGCCTGGGAGGACACACTTGTCCATGCAGAAAAGCATCAGTTATCTGCCATGAGCTTTTCTGCAAGTTTTCCTGTGCATTTTATGTGAGTTTTCCTCATGTTTTCCATTATGCGTTTTTATCAATATTCATATAAAAAAAAAAATCATTTCCAAATAATTTCCCCCTATTTTTCCCAAATAATGTGTGGGCGGGTGCTATTGTAAGGCATAGGTGAGCGAGAATAGTGTTAGGTGCAGGTATAGCGGAGGTTAGTGTCAGGTGTAGGTAAGGGGGGAAGGATAGTGTAAGGTATAGGTATAAGGGAGGTTAGTGTTAGGTGTATGTAGTAGGGGTTAGTGTTAGGAATAGGTGGTGGGGGTCAGTGCTCAGTGTAGGTATGGGCGGAGGTGTTAGGTGCTTCCTTCCATTCACAAAACTCTGCATTCAGGTGACTGCAGGAGGTCTCCGGAGTCTCCCCCCTGCCATGGTGACACCCAGAGCGGATCGCTCCTGGCGCCAGCCTATTCGTACGCTACTGAGGAGCACGCTTGTCTGTCAGTTTTCCGGTTACATTTTTCTACATGTGTTTTCTGCACATATTTGCATATGCGAAAGCATGCACATTTTTTCATAGCAGCTAATGGAAATTATAGAGAAAACACACACAATGCTGTGCTGCTGTCATTTTTTCTGCATGCGCAAAGCGCATTAAAGGACAACTGAAGAGAGAGGTACCGTATTTTTCAGACTATAAGACGCACTTTTTGTCCCCCAAAAGTGGGGAGAAAAAGTGGGTGCGTCTTATAGTCCGGATGTGACTGCTTACCGATCTGGTGCTTGTTTCTTTTGCCGTGTAAATTAATGTAATGACGTCTGCGGTGGGGAGAAAGCAGCAGCAGCCCGATCCAAAGTCCTTCTGAGCGGCATAGCAGCAGCCTCTGTGTAACATGGCAGTACAGTATTTGTCCTGGCCGGGCCGCCCCCTCTCAGCGCATTAGCCTTGTGTCAGCGCGATTTAAACTTCTTGTGAGCGGTATAGCTGCAGCCGTAATGAAGATTGGCATTAAAGTACGCGTCCTGGCCGGCCCCTCTCCATTCAGTAGCCCTGTATCAGCGCATCCAAAGTGCTTGTAAGCGGTATAGCGGCAGCCGCGGTGATGTCCGGGGATGCTGCACGTGGTTGTGATCCTCATGTCAGCGCGATTCTAGCAGCGATGCACGGCTTCGGCCGCTATGGCAACAGTGTCCACACAGGCTTCCGTATTGCCTTGGTGCCCTCTCATGACGTCATGATAGGGCGCCAGTAAACAGGGCAATACGGAAGCCTGTGTGGACACTGTTGCCATAGCGGCCGAAGCCGTGCATCGCTGCTAGAATCGCGCTGACATGAGGATCACAACCACGTGCAGCATCCCCGGACATCACCGCGGCTGCCGCTATACCGCTTACAAGCACTTTGGATGCGCTGATACAGGGCTACTGAATGGAGAGGGGCCGGCCAGGACGCGTACTTTAATGCCAATCTTCATTACGGCTGCAGCTATACCGCTCACAAGAAGTTTAAATCGCGCTGACACAAGGTTAATGCGCTGAGAGGGGGCGGCCCGGCCAGGACAAATACTGTACTGCCATGTTACACAGCGGCTGCTGCTATGCCGCTCAGAAGGACTTTGGATCGGGCTGCTGCTGCTGTCTCCCCACTCCAGATGTCAGATTAATTTACAGCATGAATACCCACACCCCACGTGACTACTTTGTGAAGATGTCATCCAGGCTGGTGAGATGTGAAAGGTCATTGTAGTGGTTAGTGTAGTTGGGGAGGGGGGTGTAGGGGTTTGTGTAGTATAGTGCTGAGGTGGGAGGAGGGGAGGGTATCAGGGGTAAGTGAATTGTGATGTAATATAGTATAGTTGGTGGGGGCAGCAGGGGTTAGTGTAGCTGGGAAGTGTAACTTAGAAAGGTACATCTTGTGGAGAAAGGTCTATAATACACTCTTGGACCATGGATGCACATAGGTTTAGTAATTTTTTTTCCTGGTTTTTGCTCTCTAAACCTAGGTGCGTCTTATAGTCCGGAGCGTCTTATAGTCCGAAAAATACGGTATATGGAGGCTGCCATGTTTATTTCCTTTTAAGCAATAACAGTTGCCTGGCAGCCCTGCTGATCTATTTCTCTGCATTAGTATCTGAATAACACCAGAAACAAGCATGCAGCTAGTCTTGTCAGATCTGACTTTAAGGCTACTTGCACACCAAGACGTTGCGTTAGGTGCCACGTTAAGGTCGCATAACGTGCACCTAACACAACGTATGGTGCTGCAAGATAGGACGGTAGAGTGAGCCGCGTTAGACAGCTCTATCCCTATAAGGTCTCCCAGAGTGGCGCTGATTGGCCGGCGGGACCACGTGATGCGGAGCGAGACACTCCGCATCACGTGGTCCCGCCGGCCAATCAGCTGCCGCCAGTGCAGTGAATATTAAGTAGCCATGTGCGCGGCTACTGTAGCTGGCTCTCCCCGCCTCCTCTCTGCCCCCCACTGAGCATGTGCAAACAGTCTAACGCGGCTATAGCCGCTCTAACGTTGTAGCATGCTGCACTTTCGGGAGAACGTGCAGCGTTACATGTAACGCAACGTGGGGTGTGTGAACAGCCCACTTGTGTTACATTGCTGTGCGTTGGGGGAGCGTTACAGGCGCACTAACGTGCGCCTGTAATGTCCCTGTGTGTAAGCAGCCTAAAGTCAGAAACACCTGATCTGCTGCATGCTTGTTCAGGGGCTATGGCTAATAGTATTAGAGGCAGAGGATCAGCAGGGCTGCCAGGCAACTGGTATTGCTTAAAAGGAAATAAACATGGCAACCTCCATATACTTCTCTCTTCAGTTGTCCTTTAAGTGAGAACTAGTCCATTAACCTGCTGAGCGGTCTGGACGAGCTCAGCTCGTCCAACACCGCCAGAGGCTGCCGCTCAGGCCCTGCTGGGCCGATTTCCACCAAATAAAAAGCAGCACACGCAGCCGGCACTTTGCCAGCCGCGTGTGCTGCCTGATCGCCGCTGCAGCGCGGCGATCCGCCGCGTGCAGCGGCGATCCGCCGCGTGCAGCGGCGAAAGAGGGTCCCCACAGCCGCCCGAGCCCAGCGTAGCCGGAACAAACAGTTCCGGCCAGCGCTAAGGGCTGGATCGGAGGCGGCTGACGTCAGGACGTCGGCTGACGTCCATGACGTCACTCCGCTCGTCGCCATGGCGACGAGGGAAGCGAAACACGGAGGGCCGCTCATTGCGGCCTTACGTGTTATTCCTTGCCGCCGGAGGCGATCGGAAGATCGCCTCCGGAGCGCCCTCTAGTGGGCTTTCATGCAGCCAACTTTCAGTTGGCTGCATGAAATAGTTTTTTTTTTATTTAAAAAAAACCCTCCCGCAGCCACCCTGGCGATTTAATCAGAACGCCAGGGTGGTTAATTAACATTGGTTCTTTGTTTTGCTGTGGAGAAAACATGCAAAAAACAAGTTTGCTCCTTGCCTTAACCATCCATGTGAATTCACTTAACATTCTTACCTTATAATGCCAGTGTTCTGAGTTCATTTTCTGTCAGACACATTTTTAGCATACAGATTGATTTTTCTTCACTAGTTAGAATTTTTTTTTTTTTTTGCCTGAGAACGAGAAGGGGAAACACCAAAATGGTAAAAGAAATAAAAATAAAAGACAAAGGAACCCCTGATTTCAAATCTAAAATAAAACACATTAGGTGGAGTTTCACTTTAATATGTTGGAGCTGTAAAATATAGCCAATAGTAAATGAAATCCTACTCAGTGGCAGAAGTCATGGTAAACGGCCATCCCATGTAGTTACTCTGTAGTTACTAGTCAGATGCCTCTTGCCCATGTTTCATAAATAACATTATTTGTCAAGGGGGCTTATTTTAGCTAAGGTATTTGCTGCTGCTGAATAAACCTTAGAGTCTTTGTCCAAGTCTGACTTTTATAATTGCATTTCATAGAAAGTATAAAAATCATATGCAATACGCTATAAAATCACGGTATATTGCAAAATTCTTTCATTTTCGAAAGATTAATATCCAAAGTTCAGGCTGCAAACACCAAACCGACCTGGTGATTTAATTTTTTTTATAGTTAAAACCTGATTATGAGATTACAGCCTAGTACACTCCTTCAATTTTGATTGGCCAATTTTACCACCTCCATATAGTATGAGGGTTAACAGATTACTATGAGCAGATTGTGTAGGTAAGCTCTCATTTTAAACGGAGCTGCTAAAATTGGTCGGTGATTGGCTAATCAAATTTGAAGGTGAGTACTAGGCTTAAGGCTGACCATACAAGGGGGCTTCACACCTGTTTGGACTTAATGTGAACCAAGCACCATTTTTCGCACCCGGGGCATCTCAATGGCACATTAAAGATGCATGCCAACAATATGTCTCATTATTTAAAACAAAACTTCCATTTTACCTTTCCTTTTTACATTTAAAAGTTAGCAGAGAATTTATTAGCCTACTTGATCGCAGAGGTTTCAGGCAGCTAAGGACTAATGTAATTGTTTATTGCACACATTAGCAAGGAGTAAACAATACCTTTCATCAACAGAAGGGCTGCTTCAAAGCGTTTATCCAGAGGGAAGGTGGGAAGATAGCATCTGTGACTTCTGTCAGTAAGGACAGCTAGACGGAGGGGGGGGGGGGGGGAGGGGGGCATGGCAGCTCCTATAGCTATGAGAAACCAGGAGATATTCAAGGGTGAAAAGGGTGCTTAGTTCCGTCTAAAATAAATTCTATTTTCTGTTAAAATGGCCATGAATGTAGCAGGTTGGTGCTACACACAGCTATTTGTAACTTAAAGCAAACCTGTGACTTTTAAAAACACAAAGTGCTCCGATCTTTCATGAGACCACCGCTGAATGAGTGCAGCTGCAGTGTGCACTAAGGGCCCGCAGCTGTGCAGTAGCCTATAGCTGCTCGTGCAAGGAGGAAAAAGCCATGCACAAGGGTGCCTTGCACAGGTGTGGGCGGCCTTGTGCACTGTGGCCGCTGTCGTACATGGATGGAAGCGTGGCTGTGTGAACCTACTCAACAAGCCCTTGTCAAATAGGCGCTGGAGCGCTGAGCTCGAGGGGGATGGGGGGGGGGGGGGTTACAGTGTCTGGATTATCCACAGGCTTTCCTTTACTGAGGGAAGTTTCTAATTTTCTCTCCTAATTTGCCTTCGGGTTAACATTAATGTTACTAAAAAATATTTTGATTTTACATTGCAACTATCAAATATAATCCAGAAGTTGGCAGTAGAGTCAGATTGCACATTTAATAATGGCAACAGTACTCAATTTGGTGTACAGACTATCAAACCTTGCATCTTGCTACGTAAATTATTATTATTATTAGTATTATTATTTACTTTACAAAGCAAGAGACACTGGTACTCCTTTGCAACACTTGTTCTAATCCATTGGCTGAAAACAAACAAAGTAATTTCCTCTCTGATAGAAACTCTGTAGAAATATTTAGGTTTTTTAGCCAAAACAAGATATGTCTCCCGTAACAGTGCTTGCTTTTAAACTCTGGACTAGGTAGAACTGTGTTTTTCTCTACACAATTGGAATATCCACTTACATTTTGGAACCCTCAAATTAGTAAACCCCTGGCTTATTTGGGGCTGATGTACATACGCTTTTTACGTCAATCTGTCTTTGGCCCCATTCACTCTCAGAACCACAAAACGTGATCGCAATCACGATTTTGCATTGAGATTTTTGGTGATTTCGCTTCAATTGCATTTTGCTATTTTCACTCCAGTGAATGAGAATTGTAACACAATCACTGGGAGAACGCTGCATGCAGCGCGATTGCGATTGGCGGAATGGCAATCACCGTAGTGTGAGTAATCCCATAGGACTACTTGTGCAGCAGCGCTTTGCTGATCAGTAAAGTGCAAAACACCAGCTAAAAGTGTGAGTGAGAACAGGGCCTTAAGGGGCACTATGATGAAAAATTTTAAAATTTAAAATATGTGCAAACATATACAAATAAGAAGTACATTTTTTCCTGAGGAAAATGAACCATAAATTAATTTTCTCCTATGGACTAGTCCAAAACCTGTCGCTTTTGTCAGATTTCTACTGCCTACTGTAAGTGACAGCAACATAGGAGAAAAGTAATTTATGGCTCATTTTACTCTGGAAAAAAACTTCTTATTTGTCTATGTTTGCACATATTTTACATTTTACAATTTTTCGCCATAGTGCCCCTTTAAGATTAATTTCTGGTGATCAGTTTGCTATCAGTTTAAAATTTGTCATTAGGTACAATAGCTGGGATCTCTGACTGCTGTGATACTGAATGCCAACTGATGTCACTAGCCTGTATGCCAACTGATGTCACTAGCCTGTATGCCAACTGATGTCACTAGCCTGTATGCACAAATCCTTATATATAAACTATAGGAGGACAGTGGGAAGAACTAACCTGGTAGTTTAATTTCCATGAACACACAACCTCCAGAAATGATCCCTTCAGTATTTTGGTATTTTGTAACAGAATCACTATCAAATTAGGCACAGTAGTGCCACAGGTGTCTACTATTAGCACGGTTGCATATAAATCACAATAAAGTAGGTTATCATAAAAAGTATAATAATGTAAAATTATATCTATGCTTACCAAGAGACTTCTACCAGAATGACAGAGCAGTTGGGCTTTGCTGTGCAGATAGAGCAGATAGAGCAGCTAGTCAGGAGTAAGGTGGCTGTACAGGAGTCCTTCATACTGTAGTGTGAGAGGTAGAGCAACAGCAAAGGTCACACTGCTGGAAGCATACATACATTTATGGCTTACACGCCGTATGCCTTACCTGCATGAACAAGTCATGTGATGCATGTCGCTATTAAAGCAATTTGCTTCAGTCATTACAAGCAGTTTCTCTTGCTAGTTAAGAAATCTTCGTAAGTATATCCTCAGGCTTTCTGGGTTTCTTCTCAGCAATTTAACAATAATTAACATTGGTTTAATATACTTAACTGGCCAATTAGACCTATTCCATTAAAAGCATGGACATGGGACATTAGAATGGCAATAAGGGGACAAATGTGTGGTAATCACAGTTCCTTGTAATTAAAATTGTGCTCAACAATGAAATTTAGCCAGGATATTTGAATTACTTGTTAATTTGGTTCTCAGTTGGAAGAAATCTGACTGACCACAAGGATATGGAGTATATTATTGATGGTAAGGTCACCGTAACCTTTGGTGCAGACATCAGCCAAAACTTGTTTTGCTTTAATTTAGACATTTAATCAGGGTCACCTCTAAGTGTTTTAGCCACATTTAGGTTTGTGTAACAGGTAGAGGTGATGGCCTTAAACTACATTTTAATACTGTATTGACTATAAATGGAGGAAATACAGTAAATTGTCTGTAAAGTGTCATTTCTAAGAAATGCAAGCACCTACTAATGTATTTCTAAACACATTCTAAATGTTTATTTAAACATCCATTCTTCAACAGGTATCACATTCTGTGTCACACTCACTTTAGAATTGGGGAGTACAGAATATTCACTGACTAGCAACTGCTGTATAACTCTGTTAGCAAGAGGTTATTGCATGCAAAAAAAATATCCCACATCATCATCCTTATTTTTCCTGATGGTTTTCCCCAGAAATCCAATGGGTGTATAGGTGTCCGCTGCCAACGCCTGCCTCCAGTTCAGAGATGCACCAGGAGGGATCACTTCATTCAATGCCTTTTTGTTCCTGCAGGAACTTCAGAGCAAATTCCCATAATACGGTGCTGCTCATGGGTCCTCTCCATAGCACAGAACACATGACTTGGCCAAGAGCTGAGCAGGGTGTCTCTATCACATTTGTCATTGACGTGTCCGGCTGTAGCTCAAAATAAATCTCTTACAACAGTTTAAAGTATGTACCTGGCTTAACTCTGCGCTAGGTAATGTGTGCCGGAGACAGGAGATATTGCCCTTTCTTTCTACAGGCCTCCTGTTGACTTCATGTACTACAAGCAGTTGTTTCAAAGAGCCCTTTCCCTGGTACTCAGGCTGCTTTCACAGTGGGACGTTACAGGCTATTGTTAGAGCAGCCTGCAACGCAGCCCAACTCACAGCAATGAAAACTCAATCGCTGTTCACAGTGCCCACGTTGCGGTACAGGGAAATACTTCACGTTATATGAAAGTGCACCATGCTGTGCGTTCTACGCGGTTTTAGCCGCGTTAGACTGCTTGCACATGCGCAGTAATTAGCCACATGGCTAATTAATATTCACTGCACTGCTGACGTGCAGTGTTTTCTTCCTGGAGCGGCCGCTTTGTGCGCTGATTGGCTGGCGGGACCACGTGATGCGGAGTGTTCTGATCACGTGGTCTCCGCAGTCTATACTGCGCACCAAGAGCTGCATAACGCGGCTCACTCTGGCGTCCTCCTTCAACACCACCAGGTGTTGCATTAGGGCGCGTTATGGGACCTTAACGTCCCCTAAAACGCAACGTCCCGATGTGAAAGAGCCCTAAAGCTTGGTACACACTATGCAATTTTTACTTCAGATTCTCCCTGTTCATTTGTTTAGATTGATACTCAGAGCTTACATTGTTCGACTAGAGAAGAAAGCTAGCGTACACGTGTATGCAATTTTTCCAAATTCCATTCAAATTTCTGATCATTTTTCCAATTGGATATCGATCGAAAATGTATAGCAGAGCCGAATCATCTACAAGGCAATTCGAGGCAGTTGCCTAGGGCCTGGAGAAAGTCTATGGGCCTAGTGGATGCTAGCTCACACCAAATCTTACTAAAAAAGCCAGGTAATCATCAGCAGTGGGCAAAAACTGCCATCTTGCCTAGGGCTCCATTTCATCTTAACCCTTTTCTGATGGCTAGCCAGTATTTTGATTGATAAGGCTAAGATTTTAATCTATATTTTCTAAATTGTCTGATCTGCTCCTGAAAAGTGATTGATTTTGAGCTGAAATCAGTTGCTGGTAATTAGTAGGATGAACAATTTTTTTGCCCGATCCAATCTTTTTATAAATCGGGAATAGAATCAGAAGTAAAAATTGCATGGAGTGTACCCACCATAAAGGCCTGCCAGATACAGCCAGCAAATAAGATAATGACTGCTGTAGCCACATTTATTGCATTAAAGAAGGCTTCTACTGCAAGTAATGAATATATTTCTGTTTTTACACCAAATGGAGCAATGTCCATTTGCAGTGTCAGTTTGTTGGGATGTTTCATTTTCATACTAATAATTTTAAATACTAGATTTGCACGTATCATAGCAAACTGTTTAAAGTAAACTTGAGACAAATGGGGGGAAAGGATTTTTACTTACCTGAGGCTTCCTCCAGCCCCTTGTAGTCCATCAGCTCCCTCGGGGTCCATCCGGTCCCCTCCGTTGTGCCAGTGTGAAGTCCGCGATCCAGCTGGGTTGTAGTCCACTGCTCATGTGCTGTTCCAGGCTGCGTGCCTCCTCCATTGCTATGCACGAGCGCAGTTACAGTCTTAACTAACTGCGTATTCCTGGAAGGGAGCGCAAGCAGGTGGTGCATGCGGTAGGTAGGGACCGCACAGTCACAGTAGCTTATCCGAACCAGACTTTACAGGGCTGATATTGAGGCAAACAAGGGGACTGGGGGGACGGAGAGTGAGCAGATGGATTACAAGATGCTGTAAGAAGCCCCAGGTAAGTAAAACACTTTTTATCCATTCATCTCAGGTACACTAAGTTTACAAAACTCAGCACTCAGTGTAAAATGGAGAAGTACATTCATTTATTATGATCATCTGTATAAACTTAAAGGATACCCAAGGTGACATGTGACATGATGAGATAGAGATTTACAGTGCAAAGCACACAAATAACTATGCTGTGTTCCTTTTTTTCTTTCTCTTCCTGAAAGAGTTAAATATCAGGTATGTAAGTGGCTGACTCAGACAGGAAGTGACTACAGTGTGACCCTCACTGATAAGAAATTCCAACTATAAAACACTTTCCTAGCAGAAAATGGCTTCTGAGAGCAGGAAAGAGATAAAAGGGGTCAATAGTTCATAGATTTTAGCTCTGGTATATTTCAATGTATGTGTCATTGAGCAAAAACAATTAAACAGTTAAAACTTAAAAAGTAGATTTAAACATAAAATAAAACTGTGGAATATCTTAAAAAGTCATTTTTAGGAGAAGGAAGATAGACACAATTGTTTATTTCATTTGTTTATTTTCACCTCGTGTGTCCTTTAAGTAAGCCTCTTCAATAGTAGCATATTGTGTACCACTCACCTGATATGAATAATCATGCACAGTATAAACTAAAGGCAAAGGGTAACTTGTGGCCCCCAAGAGTTGAAGTTCTTCTGATTTATTCCAAATACAGATAGTGCAATTTTACTCGAAACAATGGCCATATATGTGATAATGTCCCCTGGCGTGGCACATAGTTTACTTCATTAGAGGTATGAACAGGGGCTCTGATGTGACACAGCTGCCTAGGATGAAGTAGACTATGATACGCAGCAGTTTACTCCTGGCTGTGTCACATAGCCGTTTACTTCACTCTAGTTCATTGATTAAGATTTTTATCCAATTTCAAACAATATGAATTTATACTTTTCACACCTTGCTATAATACTTTATTGCTCTGAGCATATTTACACATTTACCTGGTAGTTGTACATTGTCTAGATTTTACAGAAAAAAGAAGGCCATGTCTGGAATTATGAAACTTTAACAAGATGTAATAATGTAACAATGAGACAAGAATGTTGGTACACTGGTTAACAATGTGTATTGTGAAATGATTCCTTTAGCTTTATGCCTTTTAAGTCTTGTCATCTTTTTACAGTATAAGCCTTTTGAAAGACTAGCTACTGAACATGTAAAACTGTGGTCAATTTTCCAAGCATTTTTTAATCATTTTACTGAAAATGGCCTGCTAATAGACCTGTCTGTACAGAAAATCACAACACATGTCTTGTAATCCCAGGACCAAGACTGTTATTATATTTGGAGAGCCATCCCATTAATATTTAGCCATATTACTGTATAAACACTTTCCTGCATCAGATGGCTTTACCCCCAATCCATAGCTATGGCTAAAATCAGTGACATGCTTGTTAATCTGAATGTCAGGAATTCTATATGTCTTTATTTTCCACCAGCAATAGTTACATTCAGACAGAGGGGGCTTTTAAAAGATGATGGTTTTAAGAATATGAAGAGATGATATATGCTGTAGATCAGGGGTCTAGTCCTGGAAAAAGAAGTGAGTGGACTCACCCTAAAAACCTCTGCGCCGCGCGTAGCGCGCCCAAAAATGGGCGTGGTTAAGCATAGTGTGGGCCTGGTCATGGGTGGGGCCAAATATACATGGCCTTAGCAGTGGTATAAAAGGTCTGCCAGGGAAAGTTTGAGCTCTGCCGTAGTGTATCCCCAAAAAGTAGATGTAATCTGACAGCATTTCACCAAAAATACACATAATCTGGCAGAGGTTCCTCCAAAATACAGATAATATAGCAGCGGTTCCCCCAAAATAGACAATCTGGCAGCAGCAGTTCCCCCAACATACACATAATCTGGAAGCAGTTCCCCTAAATACGTGAAACCTGGTAGTGGATCACCCAAAATACACGTAACACCCAAAATACATGTAATCTGGCAGCAGTGGTCCCCCAACATACACAATCTGGCAGCGGTTCCCCAAAATACAGGTAATCTGGCATCAGCGGTTCCCAAAAATACAGATCTGACATCAGTTCTCCCAAAATAGGTACCCCCAGTATAGCTATCCAGGTCTTTAAGTGTCCCCAGTATAAGTAGCCATGTGTATAGTTGTCCCCAGAATAGGTGGCCAGATGTAGAGATGTCACCAGAATAGGTAGCCAGGTGTATAGATGTCCTTAGAATAGGTGGTCAGGTGTATAGATATTCCCAGAATAGGTGGCCAAGTGTATAGATGTCCCCAGAATAGGTAGCCAGGTCTATAGGTGTCCCCAGTATAGCCAGGTGTCCCCAGTATATGTAACCAGGTGTTCAGGTGTCCCCAGTATAGCCAGGTATATAGGTGTCCCCAGTATATGTAGCCAGGTGTATAGGTGTCCCCAGTATAGCCAGGTGTATAGGTGTCCGCAGTATATGTAGCCAGGTGTATATGTCCCCAGTATATGTAGCCAGGTGTATAGGTGTCCCCAGTATATGTAGCCAGGTGTATAGTGCCCCCAGTATATGTAGCCAGGTGTATAGGTGTCCCCAGTATATGTAGCCAGGTGTATAGGTGTCCCCAGTATATGTAGCCAGGTGTATAGTGTCCCCACTATATGTAGCCAGGTGTATATGTCCCCAGTATATGTAGCCAGGTTTATAGTGGCCCCAGTATATGTAGCCAGGTGTATAGGTGTCCCCAGTATATGTATCCAGGTGTATAGTGTCCCCACTATATGTAGCCAGGTGTATATGTCCCCAGTATATGTAGCCAGGCGTATATGTCCCCAGTATATGTAGCCAGGTGTATAGGTCTCCCCAGTATATTTAGCTAGGTGTCCCCCCAGCTGGAGGGGAGCAGTGCAGCAGAGAGGAGCATTGGGCAGAGCAGTGGGGAAGGGCGGACGTTTCCCCCCCTTCCCTCACCTTGGGGCTCCTCTCCCTGGCTCTCCCCTCCATAAAGGTTGCAGCGGTGGCTGGCGGCGGTGACTGGCAGCGGCATCAGTGGGCGGGACTTTCCTCCTCCAAGTGGACGCTGTGCGTGCAGCTAGTCTGGTCTAGTGAAGACCAGAGCAGCGGCACGCACAGCGTCCACTCGCCGAAACACTGGAGGAGGTATGTCCCACCCACTGATGCCGCTGCCAGTCACCGCTGCCAGCCACCGCTGCAATCTTTATGGAAGGGAGAGCCAGGGAGAGGAGCCCCAAGGTGAGGGAAGGGGGGGAAACGTCCACCCTTCCCCGCTGCTCTGCCCAATGCTCCTCTCTGCTGCGCTGCTCCCCTCCAGGGTGCTAGGGGGGACGGCGTCCACTCTCCAAAAAAAGTGAGTGGACGTCGTCGTCCCGCGTTCACGCAGGACTCGACCCCTGCTGTACATACACTTTCAATGATGGACATCCAGAACAAACATGCTTGATTGTTTTTGGTTGCCTTTTATTGTACGAAGGCTATGTTTTACTAAATGCTGAGTTGGTATTTTGCTCTATGGAGAGGCGAGGGAAGGACAATCTTCCCTCGCCTCTCCAACTCAGGAGTAGAAAACAAACTGCTTGTTCTTCTTTACACTAAATATGACATTGGCTATATGTTTGGCGTCATTGTGCAGAAAAACAACAACTGCTTGCTCTTCTTTACACTGAAGATGGCATTGGCAATATGTTTGGAGTCATTGTGCTCCTGCAAAATAAATATGGAGCCATTTAGATGCCTCCCTAATGGTATTGCATGATGGATAAAGTATCTACTGTATCTCTCAGCATTGAAGACACCAGTAATCCTGACCAAATCCCTGACTCCATTTGCCTGGTTGTAATCATTTCTTACACTATCCAAATGCAAAAAAACTGGAGTTACACTAAATAGGAAAACAACCTGGTAACACAGTAGGGGTGAGTTTTATATGAGCTGTTCAGATGGAAATTTTCACTTGAAGTCTTCTGTCCACATTGCTCATAGTCAACAACAGTCCTATACTTGCAAGGAACCTTCAGTATGCTTCACTGTTGCTTGGTGTATAGACACTCATTATTATACTGCTTTCCAAGCTTTTAGCGTGCAAACTGCATTCTGCTCCAGCCAGAAATTTCAAATAAGTCATTACTCAAGGGCACTTGCTGCCATTTCCATCAAGTTCAACCATAAAAAACGGCTGCTTTGGCCATGTATATCTATTTTGGTTGTCCTTGTGTTTATTTGGGAGAGGTATAAGTATATTGCTGATGGGATTGTTGTTAATTCTGAGCTTTAAGCAAATACCATCATCATGTACTTTGGAATGCTGGAACTCAGGCCCTAAATTATCATTACCAAATAGCATAAACTTGCAGTTAGCATAAATGAAAAGGTCATATAACAGAACATTTGTAGACAAAGGAAATCTTAAAGAAGTGTTGTGTTATATCATACAGGTAGTTTCCATATTTGAATGTAAATAAATTATTCTTGTATGGCCCATGCATTAACAAGGTTCCACTACATAGCATTTAACTATGTCTGGTCCATGATCTGTCCATGGTTAATGTAGTAAAGACTGTGGGTGTTTTGTAGCTTGAACCTATCGAGCAAGTAAATGGCTCATTAACTTACAGAAAATGTAGTAAAGTGTGCGTGGCATAATTAGGTATGAGGGACGTGTGACCAAACTCTTTAATTAGATTATGGAGTGCATTTACATGAAGTGAATCCATACTCATTTCAGAAGAGTGGCAATTCTTTCAAAGCTACATGGAAATGTTATGTATTCGTAATATAGAATGTTGTTCAATGTACCCCATGTGTTCACATTTACAAATTGAAAGTACTTTCTGTTTGGTCTAGTGTAAAATGATCATCATCTTCATAGTGTTCATTGTTTGTACTTATGTCCCATTTACCCGCTGTAGCCTGAGTTCTGAGTATAGATTGCTACATACACACATTGTAGCTGTTTGCTACAACACACATGCTAGACGGAAGCAGGAAATTTGGGCGCATGAGGCAGGTGGACAAAAAGGGCGCCGCCATTCACTCCCATAATAAATATCGTTTAATAGGCGCCCAACAGGAAAAAAGGGTGCCGGAGAAAAATAACGTTTTAAAAGCGGCGCCCGGAGACTTTTAATGTTTTATAACTGCTTCTCATGATTACCCATTATTTAATGATTTATAATTTTTTAAATATTATTTTTAAACGAAAAACAGTACAATATTTTTTTAAAACATTACTTTTAAACGAAAAACCGTACAAATTTTTTTTTAAACATTTTTAAACGAAAAACCGCACCATATTTTTTTTAAAACGTTATCAATGCTTATCACAGGGGGTCTTAGGTTTAGGCATCACAAGGAGGGTCTTAGGTTTAGGCACCACCAGGGGGGTCTTAGGTTTAGGCACCAACAGGGGGGTCTTAGGTTTAGGCACCAACAGGGGGGTCTTAGGTTTAGGCACCAACAGGGGGGTCTTAGGTTTAGGCACCAACAGGGGGGTCTTAGGTTTAGGCACCAACAGGGGAGTCTTAGGTTTAGGCACCAACAGGGGGGTCTTAGGTTTAGGCACCAACAGGGGGTCTTAGGTTTAGGCACCAACAGGGGAGTCTTAGGTTTAGGCACCAACAGGGGGGTCTTAGGTTTAGGCACCAACAGGGGGGTCTTAGGTTTAGGCACCAACAGGGGGGTCTTAGGTTTAGGCACCAACAGGGGGGGTCTTAGGTTTAGGCACCAACAGGGAGGTCTAGGGGTTAGGGATAGGTACAGGGAGGGTTCTGTGTGAGAGTAGGGTTAGGTATAGCTTTAGTAAAATTCTTATTAATGTTTTATAAAACGTTATTATAAATTTCACTTTTTAAACAGGGAAGATTAACGTTTTTAAAATTGCCGATTTCATACACATTATTTAATGATTTATAACTTAATAAAACATTATTTTTAAACGAAATATAGCACAAATTTTTTTTAAACGGTATTCATGATTATCGTTTAAAACCCTGCGCCCTTTTTTCCCGGCGCCCTTTCTTAACGTACGCATGCTAGACATGGAGAGACAACTCTTATGTACAAACACTGGCTATGCATTACAACCTCTGTTTACTGTAGAGCTGAAGTGGAATTCCAGCACAAATATTTTTCATTGTTATTTATCTTTGTCCGTATCATTGTTGAGGATTTTCACCTCAGTGCCCCTCCCACACTTTATTTCTCTGCATATTTGATTGCAACACAGGCTTGGAAGCAGCAGTGGGGTCAAAGGAACCACCTGATACCAGCAGATGTCTTTTTGTCTTGCCTTGAGACCCTACAAGTGTTATGGAATCTCTCCAGTACCGACACAGATAGCTAAGCAAACTTTACCTGGTTTAGTCATTTCTTACATCATCCAAATGTAAAAAAAATCTGGAGTTACACTAAATAGGGATACTACCTCATTTTTAAATTAGGTGTTCAATTGGAAATTTTCACTTGAAGTCTCCTGTCCGCATTGTTCATAATCAACAACACCACTATCGTGTTTTTAGGTGTATGATGTCACCTACTCCTCAGCACTGCACAAGTGCACCTTACCAGCTGAGAAACCTCAATCTTCATAAGTCAATTTAGAGGTCACTTTAAAACACACGGTGCTTGATTCACTAAGCGGTGCAAACTGTTTAGCACGGGTGTGCTAAACAGTTAGCACGTGAAGTGCCGTTCGCGGACTTTTGCGCGCACAAAGTGCTGCAATTCGCGTGATCGCGGACTTTTGCACGCGCAATTTGCCGCGATTCACGCTGTGAATTGTTGCTGTGAGTAGTATTTCAGTTAAAGAATACCTTAATACTGATAAAAATGCCTCTAACGTTAATCTGAACTTGCTGTATCTGTTGCTTTGCCCAACATCACTGTGCTGTCAAAACTGCTAGGGGATGGAGGTCAGACTGTCAAGTTCTTAGAAGAATGTACTCTGAAGCTTAGGAGGAGGTCTGTGCTGTGAAAAATCAATGGCTATTGGGCTCCTGTCCTGGTATTTTAAAGGTCATCAATAACTCTTGACTAAACTTTAAGGTGGTGTTGGAGTATAAAACAAGAGAAATGCCCGCAGCATACCGTAGGAAGATAAGATCCAGATGTCTTTATTGGTATATCCAAAAGACAGGCTGGTAGTTGACACATTTCCAACACACAGGTCCTCAGCCATCACTCCTAGGAGCTCTGTCTGAAACCTGTCAGCATCCAGCCTGTTTTTGGATGTACCAATAAAGCATTCTGGATTTTATCTTCATACAGTGTGCTGCAAGCATTTTTCTTGTTTTGTACTGCTGCCTCGTGGAGAGATTGCCCGGCACCACTAGTATGTGAAGAGAGAATGTAGCGGTTTGCCTTTCTAGTTTATCGGCATTAGAGTATCCTTGCTGTTACACCATAGTGGTGGCCACCACTCATATTTTTAGAACTTTGTGCATGTTGTACATGTGCCATGATTTAATCGTAAGTATTGAGAGTAAGAACAGTATTATGTAATGGGAGAGGGTATCATGTATGCCGAGTGGGGAGGGATTGGGGCTGGTATTGCATGTCAGATTGGGATCTTTCATGGCATCTGTACTCTAGTATGGGAAGAGGAGACATAGCAGAAATATAGATTGTATATTAGGTATGTGTTTTTTTTTACTTTAAATTTCCCTTTATTTACCTGCAAATACTTTACTTACTGGCCATGAAAAGTAAGTAAGCAGTATAAGTACAGGTACTCTTCAAATGTTATTTACTAAACAGCTCATTGACTGAGAAAACAAGCTCAGTGAAGGACCTGAAAAGGACTTGGAGAGTGCAGTTGTCACATGTTTGTTTCGCCGCACATAAAGCTGATATTAACAGTATCACTAAAATGTACTTACAGTACCTACATCAGGATTGTGATGCTGTCTTCACTTCATAATTCTGCTTTTGTCCAAATTCCTTCTCCTAACCCAACCGACTGTAGTTTTGTGTTCCTGACACATAACCTTAAAGAGGAACTCCAGTGAAAATAATTTAATAAAAAAAAGTGCTTCATTTTTACAATAATTATGTATAAATGATTTAGTCAGTGTTTGCTCATTGTAAAATCTTTCCTCTCCCAGATTCACATTCTGACATGTATTACATGGTGACATTGTTACTGTGGGCAAGTTATGTAGCTGTTTCTAGCTGCTCTGGCTGTTACAGACAGCTTTAAACAGCCTTTTCCTGTCTGTGAACATTGTTACATTGTGGCAGTTTGCCCAGAGTACCGCGGTATTCAGAGCCTCTTGTGGGAGGGGTTTTGAGCACAAAATTAGTCACACAGCGCCCCCTGATGGTCTGTTTGTGAAAATCATTGTATTTCTCATGTAAAAGGGGGTATCAGCTACTGATTGGGATAAAGTTCAATTCTTGGTTGGAGTTTCTCTTTAACCTCCCTGCCTAACATAATGACTTCCTTAACACCTATCAATAACCTCCCCATCCACTTCCTTATACGTAAAAATGACTTTAATTTCTAACACTAACCTTTACTAACATAATTCCCACCTTAACTCCTAGTCCTAACCTAACCATAAGAATTAAATACTAACCTCTCTAAGCCACATCCAGTGACGTAGCTAAGGAGATATGGGCCCCCAGTGCAAGTTTATAATTGGGCCCCCCAAGCACTATATACATGACATTTGATACGGCGCACCAAAATCTGCCAAGAACAATCAAAGCGTCAGAGGTGCAAGAAGGGGACGGGGAACAGTTTGTTAGTGATCTCTACTATTCAAAGCATCTATAGAATTCATTATTATCAGCACAGGGCCAATAAAGAGCTAATACTGCAGTTTAGGGAGGGCCCCTCTGGCCCAAGGGCCCTGATGCAGTCACAACCTCTGCACCCACTATTGCTACGCCACTGGCCATATGACTAACACCCCCTCCTTTCCCCAGCGACAATGCTAACTGCTAATTCCTAGTGAAAAACTGAAACCATTACCCACCTTCCAGCATCTTCCATTCCCATGCCTGTGGCCAGTATATCATGGTCAAATGAACCTCCTACTATCAATAATCTATCTTAACATTTTGGCTATACAATAATTGAAACATCACTCCCAAATGAATCTCCTTCTGCCAATAATCTAGCACAGCTTTTAAACTATTCAATAGCCATAAAATCTGCACTAACAGTAAAGCAGTGTTTTGCATGTACAGAATGGCTGCTTGACACCTCACTAATTTGGTGCCATGTAAAAGTAAACTCATCGGATAAAGGCTTGTAATTAGGAGTTAATACAATAGCTGAACAATCTTGCACCAATCATCTAATTATGCAATTACGCTATTTCACTCCTATTCAGAGCCGGATTAAGGCTAAATGGGGCCCTAAGCAAAGTAACTGATTTGGGCCCCACCATCATGTCGTAATAGAATCAGAAGATGCAGCTGCACAGCAACATGCCGCACACACCGGGGCAGCCGAGCTACTGGTTGCTATGGGCAACAGCCCGCTTTCCTCTGTGGGTGCACAATGCAGGGAATAGCAGCAGCAAAATTCAGAGTGAGAGATAAATGGCTTGGACATTTGCACTCAAGGGCTTGGGCTCCCCTCTGAAGAGGGCACCAGATATCACAGCAGCAGCACTTTCGACCCTGCATCTCCAGCCAGGCAATAGCAGAAAGCTCTGGACACCGCCAAACCGGAAGCCGTTCCCCAGACAGAATTACATAACCACCACCGAACAACCGATTTCCTCCCAAATTAGACAGCCAACATGCAGCCTCCATCCCAGTGAATACGATAGTCCAGAAGAGAAGGCAGCCGCAGCGGGGGAGAATGACAGCACCAGATGACTCACATTCACCTATTGCGATCCAAGCAATAGAGGTCCCCTCATCCGGAGCCCATCTGTCTCCTCTAGAGTGCTGCTGCTCTGTTACTTCTACTATTACTACTTCCTACTTACTGTCTGATCTGAGAATCAGGAAGTTCAGAGCGAGCGGCTGCACTGTAGAAAAGACAGATGGGTTTCAGATGACGGGATCTCTATCGCTTGGATCATGAATAGGTGAGTGAGCGTTTGCCATCTGCTGCTATCATTCTTGCTACAGCTGTGGTTCTCTGTGGGAAGGGAGGGAGGAGTGGGCAGCGGCAGAGCGCACAGTAGCAGGAGGGGGACCTAGGAAGAGAGCCTGGCTCTGAAGACAATCAGCAGCGCATGGCATCATTTGACAAAACAAGACAAGACAAATAACATTTATATCGTGCTTTTCTCCTGGTGGACTCAAAGCGCCAGAGCTGCAGCCACTAGGACGTGCCCTATAGGCAGTAGCAGTGTTAGAGAGACTTGCCTAAGGTCTCCTACTGAATAGGTGCTGGCTTACTGAACAGGCAGAGCCAAGATTTGAACCCTGGTCTCCTGTGTCAGAGGCAGAGCCCTTAAAGGGACTCCGAGCAGTGCCAGTGGGAATGCCTTTAAAGAAAACCTGTACTGAAAATTAAAAGTCAAAATAACCATACACAAATCATACTTACCTGCAGTGTAGTCTACTCCTCAATCTCTTTTTCCTCTCCTGTGTCCTGTTTGTCCACTGAGATCAATGGAATTCTCTGTCCTCCATTTTGAAAATGGCCATTACCCCATAACAGCTTCCTGGTCAGCACACAGTTAAACTGTAACATCGTCCACTTGAGCCATAGGGAAACATGGACACATCAGTTCTCCTCTCAGCTGTAACTGACAGCAACTGATATATAACTGACAGCAACTGATTTATTTCAGTTCTGACAAAATGTTGTCAGAACTGGAAGGGATCACTGTAAGAAGAAAATGGGGAGCTTCTGAGAGGAACTGATGGTTACCTCGTGTTTATTTTAAATAATTTTACTCAGTACAGGTTCTCTTTAAGCATACCCACAACTAATTAATTACATCCTCACACCTACCAGCATGATGTTTGTAATTATATCCCCCTGGGTTCCTTATATTTCATTGCATTGTGCTGAATCGAGCTGCCGACTTTGGAGAAAAGTTGTCCTGTGTAATACAATGTAACTATGGAAAGATGCATATCATTTTGAAGCTCTCTTTCTCCTCTTTCCAATGATAAATAAACTGCCACCCTACGCCTTTTAATTTTCGCTATTTTCGCGATCGAAATTGCCGTGGCCACGATTTTGATCGCAAAAATATTGAAAACTAAAAGGCATAGGGTGACCATTTATATATCATTGGAAAGAGGAGAAAGAGAGCTTTAAAATGATATGCATCTTTCCATAGTTACTGCACTGCTGGTTTATGTGGTGATGGGGCCCCTTTGACTCTGAATGGGGCCCCAAGTGACTGCTTTTGTTGCCTGGTCGGTAATCCGGCCCTGCTCCTATTAAACAAGTTTTAACCTTGAAAAAGAAAACAGGTCTGATAAACAGAGAACTAAGTTGTGGTAAAATCTTAAAATCTCATATGGGGCGATTTACTAAGCCAGAGGATTGCAAATGGAGATCTTTTGGCGTAGTATGGCAATACTCACAACTTGTGATGTGATCACATTGCCAGGGTAGGGAGCGGCCAGAATGTGCAGGAACCATTGCACCGTCCTGCACATAAGAGACTGTTCCTGGCTGTATCAGCAGCTGTGCCCGTCTCAACTGAAATGAGTGGGGAGAAAAGTGCATGCACATGCATTGCCATGAATTGTAATACCTAATCTGCACTTCTCCCTATAATTTATCAAATACATTGTTTGATAGCCCTATAGTGCAATCTGTTTCAATACCTTTTTTTACCACCAGCGGTGGTGAGAAGCAGGGTGCATTGCTCAGCACTGCTGAATATCCTAACAGGGAAGCCTAAATAGCCATTAAAGGTGGGTGACAGTAGACCTTGCCCTCGGGGTCACTATCCATTTACACCACATCTCTCTCTTTACCACTCAGAACCAGATAATGGTATCTCACCTGATAAATGCTGAACATGATGTGTCTTTCTATAAAACTTGTCCATTTACAGAAGTGGAATGTTTAAAGTCACATGCAGGCAGTAAAATTTTTAGTGGTATCTTGTAAACATCAAAAATACCATCCCTGTAGTCATAAATGTAACTTTACAGATGTCAAAAAGAAAACTAAAATGATGGGATTGCTTTTAAATGTACTTTTCTCCATTTCATTCGCTACATCAGGTATAAAATTCCAGTGAAACCAACCCTCACATGTAGCAGGTTCAGTAGTAAAATGTATGTTAGCTAAAGGTTAATTGTTAATTTCTGCTCTATACAGATGCCCGCACTACAATTTTAAATACTAAAGTACAGTATGTATGTGATCTAGAACGGTTCAACACTATAGTGTAACAAGGTCTGTCCTTGCACATATTCTATCCCTTCCATCTTTAGGGGTAAAAAACATATAACTTTGTTGGTGCTTATTTATTTTCATAAACCGTGCAGTGAGCCTTTGCTCTTATTGTATTGTCTTAAAGTCCCCTTATGTTGATATTGCAGGGGGGAAATTAGTCTCAGTTTCTTATGATATTCGGGATTCAGTGAGAATTATTCTCTTCTTGGCTCTTTTACCTCCTGTTCTGGAGTCTCACTTCTTTTGCTACTTTATAGGTGTTTTCAGGTGATTTGATATCACTAATTGTCCCATAGGAAGTGTGGGGTGCCATTAGAATTGATGGTAATGGCTATGCAGATTCTGGGAGGTACACAAAATGTAATTATGAAATGTTCCTAAATATCTTGTTTAAGGCAAATTGTGTTTTAAAATAAAACTGTATTGCATCTATATTACCTTCAACAGTTAGTATTAGTTGTCTCTTATTACAGGTATATTGTACTATGCATGGTAGTTAGATATATTCTTGCAGAGTTTCATCTGTTTTTTTACTGATGTTTTGCATGCTATAGCAGGACACTAGTTAAATGTAAATGGCTATACAGAGCTATTACTACTGTGCAATCTATTATGCAATCCTTAGTCTAGGAAGGACTTCTAAGACTGTTATGCATATTAAATGCTGTATTTGTATGCAATATGTATAATGTAACAGGATACATTTAATGTAGATTCAGAATACATTATCTGCACCACGCAGCCTGTCTTTGACATTGTGATAATGATGTACAAACTTTATACTGTGTGTAACAATTTAGCACAACTTTTATGCTATGTAGTAAACTCCACTTATATAACATGAGGAGGAGAACGAAATGAGAGGCTTTCAAATACGTTTACTAAAAAAAAGTCTTCTGTCAGCTGTGTAGAAGTTGACCCTAAGCTGTTTTTCAGGTGCATTGATGCTTAACATAATGTATTCTGCCCTAGTCTTCATGTAAAAAAGCAGACTGCCTCGTGTTAAACATTGCCTTGTAGGTAATAAGTCCCTAAACCCTCAGACCAATGAATGTGCTACGTTTTACATGGGAGGGTGGAGAAGCAATAGATGGATGCTTCTATCCAGTAATTTTGACCAAGCTGGTTTGGTTAAAACTGGTTCCCTGCCATATAAATATTACGTTTGCGTACCTTGGCCTATTGGGGATGTACAATTTTCCATGCTTCTTGTATTCTGAGAATACGGTCTGCTCTATAGTGGCTTGCTAAAGAACCTAGAGCCACAGGGATAACCCAAGCAGATCAAGCCATTACGTCTAGTAGTCTGTCCACAAGGGCTATGTCTTCTGATAAGGAGGATCTGGAGAACACCTTGAATGCTAGAAGGGACAAACTGCGGGCACCAAGCCGGAACTCTGTTATTATCAACCAAGCTGTTAATCGAAGTATTTTTACCTCAACAGTTTCTCCGGCTGCAGAACGTATCCGTTTTATTTTGGGTGAAGAGGATGAAGGCCCAGCTCCCCCTCAACTCTTCACTGAGCTCGATGAACTGCTATCCGTGGATGGCCAGGAAATGGAATGGAAGGAAACAGCCAGGTGAAAACTTACTCTTTAGTTTACTCATAAATCTATATATTCTGATATGTGGAGATTTGTTTATATAAATATGTAATTCAGTCTTTCATTTTGAGTTATTGTGCATTGGCTGCTACATAAAGCATTATAGCAGTTATTTGGGGGGGGGGGGGGGGGGGGGGTGTTAAAATTAGCTAGTACATCTAATGGTGTTTTTAATGGCTAGTAGCCAGTTCCTTTCTTCTGGTTCAGATTATGCCATTAGGGGCTTTTCAGACTGCATGTGCTTTGATCTGATACAATTGGTCGATTGTACGGACACCGCCAGGAGAGTAGAAATCATGGTGCCGTTTTTCTCGCTAAGGGCTTATTCAAACTAAACTATGCATGCACAAAAAATTTCATGTAAGTGTTTCCCGGCACATGGCCTGCATGGTATGGTGCGTTATATCGTGGCCATCGGCACAATATAACCTGATAGGAAATTGCGTGTGCTGTGCGATTAAGTGTTTCGGGATAGATTACGATGCAATGTGCGGAAATGCTTTCTGTACTGTGAACAGAAACATAAAAGTCAATGGACTTTCATGTGTCCTTGCAGATTGTACACAATGTGAGGTGTGTCATAACTGATGGTTACAGTTTACAGTGTGAATAAACCCTAATTTTATAAGAATGTGATCACCATATGCAAACACTGTCTTGCTGCATTTTTTCTGCACTTGCATTTGTGTTGGACTAATGGGAATATGATAAAATACATACAAAATGCAGTGCTATGCAATTTTCTAGATATTTGATCACAAACATAATGGCAAATTTAAAAGTCATCCAGGACACACCCGGACGCAAGTTAAAATTGGAAAAATCTCTGTCACATCACAGTGAGTTTGCAATATATAGTGGAAAAGGGCCCCAACTATATGAATGGGAACAGAAAAGGTACCTGTGAGCTCACAACCGCAGTGGCTGTGCTATTCTTTGATATTCATTTTACAGTTTGCCATCTGACATGGTTAAATTAATGTGGGAGGGTTCTATAAGGAGCTCAAACAGTGCTTCTTTCACACACTTTTTTTTTTTACCATGAGGTTCAAAGTTACAATAAACTGCTAAAAATTGAAATAAGTTGTGATTGTTTTCAGCTTGTGATATGCCTTATGCATGATCCACTTTAAACTCAAATCAAACACTTTATAAAACTGATCATACACATTTCCTTGCAACCTGTAGGACAGTGTTAAATTGCTTAGGCTGTTTACTGACTGCGTCCCACCAGGGCTCAGTGGTGAGCTAATACTGAGTGGAGTGTGAGTGACACGTGCAGCTACCTCATCAGTTTGC